>NC_137685.1:30532084-30534584 GCF_963989245.1 Nansenia antarctica | reverse complement strand
GAGAGAGAGAGAGAAACTCCTTTGCCAAATTGATTTTTACGCTTCATAAAAGGCAATGCTTATACCTTATTAGATTCCACTAACTATAATAGCGACATGCAGGATGTTTATTGGTAATGAAAGGGGATCTATGTGACAGATTGCGTAAGCGCGAGCCAGCGCCACTCTCAAATGAGCCTGTTTCAGTAGAGGTGGGGTAGGCCCTCTTAAAAACTTCAGACTAAATAGAAGAGAAGGTAATTCACTTCATGTGTGTGTGAGAGCGCTGATTTACAGCGGGCCCCCACCCTCTTGGCCTCCCTCCCTCCTTCCCTCCCTCCCTCTCTCTGTTCTCTGACAGCACCCCCCCCCACCCTTCCACCTGGCACACACTTCTGAAGAATGGAAGTGATGCTCTCTTCTCTCTTCTCTCTCTTCTCTCTCTTCTCCTCTAGCCTAGTGGAATGACTCTCTACTGCCTGCTCCTATTAGGAGTGGATCTGTTCAGATGCAGAATGGCAGCAAACACACAGGGAGAGGGGAGGGAGGGGAGAGGGAGAGGAGAAGGAGGGGTAGGGGGGGTGGACAGGTAGCCTTAGCGTTAGCCTCCCTCCCACTGAGGGAGTCTGGAACTAATTGCTGTGAGATATGGATCATATCCCACAATTTGTCAGTTAGAGTGATAAAACAGTGGCTGGGGGGTGAGGGGGGGGGGCTGGGGGGGCTGCTGGTAGCTGTGTTTGAGGTGCGGTGGGGGGGAGTGGGGGGGCTGCTGGTAGCTGTGTTTGAGGTGCGGTGGGGGGGAGTGGGGGGGCTGATGAAGATGGATGGGCCAGTGTGGCAGTGTGGCAGGCAGGGGCAGACCAGAGGGAGTTAGCTGAGTTTATGAAGCAGTGAGTTTGAGCTCTGGGGGTCACTGCTAAACCAAACACTCATCACTTGTCATTACCGGGCCTGAGTCCTGAGCCCCCCACAGTCCCCCCACAGCGTAGTTCTCTCAGCTGGGGAGGATCGGCCTCACGTCTCCGCAACCGCCTCCCTACCCGGCTACACGCGTCGTCGACCACCACGTCCTCAGTGTTAAACCCTACTTTACAGATTAGCACCGAGCTCAATAACAAACGAACAGTGTAAGCCGTGACCACAACCACAAATCCCACAGAGAAGATGAGTCTTAAAGACCCCTCCACCACTCCTGTCCTTCCCTTCTGCTTTTGGTTTCTCCCTCACCCCGCTGCCCCCCCCCCTCCCCCCTCCCCCTCCCCCCCTCCCCCCGGCCTCGCTGACATCTGGAAGATGCGTCATTGCAGCTGCGCTGGAGGAGGTCGCCTCTCGGGCCACAGGTCTTCTGCCCTGCCCGGTGAAGGGCCGGTCCGGGCACCTTATGATGTGAGAACCCCAGCTGGTCGACATCTTCAAAAAACGCACTGACACGAAAAGCCATCAAGTTCACACACACACACACACACACACACACACACACACAGACACACACACACACACACACACACACACACACACACACACACACACACACACACACACACACACACACACACACACACACACACACACACACACACACACAGCGAAATCCAAGAAGTTTTTCTCCCATGTCTTTTTATTTTTGTTTTTCTCCCAACGTATTATTTATTCAATTGGATTTGGAGTTCCCAGAGAGGTGGCTCCAGCAAGTCTTCGGTGTACCGTGTCTCTGGCGGTGATCTTGGTCAATTAGGGCCTGTCTGAGGGTTTCAGCTGGAAGCAGAGTAGGGCAAGTCCCTGACTTACCATGCAGACGCAGTAACAGAGTTGGTAACAGAGACCAATGAGAAAAACCCACACATCACAACAACAAAAAAGGAACCGTTCTACAATGGCCTCCATTTACTCTGCCTTTCTTTCACTTCTCTCTCGCCTCGAAAGCAACATTGAAGACCGACGGCCATTATTTACTTTGGTCTACTAAAGTCACTTTCTTGGGGTGACCTTCTCAGAAAATTAAGTTTGAGGCAACCTTCGGAGACGTTCAAAGTGTTTCCAGTATTAGATTATAAGGAAAACTGCATTAACAAATTATATCCATGACTCAAATACCTCTGGTTCTCACATGACATCATTTAGCTCTATTATCTCTGAGGGGAGAAAGGGTGTCCTTTTAGTTTCCCTCGTTGTTTCAGGGTTTTTTTCATGTTTAGATTTGTTAAAAGCAGTCGCCATAAATATACATAAAGAGGGAAATTGCCTCAAGGGATTCTCTCTAAAAAAACTGAAATGTAATTGACCTAGAAAGTATGTCTCTAGAAAGTGCCTGGACAAGACAGAGGATTCTCTGTGCTCCTTAAACCCACATGGCAAAACAACTGACCAATGAGAATCAGGTTTGCTGGATCCTCTCCTCCAAATAACCAATCACAACGAGCTTCACAAAGCTCCACTCTACGGCTTATATTTCGATGCTACAGTTAAACTCCAAGCGACAGATAGACGACAACATTGCGAATATATGACATTGCACACC
>NC_137685.1:30517084-30527084 GCF_963989245.1 Nansenia antarctica | reverse complement strand
CCGTGGTTTACACATCTGTCAACGTTGATAAAGGACATAACAGTGGATGATTATTTCTTACATATTACCTTTGAATAAACAAATTCCCTGTGGGTGCTGAGGTCAATGCCTTAACGATTCACACCGCGGCTTTGAAACAATAAGGTACATCCTGATTAAACCTCGGTATAATGCCGCCGCCGCTGTAATTCCATTTGAAGGTTTTGGGGGGATATTGATAAGCGCTGGTGCCTCGCTTCCTTGTTTATCATGCAATTAGAGGGTAATTATGCATCATCCAGTGGGCATGATTACAGCTATGTACCCTGCTCTGGGCCCCTCGGAGGCTTCAGCTCAATATTGATTTAAAAGAAAGCAGCCTGTTTAAATAGCAACTAATCAGGTAGTCCATGGACTCTATCGTCCATCTGAAGGGTCTGGTTAAGATTCAATGTCATGTTTATAGACCACATTGAGTAACAAGAGATAAATATGTTGTACCAGAAAAACAAATTGTTTTACTTACTGGATTTAATTGAATCTCGTTAGGTGTGTACGGGGCCATATGTTTCTGATAAAGGTAACTCACTTCTGGAGATCAGTACCAGATCATTGCTGTTTTACAGAACACTCTGTGTGTAGAATTAATTGCATTTTCAAAGACTTAAACAACTCATTCAAATTTAAACTGGTCGATCAGGGTGTTTAAAGAATCTCTTAGAGTGTGAAACATACACTTAAATCATCAGTGGATTACAATGATATATAACAGTGTGAGCACTGCAAAAAACAAAACAAAACCAGTAACATCAGTATTTATGTCTTTGAGCACCTGAGCTGGTTAATAGTTTAGGGGTTAGTGTGAGGTTTAAAGACAGTTCTCTCTCCTGATGCTCCGCTCTCCTGACCCCTCAGGGTGCTGAGACAGCAGGCAGATGGAATACTCATCAACCCCCCCCCCACCCTCCCCCGCATCCCCCCACCTCCCCCGCCTCACCAACCCAATGGATTCTCTCTTCCCTCTCTTTTCCTCCCATCTCCCCAGCATAACCCCAGGGGGACTCTGAGGTAGTATGTCTTAAATGGACTGCTCTCCGAGGCTGAGTAGTCAATAAAGACACTGGGCCCGCCGCTGCTTAAGAACACTGTGGTTACAGGCATGACAAACCATACAATTCCAATTTCTATTTGCTCTCTAACTAAAAGACAGACAGAAAGAGCCAAGAAGTCAAGCACCGCGTTGAGCGTTATCACAGAGACACAGCCTTCAGACTACACTCCCACACCATCAGCCACAACATCATCAACACAACACCGCACAACCCAGAAGGTTGATGTCACTTTCAACACTTCAACACACACAGCACAATCCCATATAAGCCTACACCAAATGAAATAACACTAATAAATAACTTCAAAACTGCATAACAGTAAAAACACAACACCAAACGAGGCATAGCCTCAACACCAAGATGAGTGTGTGAACCTTACATCGTCAAATAAACGTAAAAATACTGTTATCACATCAATGTGAATTATAGATGATTATACATGAAAGATAATTATAGGTCAGAAATGGACTGTACCAAAGGACAGCCTTCACGTCCTCCCCCCTCCGGGATAAACGTGTATTTCAGGATAACAAGTGAAGAAGTCTCCATGTGCCATGGAAGTGTGGCCTCCATCCTTGTCTCTCTATCTGGGATTACCTCAGAGTCAGTATTAGCTTCAACTCTGTGGCTTCGGAAGAGCCTGTATCCAATACATGTGCTGTTTCTGATACCGTAACCAATGGCCTTCGATATATCAGCTGCACCTTTTAACTCCCCAAGACAGAGGGACGACAAAAAACAGACAGGGCTTTGGCAATGCAGCATTAGCTCATAATGGCTCATTTTGAAAAGCATATTAGTTCCAGAATAATTACAATCGGGCCTCACACTCCGTGTTTTCCAGGCGTTCATAGGACCCGCCTTGGAGCTGCGAAACACACCAGTTGAGTGTGACTGACAGAAGATTTGGTTTAATGGCGGGGTTGTTTGTTTTTTGTATTTTTGTATATTTCCCACAGGACAAAAATAACAGGCCGATCTTTTCTTTCTATTTATGTTTACTTGTTTATTTTGTACATGCCTTTTGTCGTAGTTGATGTTGCAATTATATTTTTTGTCAGTCAGGAGGGGTAGGAATATCAAAAGCCGTAATTATGCAAACAGAAGCGGCGATAAGAGGCATACGCCTGAGATGTGATCTGGTATCTCTGACATGCATCTGTCTCGGTGCTGTCTCTGCTGCTCCGGGCCTGCATATAAACGCATCTCTTCCTGTCCTGGGGACTGCAAGGGTTCTGGAGAGGACGCCTATTTTTTCGGGGGTGGGGATCATGCAGCAACATCAAATAAACTGACAAACTTCCCAATTTGCATTTTTACAGAGAAAGGGGCGGCATTCCTCTCGAATGCACTTGCGGTCTGACCATCCTACCAGCCATTGCCAAGTTGGGGGGGGGGGGGGGGCATGATTCACAACAGTGTTACAGAAGGATGTGTTTAAGATAGATACTCACGACAATGTGACTGGAAGATAACCTCAATGTTTACGTTTGAAGTAGATTCCTTTATGATTCAATGCCTCCGCTAGGCGTACCCCTGCAGGTGCTTACCAACACACTGTAAAAGAACACAGCCCCAACATGTTCTCTTTGTTCACTTCCAGTCCACCATAAGGAGATGTATACGACATATATACGTCAAATGTACCAAATTAGCATAATCCATAAATGTACGTATGACTCCCACACACACACACACACACATACAAACACACACACACACACACACACATACACACACATACAAACACACACACATACAAACACACACACACACACTCCCTTTCTCTCTCACACTATACAACCAGCTCACATATATTGTACACTCACACACACGCACACATGCACAAACACACACACACACACACACACACACCTCACCACTGGTATTTATTATTGTATTGCAATTTATCTTACAGTTATTGCCTGATTTACACTTATTGCCTATTGTGTTATTATTGTATTTGTGTTCCTTCATCCTGATATTGGCGCTGTTGAGAGGAAGCTTAGAAAGTAAACATTTCATTGTACAATTGACATCCTGTGTCCTGTACATATCATAAATGACCATTGACTTGACTTGTTGACTGCTTAACAGGTGTCTTAGGACCAGGACAGGTGTCTTAGGACCAGGACAGGTGTCTTAGGACCAGGAGATGTGCCTTAGGGTCACTCAGCAGAGTGAACAGGTACCCCCAGGAAGAAGGGTATATGGGAAAAGGTACCATATACTACCAGGAATGTCTCCTATTTAGGAATCAGTCTCAAGTGTAACTAAACCTGAGTTTCCTCATCTTGGTTTAGGTCTCCAGTCCCCATCCCAGAGTCAACTAGTTCCTGGTATCTCATTGCTCTTGTCAACATTCCACTGGAAGATGTCTACACTTTTTTCCGCTCTGGGATAGAATCCTGTTCTTTATAAAAAGGGAGAGAGAGAGAGAGAGAGAGAGAGAGAGAGAGAGAGAGAGAGAGAGAGAGAGAGAGAGAGAGAGAGAGCGCGCCTACAAAAAAAGGAGAGAAAAACAAAGGAGGAAGAAAGATGGGAGGCTCTGTAATCTTTGGCTCTCACAACAAACAATTAGCTCCTTTTTCTTTCTTTGAGGCCGGGGTAAAAATTTGGGGGGGTGAGAGAGAGAGAGAGAGAAGAGAGAGAGAGAGAGAGAGAGAGAGAGAGAGAGAGAGAGAGAGAGAGAGAGAGAGAAGCGATGCTCTTTTATGGCTCTTGTCATATGGATGAAGGCGCGGCGCATCCATGAGAGCGCACGCTCACCTCCAACAACAGGGCATCGCCTGGGCCTCCCGGCCCTTTCAGCCCAGAGAGACGGCCTCCTCGGGGGGCCATTAGAGCATGAATAGGGGCCTGACAGCCCTGTGCAGCTCTGCAGGGTATCCATAAACGTTGACATATTGACTCCCCAGGCCTCTGCTCACTGCTTGAGTGTGAAAGCGTGAAGGTCTTGAAGGGTGGGTTGGTTTTGTATGTGTTTTTTTTTTTTGGGGGGGGCAATATTCTACCAGGTGTATTTGGGATATTACTGAGAATATGATTGTTTGGTTTTGGTTTTCAGAAACAGTTTCGTCATACGTGGGAGGGAATAGTCTTGTTGTCGCAATGTGTTGTTCCTGGTTATTTTCATATTTCTACCGATATCGAAACTTTGGATGGGTTTTACTTTTGGTTTTGGTTTTGATTTCCTTGTTTCATCTTCAAGTGAAGGAGTACTCCTTTTAGTTGTCAAGTTTGCTTGTGTAGTAAATAACACAAAAGCAAACTTGACAGTACAAATGTAATAAATTAAATTCTGAAGCATACGTCACGCAGACTAGTTCGAAAGGCAGGGAGGGATGTTGCAGAAACAAGTCTGACAGAACTAATACAACTTTAACTTTGAACTACAGACTTCCTCCTGAGCTCGGCTTAACACCAGGTCCTTTCTGTCAGCTGGAATGTCATTTCCTGGGGTAGGGTCCCTTCTAATTGAGGTCACAGTAAAAGTAATGAAATTAAGAAAGACCGCAAAGCCAAACTGAGCCCATGGGGCTTCTGCCAACTGGCACTCCAGCTAGAGCCCCAGTCCCCCAACAAAGGCTCCAAAACCCAGGCAGGAAATCAAACAGTAACTCTGGGCTAGGAGTCCAGGTCTCCTGGAGGAAGAAATCATTTTCTCAACAAAGCCACGGGAAGCTTACTTTGCACAGTATAGGAATGCACAGCCCACCATTTTTTTTCGGGCCCCAGGGAAGTTTTCTAATTTTCTGGACAATTCAGGGGGAGAAAATATTGAAAAGAAAAAAAAAGACTTGTGTGTTGTAAGTTGTAGGATACTCGAGGACAACGGAGGAAGCAGGTATGGAAGTCTGTGACTTTAAGTCACCCTGATCACAATCAATGAGCCAACGCCATCACAATCCCTTCATAGAGACATTAAGTAGAATTGTCAATAAACTACCACTTTTACCATCAAAGTGTACATGTCAGTTGGTCTCTTTCTTTGGTAAATACCGGCACTACACAACACCAATCTGTCTATGACAGCATAATAGGCCCAGGGCAACTGACCCCTCTCCTAATAACACTTATATTACAAGACACCTGGGACTAGGTCCTGGCAATCTACTGTTAATCAGACGACAACACTGTGATTCTACATGATACCTGTGCAAATAAATACAACAAACAACCAGTTATACTGACGGGTGAAAGGCAATTACAGACCACTGCCAAGATAAGAAAAACATGTTTTTATGAAAAAAATCTAACTTTAATTCCCTTATAACCATGTCAGGGAATGTTCATGGTATTACTGTAATTATAGAGATATGATCAAATTCAGTCTTTCGTTTTTGATTCTGTACAACTTGAATGACATTCAACAGATTCAAATGAAACACACAAACACAGACATTATTTCTAAATAGTTCCTCCTCAGCGAGCTATTCAATATTTTCGGTTTCGAGGGTTTTTGAAGGGAACATCACTAAGTCGTCACAGTGCCTGATATTAATGTTTCAGATCCCTGCTCCATATTGTGGGTTTACAATGTGAGGGAGAAGCAAAGCTTTTGGAAATGAGAGAACATATTCCCCAAGGAGAGAAGGACAGAGGATGCAGAAATAAGCCCATTAGTTGAAAATGCAGGAGTCTATTTGAAGTAGTTATTTTGCAGGCTGGCCTTGCACCCAAGCTCCACCCCACCGCTTTGCCCACCGCCTGAAAATGTAACTTGGTGGAAAAAAAACACATTTCTGATTTGCAACACTTAGGGAACATGGTTATTGTCTTTGTGCATGTTGGGGGGGGGACGGACATCCGCACGCACAATTAAAACAAATGAAGATTGCAATGGCAAGGCAGATCAAGAGCATAAAATGTGAAATGTTCTGGGCCTAAGTAGCATAGGCTAATGGCGATTTTTTAACTAGCAGACCATGGTCAATGTCTCTCTTTCATCACTGGGAGAGCTGGGCACACTGCTCTAAACGTAATTACTGAGGCACATTATGTGGCCCTTTCCTGTATTGTAATAAAATTTGCCAGAGATGCTTGTTGTTTTTTCTAATGCGGCTGGGTGGTAAGTTGGTAACCAGGGAAGTGGCGTAATGCGACGGCCCTGTCCTGATCTGTGCCAGCTGTCAGGCGTTGACGGGGCCTGGCAGGCAAGGCGAATCGGGAGAAACAAAGTTTTTAAATCAATTCTATGGAACTGACCTGCTCATCCATTATGGGATTGACTATGGGACACAACAAAGACTGTTGATAGCCTGCTGTACTGTGTTCATTCATATTATCATCGCTGGTCTCTCAATTTAACTGTTTGTCAAAAATAACAATGACTTAATCACCAAGAAAATACATATTTTTCCCCGATGGTTCCAGTTACTACAATGGCCATCTTCCCATTCGGTTTAGATTATATGAGAAAGGCATGGAATTCAAACGCATGTTCAAACACTGCATGTTTTCCTCTACAGGGCATAAATGTGGACGTATAAAGCCTACAGATATAGACCACACAAGCCTTTAGAAGAACAAAACCCAAGAAAAACAAGATTTTCTAAATTAGGGGAGAAAAAAAATCATATCCCAATATTTCTAGACAACTGACAATAAACGTCAAACGGAGCTTGTCTAAAACAACACGAATGTGAGTCGCAAGCCAACATTTGCCTAACTCAACACATACAGTCAATATTGTCTGGGATGTTGCATTTTAGGGGGAAACTTCCACGTCCTGTAGGCTACTTTGATTAGATTAGATTTAGTGTATAGTAGCTTGTCTCAGAAGCACAAGTAGACCGACTGAGCGCTTTGAGTGGGAACGTTAAGGGCTGCTGGTTTCACTGGCTGAGCACTGTAATGCATTCTCCCATATAACACCCAGAACATACAGGGCTGTTAATGGGGCAGAGACCAATAACATCCAGCAGACAGGTGTTCTGTCTAATGGGATCAGAACCACAGCAAGGCCCTGTCTGTTATCTGATGGAAGTGCTCATGGGGCTGGAATCAGAGAGGTCATCGCATGCCTGGGCTGGGCTTGCCATATACAGGGCCTGCGTAGACACGCCATAAAAACAGACAGCGGCCAATTACAATGACCATTTACAGATTCACAGGCCATTCCAGTAATGAAACGCACATGGCTTGCTTCTATGACACGATCCGTCAGAACCGAACGAAACACAGTGGATGTCAGACCTAGTGTAATACATCTACATAGGTTATCAAGGTAAAAATGACATACCATTGCACAAGCAGTCAAATTAATCATAACATCAACCATGTATGACAATTCATTTAAAGAATAACTTCAAAAGGAAATCATGTCATGCTTTGGATAAAGGTGTCTGCTAAATGCCAAAAAATGTAATGTAAATGTCATTATACATTATACACAAGACCTCCTGTTGAACTCTATGTAGCATAATTAACTTGGTTTGAATATTTAAACATTTCGACCTGTACTCTACCCCCGGGTAGCCTCATCCCTGGTCTCAGGGCAGTGGTAGGGGGTAAATCAAGTTAAAACACCAAGCCTGAGGGGCAACTCCCCACTGGTTTGTGATCTCTCAATACCCTGAACGCCTTGGACCATTTTATTGCTGGCCGACATCATTCTGGGTATTTCAGGAGAACGAGCCCCATTGTCTCAGAGAGTCATTTGGTGAGTTAATGTGTGCTTGTTTATTGCTGCGAATCATGAGGGCTTAGCAAAGGTTGGGTTTATAGCAACTTTACAAGGGGGTTTTCTTCTTCGGGGGGGCGGTTGTTAGCTAACTGAGCATTACAGAAGCAACAATGAGAAGAAGCACCCGCCACAGACCCATCGCCTCCTGGATAGCTCTCCTGAGAGTTGCAGAGTATAGACACGAAGTATCATAATGATGCTGCAACTAAGAGTAACACTTCACTTAAAACCAACAGCATTATTATAACGCATTATAACTTGTTGTAAGCATGTATGAGCCTTTACAATGTCTTATATGTGGATCATGTGACGTGCTGTGATAGCCATAAGGAGTGAAATAGAGGAATCTTCACCATTTGTATGAAATGTCTAACACACAAAACACTCAGACATAACAAAAGGCTCTCTGGCTGAACTCTATTGGTCTTCAAGAGGCCGAGGAGAGGGCGACAAGAGGATACCTCCAAACAGAGGAGAGGGCGACAAGAGGATACCTCCAAACAACCAATTACATGAGATTCTTCTCTTCCAATAACAAATACTACACGTTTCCCCCCTGAAACCTTTGAAACTAATCTTCAACCCGGCAGAACACTTGTCTCTCCTGGTGGCACGGCCACGAACGAATCAGCACTGGGCGGCCGATAAATAAATGGCCTCTAAAAAAACATTGCTCCTCGTGTCAAGACAGATACCCACTCAAGAGCAGCAACAGAGCAACTGTCACCCCATTCCCTTTCCATTTCCTGCCCTCTCTTACAGAGGGACACCTCCGTCTAATGAAGGTGGGGGGGGGGGGGGGGGCTGGCGTCCCAGAGGGCCCGTCAACTACTTTCCTCTGGACAGCACAGTTGATTGTCCAGCATCACAGTTAACACTCCCCAACCAGGAGTCATTACGGCTTCAGAATCTATGAATGAACCAGGCCACAGGCTGAGCACACCAGCCGTTTACAAAAAAGCGCTGGCCCCCAGAAAAAAAAAAAAGAAAAGAAAGAAATTGGCCTCCGAGGACTCAGGCCTAAATTGGATTGCCAATACAACCCACAGACGTTTGAGAAGTTGGAGAAAAAAATACAATAGAAGCGGCTAAATAAATACTCGAGAGTCATCACCACTCCACTTGGTGAACTAACACAGTATTGATCGCCTCTTTTTTTGGCTGTTTGTTTAGAAAAGCCTCATCCCTGCTAATAGCTGTCTGAGAGTGTAATCTCTCCCTTGTCCTCCCCCTCTCCTCTCCTCCCCACCACATTCCCTTTATGTGCCTCCTTTCAGTAGTGCCTCACATAGTTTAGGTTCAGTGTCTCGGAGCTGGGGCATGGGCTATGGGACTTGGGGGGACCCGATTGTGTTGCTAATGTTGACACCTGCCAGATCGGGCTTGGGCTGTTTAGGGGCCCAGGGAGGTACGAGGCTGGAGGCCCCCCCTCTTTAGCCAGATTAAGTGTGGGTCACTAGGGTCACAAATCACTGGACTCCCTCTGATGTTGGGAGGCACTGAGCCAGAGACTAGAGAGGGCTAAGGAGAGAGAGAGGGAGAGCTGGATCGAGAGAGAGAGAGAGAGAGAGCAGGGAGAGAGAGAGAGAGAGCAGGGAGAGAGAGAGAGAGCGAGAGCGGGAGAGAGACAGAGACGGAGAGAAAGATGGGAGAAGGAGAGAGAGTGACACTATTGTCTATTGAAAGGGGGTGGGAATAATGTGTCTTGATTTTAAATGACCGTGCTATTGTGCTATTTATCCACAGTATCAACAGTAAATCAACACAGCCTTTTTCAAAGATAGCCAAACGATTTAAAAACCGTGCTTTCTCCTCTCTGAGGAACTTCAACAGCCAACAAGATTAAACATGAGTTTAGGAGCCCAAAGGAAGCCTTAAAGAAGGCATATTTCCACACGTTTCTCCAAACAACACTTCAGGGACTGACACAATAGCAACAATACAGTACATGACCATGAGATTCTGACCATACAACCATGTAGATAGAATCTTCAGAACACCAACAGATGGTTGAATCCTCTCCAATATGTGGCCAATACATCTCAGTCCAATTTTCTAATATTTCATTGTCGTTGGAGACACAACTGTTGAACAGATCCGTTCTTTTACAGTGTGAATAAAAAAGAAATACAAATCTGGAACTGAGTAAGATTTAGGGACTACATTGGAGTTCTTTTATCTCGGAGGAGAATAGTTCTCAGAATCATAACCAATACCATAG
>NC_137685.1:30504584-30512084 GCF_963989245.1 Nansenia antarctica | reverse complement strand
GTAGACCTGACTTGTGTTTCCATACAACGCTGCCACAACCATGGATGACATTCACTTGACATGTTGGAAGCGTTTTGATATAGCACATGTCTATCAAATCGATTGAATTGATATAGAACATGTTATATGTAACATATCGTGAGGTTAGAATGATAAGGTTCTATCTCCGTTTAGAATGATAAGGTTCTATCTCCGTTTAGGGCAGTTCAGAGATATTGAGCGTCAAAGTTTTTACATTCCATTATGTTCTGTGAGATGGAACCTTTGTATTTTATTAATTACTAACTCAAAAATGTCAACATTTAAAAAATAACACCACACAGGCATTAATAAACACCCAATGGATCAGATTATGTAAAAAACTCAATTTTGCCAAAAATGGAGATAGAACCTTATAATTCTAACGTCACGATATGTCGATATTATTATTACTATCATCATTATTATTGTTATTATTATTGTTATTGTTATTGTTACTATTATTGTTGTTGTTTTTTCTTCATAATGCCGTTATTATTCGTATATCATTACAATATTGTTGTTGTATAGATTAGAACGCAATCGATTATATGTTGCAAGCGCTTTCAGCTTTTGCCCTCTTTAAGAAATCCACCAATGTGAATTCCAGTGAAATGTGGACCAGCGCGGGCTGCGGGGAGAGGGGAGGTTAATCCGAGTTTAATGCAGTGGTCTGGGCTATATGGGTCTGTTATCTCTGCATCCCAACATTTGGCTCTCCCTCAATTTCAACCCACCAGCCAAATAGCTGCGAGAAGTGCAGATGAAGTTACTCTCGGTGCCCGAGGAGAAAAATGGTATTAATAGCTAAATAACTTCCCCATACTTTCACTAAATCTCTCTCTCACACACTATTCCAGACGGATTTGTTTGAAGTGGGTCTATCGCTTCATTCCCCTGTCCTTCTCATTCAGCACGGCTTTAGACCCCAGCAATATATATTTCCATCTATAGAAACCCCTGTGTGTGTGTGTGTGTGTGTGTGTGTGTGTGTGTGTGTGTGTGTGTGTGTGTGTGTGTGTGTGTGTGTGTGTGTGTGTGTGTGTGTGTGTGTGTGTGGGTCTGTGTGTTTGTGTGAGAGAGAGGGAAGAGAGAGAGAGAGAGAGAGAGAGAAGAGAGAGAGAGAGAGAGAGAGAGAGAGAGAGAGAGAGAGAGAGAGAGAGAGAGAGAGAGAGAGAGAGAGAGAGAGAGAGAGAGAGAGAGCAAGAATGAAGCCACATTTTTTTTAATTTCTAAAATTAGACGTATGAGACATAACGCTTTGCTTCTTAAGTCGTTTATGGTGTGACTATTCAACACTTTATATTATCTGGTGATAGATGAGTTGATTCTATTGTATAGCCTGTGTCTTTTTGTCCTGTGTGAAACCTCCTTGGTTCTTAATCGGAACCCATGGTCATTTAATTGAATATGCACAGAGAGACCAAGCCTGCAGCCCTGGATTGGTCTCATTATCCCTCCCCAGCCCCTGACACCCCGTCTGGCCTGGTCTGTTTGATTAGATGGAGAACCTCAGGTAATCCTCCCATTTGCTGAAGTGTCCATCGCCTCCCTCTCCTCAGACCTCGTATGGAGGACAAGACAGTGTGTTGGTTTAGTGTTTGTCTTTATCAGACGGACGGACATCATTCTTTCTTGTTCCATTATATTTTTTTTTGCACAAACAAAAGCATCTGCATGGTTTGCGCACACGTGTGGCTTTTTGTGTGGAGGCGTAACCTTTAACCTTTCACCCCGTTTGTCGCCTAATTAAATGTATTAATCACCGCGCGCGTATTGAGAACGGCAGGTGGAACTGTACAGTATATGTGTACCCCCTGTTATGAGCATGTGGGATTTCTTTCCAAAATATGATTCTAAAACGACTGCTGCTTTCCGGCCATCATTGGAGAAAGGGACATCTTCATCAGATGAATAACACCGTTTTAGTGGATGAGCATTAGGCTTTATGTTAAACCTCGCGCAGCACGGAGATGTCAGGTCACATAAAGCAATCCTTATATTCATCCTTATATTCATCCTTATATTCATCCTTATATTCATATTCACCACTTTCTCCTATTAAAAATAGACGTTTAATCACGTCAGATTACAGAGAGGATAAATCCACGATGTAACAACTAATAATCAAATAAAAAAATACACAAATAAACAAGATAGATACTGTATATAAATAAATAAAGTCTAAGAGCTATAAAGTAAAAAATCTCATGAATTTGTGCCCAGGGCGAAGCTACTGAGCTCCGCTCTGGAGATGAAAGTGAAAAGAAATAAAAGGCTCAATTTAATCTGCTTTAAAACCCTTCAACATAACGTTTGTGCTTCAAACTCGGAGAGTGAGAGGGCTGATTGGGGATAAATACATTTCTTACCATGCCTGCGAGCTAAACACCAGAGTGGAACACAGTCGCCCATTCAACAGACACCGTTTCCATTACTTGCTCTAATAAGTCTTAACGTTATTAAATGCCATCCGGATGGTAAACTGCATTACAGAGAAGACGAATGTTTTTTAAAATGAGAAAGCGATAGGCCTATAGTGCCTTAAAACGAGCATATGACGTGGACAGCTCAGCCTCGATAATTAAGGTTATAAACATTATGGGAAAATTAGGATTATCTATAGATTCTGTAGAAAGATAAGATGTGTCGACCAGCTCACGAAATGATGTTATGTTTGTAAACATCATAACAAATAGGTATGTATGTGTAAACAAAATATAACCTTATAACGCTTCAAGTGAATACATCGCAGGTCTACATTATATAGCGAGGAAAAACTCGAATTTACCGTGCATAATATTAATTGTTTGAGCATGTAACTCAGATGTGGGTAAACACAAACAAACCAAAAATATATATAATAGGCTAGGCGCAATGAGTTCAAAAGACAGTTAGCCGATGCTGGCAACAGTTGATTCTCTGTTTGCAAATTTTTGCAACACAAACCATTTTCCTTTCCATTAATCTAGGATGCATGCACACCAGATCACAATAATGCGACCTCTTAAATGGACACAAGACATTTTTTTAAAAATAAAAAAATAAAAAAAATGAAACGTTTTGCACCATCAAATGCTTATTCTGCTCCAACAGACTGTTCCGTGATATTACAAAACGATCTAACAGCGGGGTGTACTGAATAATTCATTTCCCTTTATATCTACTCTTGCCCTTTGTCCAAGTTTTCTCTCTCTCTCTCTCTCTCTCTCTCTCTCTTTGCGGGTTTTTGAATGAGAATGGCCAGGCCTGTCCCCCCTTCGCTGCCATGCTTTCTAGGATTTGCCTTTGTACCTCGGAATCTCCACTTCAGAAAAGCGTCAATGGAGGAGAGGGCTTTTGCTTTGGCGAGTGAAGTTCATCTTCAAGTTTGAAGAAGTTTGGCAGTGTCTTTTATGAAAAAAAGAAACTTTTGTGAACTCTTATCTAAACCCTATTCACACATGTTTGATCATGTTAAAGGACGACCTTTGTCTCATTCAGGACAGGTTTGTAGAAGCACTGCACATAGTTCTCCTCTCCCCTATCATGTGACATGGTTCTGACAGGCCCTATGTTGGCTTGAATAAACTAATCGAGGGAAATGTATAATTAACAAACAAAAAATCGAAGAACTTGAGACCATAAAGGACAAATAATAAAGTATGTGTAAAATATGTGAATTGTAGTGTATGTGTGTATTTATTTAGGTGAATTCTCGATAGCCTACGAGTAAAAATATATATTAATAAAGACAGGCACGATTAAAATGTACCAAAAAAATCTGCATTGTTATATTCCTGTAAACTCGGTTTCGAAAAACATTGCTTACAAAATAAGATGTGAAGAAATCTTATGGGTATATAATTGCTATGAATAGCCCATTACAGGGATATAGTTGCAAAGAAGTTGCCACTTAAGACAGACGCAGATTCGTCTCAGCTTCAACAGACAAGTGGTGACGTCACAGGCCTGTAACTGACATTGATTGTGACGTAGGGCCTGTCACTGACATTGATTGTGACGTAGGGCCTGTCACTGACATTGATTGTCAAACGGGTCATCTGTCATCTGTCGTTTAGAGGGATCGTTAAATGCGCGCGAGAGGAATTTGCTACACAAATTAATTTTCTGGAGCTAAATACCTTCCGTCAGGGCTCACATAAATAATTGAGTAATTGAACAACTACTGGCTGGGAGTTAAAAGCAGGAGTGAATGCCCCAATCTGCAAGAGGCTCCTCCGATTTACTACCGTGGATGTGTGAGAATGTCCCAAGAGATAGATAGAAAAAACCCGACATTTTAATCATTTGTTGGCCTAATTGAAAACAATTATTGCCCAAAAGATGCAGAAAAAACAACAACTGAAACGGTCAAAGCATCACTGCAGCCACCGAATAATAATAATAATAATAACAATAACAATAACAATAACAATAACAATAATAATAACAATAACAATAACCATAATAATAACAACAATAATAATAATAATAATAATGATGATGACTATCGCAAAACAGACTAGCCTACTACCACAATAATAATATTAATAATAATATTAATATTATTAATAAAATAAAATAAAAATAATAATAATAATAGTGCACAATTCTATAACAACAGGAAAGAATGAATGTTTTATTTGTTGACCGACCTTTATCACCAAGGATGCCATCGATGCTGTGCTTCGTTTTCTTTTCCCCGTCTTCATCCTTCTTGTCACAATCATCTTCGTCATCTTTCTTGCCGAACCGGGCTCTCAGAACCCGGCTGATGGAGCTCACTGATTTAAACACAGAAACGGAGAGACGGATCATTGGATCGCACTGACGTCCCACGGTGGATGAGCGACACACTAAAGCCAGCCTAGATTCCCTACGTTTTAATACCGTATAGGTCTCCGTGGAGCATTAGGCATATGCACCACATTCAAGGTGAATAATATTGTCAGGTTGGAATAAAACAATTGAACAAATATCGTGAGTTTAGAATGATAAGGTTCTATCTCCGTTTAGGGTTCAGAGATATTGAGCGTCAAAGTTTTTACATTCCATTATGTTTGGTGAGATGGAATCTTTGTATTTTATGAATTACTAACTCAAAAATGTCAACATTTAAAAAAATAACACCACACAGGCATTAATAAACACCTAATGGATCAGATTATGTAAAAAAAACTCGATTTTGACAAAAATGGAGATAGAACCTTATAATTCTAACGTCATGATATGTTAAATAAAATCAGTAATGTCTAGCTAGGTCTATCGTTAAGGGGTCGGGTCCCATCCCGTGGTCTTTATCTATAAGAAGGAAAGGTGTCTTACCGGATGAAGCCTCACCTGAGGGGACCGTGCTCCGGTCACACACGCCGTCCTTCAGCAGCTTGTCGCGGATCTCCCAGCTGAACATCCCCGGGTTCTCCCGCTTGTACTCCTCGATGCGCTTCTCCACGTCCGGCGTGGCCACCTGCTTTGGTTGGGAAACGCAACAGCCACACACACACACACACAGACAAGGGAACAGTCGAAACCACTTTTAATTGACACGAAAGATGTAATATTCATCTAAATACACATGTAATATTGCCATAAATCTAGGCCAATTTTACATTGCCTAATACAGGCCTATATTTTTTTCAAGCTCCAAACAAATTCCTTGCTTTGTAAGTGAGTCGATTTTGTGTAATTGATCGTGCAGTGGTTACTGTGCTATTGAAATATGCCTCACACGTCAAATAGGGCCTTATACAACAGACTCAGAGGCCAATACCACTTAGTAAAGTTGTGGCAGGTGAGTCATTCATGCACACGATGCCAATACGTGAATGATAAGGTTCTATCTCCATTTTTGGTCAACATTGAGTTTTTTACATAATCTGATCCATTAGGTGTTTATTAATGCCTGTGTGGTGTTATTTTTAAAATGTTGACATTTTTGAGTTAGTAATTCATAAAATACAAAGGTTCCATCTCACAAAACATAATAGAATGTAAAAACTTTGACGCTCAATATCTCTGAACTGCCCTAAACGGAGATAGAACCTTCTCATTCTAAACGGAGATAGAACCTTCTCATTCTAAACGGAGATAGAACCATATCATTCTAAGCTCATGATAGGCCAGTCTAACCACACGTCTGTCAACCCGACCCATGCAAAACAATCAAACTGCTCCTCAACTCACCCTGGGCTTGCTGCCTCCTATGGCCCCGGGGCGGATCGAACCGGTCTCCTGGTACCGGCAGAGGATCTTGGAGACACAACCATGGGACACCCGCAGCTGTCTGGAGATGACGCAGGGCCTGATGCCGTGGTGGGCCATCTCTACTATCTTGTGGCGGATGTGGTTGGGCAGGGGCCTCCCGTTGATGAAGACTCCGCCGAGCTGGTTCACCCGACCCTGGCCCAGGGGGGTCGACACTGCGCCGTAATACACATATGCAGGGCCAAATAATATTGTTTAATGAACAGAAGCATTATAGGGCATCACATGTCTGGCAAATATACATGCAGGCCTAGTGTCAGACACCGACACAGAGAACAAGGTAAAGATAAGAGCGCAAGGACAATTGTTGAAATTAAATTGGTTTGATGCAATATCGGTATAGGCTGCCTTCTATTGAAAATTATTTCACAGAGGCAATGAATCAAACATTAGAATGAGTGCTCCTATAGTTATTATTATTATTATTATTATTATCTGTCAATAGTGGGGCCCAATATAGTCATGTCAACCTTGAACTCACAAAACACTACACATCATCAGGCCTAACGTATATATAACTATATTATCCATTAAAAAAATGACATAATTCATAAACATGGATGTGTGGCCGAGAGTGCAGAAGCTGTTTACGATTAATTGATATAGATACAATCCAGACCTATATCCTGACCCTATATCCTGACCCTATATCCATTTTCAATGGATCGAGAATCCTGCCAAACTCATTCCCAGTCAGACTGTCTGGCAGGAACTGTCATTAGAGACACACAGCACTTCAGGATCCAATTTCGCATTCAAGAGCCACTTAGGAGTGTGGAACTTTCCACCTCGATTATTCCTAGTCATGCTGTACAAATATTGATGTGATCCTTTGAGCCATCATCTCTTTGCTGTGGGTTCTATCTCCATTCGCAGCAGCAGGACACTTCAACAGATCCTGGAGCTTCAGCAACTTGGAAGCTACGTGGGTTTTGTGCATTTTCGTTTAGGGCTCTTGAGCACGAACTCACTGGGGCTGGAAACAGCTCCCATAAATACATGTAAATACAAATTGGTGGTCTTTTTACGGGCATATGCTTAGAAATATGTTTAATTGCCATAGTCTATCGAAACTTCAAAAATCCCAAAGAACATTGTTGGCAGGTTAAATTGTTCAGCAACAAGACCGCTATGCCAGGTAACTTTTTTTTATAAAAAAAAAATTCTAAACAGTTTTCCAATCAATGCTTTGATTTTATTATTGCTTTGATTTTTATCATCAAGCCCAATTTCAGT
>NC_137685.1:30297084-30502084 GCF_963989245.1 Nansenia antarctica | reverse complement strand
TTGGTGGAATTCAATAGCGCACAAAGAAATGTGTAGGCATAAAAATTCCTCTTTGGATGAGAACATTAATTAAAATTGCGTGTCCTGAACGGCCAAATCGTTTTTAGAAAACCATACAAGCTTATGGGGTAATTACAACAATTACATCGACCCATGATGATTGTGACAACAGGTTATTTAAATGGAGGGATCTTTTCAACAGCAATAGCTTCAAGGTAATTGTAGTAAAAGTATTAAAAAAAACTATGACATCATTAAGTAAGTAAGGACACATATGTTGAAAGGCTGAGGTCCGTGTGTGTCAACTCTGTGGGCCCGTCGTGCATAGAGAATTGTATGACAATTGCCGTGGAAAACACTCCTGGTTGGAAGGCAATTTCACAAATAATTTTTGCAACAATTAGGGAGTGTGGAGGGGTGAAATGGCGATTTCACATCTCGATGCGCCGGTGGGGAGGACCTGGTAGCTAGGACCCTCACTCCCCCAGCTTTGCTTTGCTTCACACGGGACAGAAAGGCACACAGAGCCCCCCTCACCCTCCCGGGAAGACCCACCGAGCATTGGATTAAGTCAAGCATCAATCACGTGAAAAACCCAAACAAAAGCTTTTTTTTTCTGGAAAACATTCTTTTGATGGAAACCTCGCCATGTCCTTCTACAGGCTTGGGTGATAAGGTAGAAAGTTCTCTCTTTCTCTTTCTCCCTCTCTCCCTCTTTCTCTTTCTACCTATCGAGACTAAATAGACGTTTCGTGACGTTAGAATTATAAGGTTCTATCTCCATTTTTGTCAAAATTGAGTTTTTTACATAATCTGATCCATTAGGTGTTTATTAATGCCTGTGTGGTGTTCTTTTTTTAAATGTTGACATTTTTGAGTTAATAATTCATAAAATACAAAGGTTCCATCTCACAAAACATAATGGAATGTAAACATTTTGACGCTCAATATCTCTGAACTGCCCTAAACGGAGATAGAACCTTATATTACCTTATTAAATCATTCTAAGCTCACGGTTTGCAAATCAAAACGCTTGTAAATTAGCTTTAGTGGGTCAATGTGTAGTTTGGCTTAATTGTGTCATTTCAGGTTTGTGTGGTTCAGTATACACTGTGTTAGAATATGTTTGTTTGTAATTGTACAATCAATAAACAACATTATTTTAGTTGGATTATGACTTTTTGTGAACATGTAAAAAAACATGATTATTATTATTATTATTGTTGTTGTTGTTGTTGTTAATGTTATTTACCTCGCCGAGATGTGATTCATAACAAAAATAGGGCAGCTTGAGATCGAAAAGAAAACAGGCATATCCAAATCGGACATTACAAAATATATTAAGTAAATAAATCCAGATAAACGTTATAGGCACATTTCAAATACAATTTAATATCTAGAATTTCAATCATGTCCTTATTTCTAAAGGTTGCACCTTTACAAATTGCATTTGAGAGGCAATTCGTTGAATGCACTCGAAAGCAGGAGGAAACGTGTGAATATTAGGAAAAAGCGTGACAGTGTGTGTGGCCACATACTAAGACCACCATAAGACATCTATAGGCCCTAATGTTAGGCTCTTTCTGCCAGGTTGGTCAAATGACCACAGCATAACCTGTGGTCAACTTCTGGCCCTAATGCAAAATTAATTGTGGTGTTTATTCGAACGATTAATTGTGGTTTTTATTCGCAACATAAATGTTGTTGTTTATTCGCAACATAAATGTTGTTGTTTATTCGCAACATTGATTGTTTATTTGGTCGGTATTCAAAAGGCGCAACATGCATCACACACTATAATTACACTCTGGTTAACAATCCCAGTTGCGTTATTTTTCCACAACATGTATTCAACAACACGATGAGATTCAGAAAATAAAAGCTCACCCTTTGTTTGCAAACTATGTGTTTTAACACTAAGTGTTCAACTTTTTGTTTTGAGGCGAGTCATAAATATGTCCTAGGCTGGTTCCTTTGACTGCGGGCTAACGCAGAGGCGCGTCTCTCATGGCGAGTTTAAAGGTGCGTTTACGTCCACTAGTGGGCGCGATGTCTTTGCATTACGTGAGTTTAGAATGATAAGGTTCTATCTCCGTTTAGGGCAGTTCAGAGATATTGAGCGTCAAAGTTTTTACATTCCATTATGTTCTGTGAGATGGAACCTTTGTATTTTATGAATTACTAACTCAAAAATGTCAACATTTTAAAAATAACACCACACAGGCATTAATAAACACCTAATGGTTCAGATTATGTAAAAAACTAAATTTTGCCAAAAATGGAGATAGAACCTTATAATTCTAATGTCACGATTAGTTCTTCTCCCGATCCCCACCTTTTTGAATGATGTGAGCGGGCGAATGATTCAAACGAGTCATACAGGCAAGACTTGCAGGACAGTTTGAGTTTCTCATGAACTTCCATGTCTCTATTAGCCCGCCCTGACGTACCAGGGGATATTGAGTATATTTGTCATGAGAAAGACGTCTCACTGTGACAACTGACACTTGATTGACACATTGGCTCATACAGCTTGTTTACCCATGGTGATCTGACTGCCCCTCTCTCTCTCTTACTGCCCCTCTCCTCTCTCTCTTACTGCCCCTCTCCTCTCTCTTACTGCCCCTCTCCTCTCTCTCTTACTGCCCCTCTCCTCTCTCTTACTGCCCCTCTCCTCTCTCTCTCTGCCCCTCTCCTCTCTTACTGCCCCTCTCCTCTCTCTTACTGCCCCTCTCCTCTCTCTTACTGCCCCTCTCCTCTCTCTTACTGCCCCTCTCCTCTCTCTCTTACTGCCCCTCTCCTCTCTCTTACTGCCCCTCTCCTCTCTCTCTTACTGCCCCTCTCCTCTCTCTTACTGCCCCTCTCCTCTCTCTCTTACTGCCCCTCTCCTCTCTCTTACTGCCCCATCTCCTCTCTTACTGCCCCTCTCCTCTCTCTCTTACTGCCCCTCTCCTCTCTCTTACTGCCCCTCTCCTCTCTCTCTTACTGCCCCTCTCCTCTCTCTTACTGCCCCTCTCCTCTCTCTCTTACTGCCCCTCTCCTCTCTCTTACTGCCCCATCTCCTCTCTTACTGCCCCTCTCCTCTCTCTCTTACTGCCCCTCTCCCCTCTCTTACTGCCCCTCTCCTCTCTCTTACTGCCCCTCTCCTCTCTCTCTTACTGCCCCTCTCCTCTCTCTTACTGCCCCTCTCCTCTCTCTTACTGCCCCTCTCCTCTCTCTTACTGCCCCTCTCCTCTCTCTCTTACTGCCCCTCTCCTCTCTTACTGCCCCTCTCCTCTCTCTTACTGCCCCTCTCCTCTCTCTCTTACTGCCCCTCTCCTCTCTTACTGCCCCTCTCCTCTCTCTTACTGCCCCTCTCCTCTCTCTTACTGCCCCTCTCCTCTCTCTCTCTGCCCCTCTCCTCTCTCTTACTGCCCCTCTCCTCTCTCTTACTGCCCCTCTCCTCTCTCTCTTACTGCCCCTCTCCTCTCTCTCTTACTGCCCCTCTCCTCTCTCTTACTGCCCCTCTCCTCTCTCTTACTGCCCCTCTCCTCTCTCTCTTACTGCCCCTCTCCTCTCTCTTACTGCCCCTCTCCTCTCTTACTGCCCCTCTCCTCTCTCTCTTACTGCCCCTCTCCTCTCTCTTACTGCCCCTCTCCTCTCTCTTACTGCCCCTCTCCTCTCTCTTACTGCCCCTCTCCTCTCTCTCTTACTGCCCCTCTCCTCTCTCTCTTACTGCCCCTCTCCTCTCTCTTACTGCCCCTCTCCTCTCTCTTACTGCCCCTCTCCTCTCTCTTACTGCCCCTCTCCTCTCTTACTGCCCCTCTCCTCTCTCTCTTACTGCCCCTCTCCTCTCTCTCTTACTGCCCCTCTCCTCTCTCTTACTGCCCCTCTCCTCTCTCTGACTGCCCCTCTCCTCTCTCTTACTGCCCCTCTCCTCTCTCTTACTGCCCCTCTCCTCTCTCTTACTGCCCCTCTCCTCTCTCTCTTACTGCCCCTCTCCTCTCTCTCTTACTGCCCCTCTCCTCTCTCTTACTGCCCCTCTCCTCTCTCTCTTACTGCCCCTCTCCTCTCTCTTACTGCCCCTCTCCTCTCTTACTGCCCCTCTCCTCTCTCTTACTGCCCCTCTCCTCTCTCTCTTACTGCCCCTCTCCTCTCTCTCTTACTGCCCCTCTCCTCTCTCTCTTACTGCCCCTCTCCTCTCTCTTACTGCCCCTCTCCTCTCTCTTACTGCCCCTCTCCTCTCTCTCTTACTGCCCCTCTCCTCTCTCTCTTACTGCCCCTCTCCTCTCTCTCTTACTGCCCCTCTCCTCTCTCTCTTACTGCCCCTCTCCTCTCTCTTACTGCCCCTCTCCTCTCTCTCTTACTGCCCCTCTCCTCTCTCTTACTGCCCCTCTCCTCTCTTACTGCCCCTCTCCTCTCTCTTACTGCCCCTCTCCTCTCTCTTACTGCCCCTCTCCTCTCTCTCTGCCCCTCTCCTCTCTTACTGCCCCTCTCCTCTCTCTTACTGCCCCTCTCCTCTCTCTTACTGCCCCTCTCCTCTCTCTCTGCCCCTCTCCTCTCTTACTGCCCCTCTCCTCTCTCTCTGACTGCCCCTCTCCTCTCTCTTACTGCCCCTCTCCTCTCTCTTACTGCCCCTCTCCTCTCTCTTACTGCCCCTCTCCTCTCTCTCTTACTGCCCCTCTCCTCTCTCTTACTGCCCCTCTCCTCTCTCTTACTGCCCCTCTCCTCTCTCTTACTGCCCCTCTCCTCTCTCTTACTGCCCCTCTCCTCTCTCTCTTACTGCCCCTCTCCTCTCTCTTACTGCCCCTCTCCTCTCTCTGACTGCCCCTCTCCTCTCTCTTACTGCCCCTCTCCTCTCTCTTACTGCCCCTCTCCTCTCTCTTACTGCCCCTCTCCTCTCTCTTACTGCCCCTCTCCTCTCTCTTACTGCCCCTCTCCTCTCTTACTGCCCCTCTCCTCTCTCTCTTACTGCCCCTCTCCTCTCTCTGACTGCCCCTCTCCTCTCTCTTACTGCCCCTCTCCTCTCTCTTACTGCCCCTCTCCTCTCTTACTGCCCCTCTCCTCTCTCTTACTGCCCCTCTCCTCTCTCTTACTGCCCCTCTCCTCTCTCTCTTACTGCCCCTCTCCTCTCTCTCTTACTGCCCCTCTCCTCTCTCTTACTGCCCCTCTCCTCTCTCTCTTACTGCCCCTCTCCTCTCTCTCTTACTGCCCCTCTCCTCTCTCTTACTGCCCCTCTCCTCTCTCTCTTACTGCCCCTCTCCTCTCTCTTACTGCCCCTCTCCTCTCTTACTGCCCCTCTCCTCTCTCTTACTGCCCCTCTCCTCTCTCTTACTGCCCCTCTCCTCTCTCTCTGCCCCTCTCCTCTCTTACTGCCCCTCTCCTCTCTCTTACTGCCCCTCTCCTCTCTCTTACTGCCCCTCTCCTCTCTCTCTGCCCCTCTCCTCTCTTACTGCCCCTCTCCTCTCTCTCTGACTGCCCCTCTCCTCTCTCTTACTGCCCCTCTCCTCTCTCTCTTACTGCCCCTCTCCTCTCTCTTACTGCCCCTCTCCTCTCTCTTACTGCCCCTCTCCTCTCTCTCTTACTGCCCCTCTCCTCTCTCTTACTGCCCCTCTCCTCTCTCTCTTACTGCCCCTCTCCTCTCTCTCTGCCCCTCTCCTCTCTCTCTTACTGCCCCTCTCCTCTCTCTTACTGCCCCTCTCCTGTCTGACTGCCCCTCTCCTCTCTCTCTCTCTGCCCCTCTCCTCTCTCTTACTGCCCCTCTCCTCTCTTACTGCCCCTCTCCTCTCTCTTACTGCCCCTCTCCTCTCTTACTGCCCCTCTCCTCTCTCTTACTGCCCCTCTCCTCTCTCTCTTACTGCCCCTCTCCTCTCTCTCTTACTGCCCCTCTCCTCTCTCTCTCTCTCTGCGTCAGGTTCCGACAGTGACTCTGTCACTCGCTGCTTCCTTTTCAACTTCAGATGACAGAAGAGAACACTTCCCCTTTCATGATATTGTCTCCAATCTTATCTTGATCAGGGTTTGTTCTTCAAACACTTTTGCTACACAGCCTCTCATTATTTGTGACATGGCAATTACCCAAGTTTCTATTTTGCTTGTAGGTGAATACTGCCGTTTCTCTGCTATAGCCCGGCTATCTCTCTCCTGAATCACCACTGTACAATGTTTAGCTATTCATGTTGAGGCACACAAAGACAGCATACTTTTGATGAGAGGCATAGCTGATTTACAAATGATATTGCTTTGAAAAACTGAACAAAGACAATAATTAAGAATTAAACATTATGCCGAGGTTGGTTATTGTTTGTTTTAGTATTTAGTACTTTCATATTAAAAGATTAAAAAACAACAACAACATTGAGCTCCACTACCTCCTGACAAAATGCTATAAAACATAATTGTCTGAACAGATCATGCAGACAGTTAATATTTTTACGATATATTTCTTTAAAAAAGAAAGAACTGCTTGTTTCTCACTCTAGTCTACACACACCCGACATGGGTTCACACCCTACATGGGTTACACAAGGTTCCTTGTGTAAGAGTAATTCAATGTCTTCCCTAAAATCTATACTTACTAGTAGAAAGTATAAATGATTAAAAACCTCAAATGTGAATACAGTGCTCACTTCTAAAGCATGCCACCTTGCAATGCATTAAGAGGCAACATAGTAATAGAACGAATAGAGCAGACCCAGCACCTCAGTCTTAGTGAGACTATCGTCATTTAGCAGGCACTGTGACTTACAGAACACCAACATGACTAGTAACTTATCTACCTCGCTGTGGACCATGGGTTCTGTGGACCTCTCTGTGGACCATAGGTGGATACAGGTGGGTCTAGAGTGCCGGTCCAGAGCCCTGGCACCATGGTGGTGCTGTCCGTCTGCCAGGTCCCGGGCCCAGGAGACTGCTCTCCCACACACCCTCCCTGTGACGCCGTCTCCACTTCCAGCCGGAATCTTGTTAACTTGCTGAAGCATGTTCACATTTGCTCGGAATTATCCAAATGTGTTATTGCTTCCTTATGGGAATTATTTGATCAGGATGCAGAGAGAGAGGGAGTGTAGAGACAGGCCTGCTATGGGAAGGAGAGCTGCTTACTTGATTTTGGGTTTTCATTTGGTCAGTGGATGCCGGGCAGAGATATTCATCTTAGTATAACGAGGGGTCCAGAGAGACAGACAGGCGCGCGTGTGTGCACGCATATACAGTGGGGGGAAATAAGTATTCAACACATCAAAAAAAAAAATTTACATAAATATTTCCATTGCAGCTATTCACATGAAATTTAGACCAGACATTGGTTTTAACTCAGTAACTTTTAACTAAGTAAAAGTACACAGTTAAAGAAATTGTAACATTCCAATCACCAAAAGCTATGTGTAACAGTAAGAAAAAAGCGCTAAACCAGCTTATGCCACTAATGAGGTCTCCTACCTGTGCTAATTAGAATCAGCTGGGTTAGTGCAGTTTGGTGGGTAAGTACTTCCACTTAAAAAAGGTTTGCCACCTCTGAATACAAGTAAACAAATCATTTGTCACCAAGCGTTCCTGCAAGAAACATCTCATGATGGGTAGAGACAAAGAGTTCTCCCAAGACCTTCACAACCAGGGCGGTGGTACTAGCCTAGTGGTTAGCGAGGCGATCGCTTAGTGGTTAGAGAGGCTGGCTAGCAATCGGAAGGTCACTCGTTCGATCCCCGCCTCAGGAGGAAGCTGCATGTGCCCTTGAGCAAGGCACTTAACCCCTAATTGCTCCAGGGGTGCAGACTATGGCTGACCCTGTGCCTAGAGCAAAAAGTTCATTACATGGTAATAAAACAATTCTTAGGGGAGGCTGTGGCGCAGGAGTTAGAGCCCGTGTCTAATGATCGCAAGGTCGGCAGATCGGTGGTTCGAACCCCGGCTGGCCACATGTCGAGGTGTCCTTGGACAAGACACTGAACCCCAATTTGCTGCCAATGAACGGGCCAGCGCCTTACATGGAAGCTTGCTGCCATTGGTGTGTGAATGGGTGAATGAGAGGCTATTGTCAGTCTATATAAGACAGTCCATTTACAACAAGATTGTTGGCAGCATAGTAATGGCAAATCCTAAAAGTTCCTATAAGCACCATTGGTCCATTATCTGCAAGTGGAAAGAACATCACTCAACCATCAACCGACCATGCACAAGAGCTCCTCGCAAGAGTGGGCAGTCAGAAAGTTAGTCAGAAGAGTATCCTAAGAGCCAAGGACCACTGGAGCAGAACTCCAGAAAGACCAGGGGCCTCATTTATCACAAAAAAGTGTGCATACTTTTACGCAAATTTTGGGTTAAAAAAACAACAACAACTTGGTGTGAAAATGTGCACTCCTCCACGCACACTGGGACCCTTATGTACGCACAGAAACCAGAGAAATTAGCAACTGTGACTCCGCTGGTAGATGGATGAAACTCAAGAAACGCTTAAAAAATTATTGACGTGTTGAATACTTATTTCCCTCACTGTACATGCACACACACATAGCACACACTCACAGGCATAGCTATACTATATATTACTGGAGAATTGCAATCATTCCTGACTTCGTATTGTTGTCATCTTAATGCAAACTATTTCAATCAATATATTTTGTATATGCCACAACATACTGACAGGCAGCTAATTTCTCTGATCCTCCTAAGCAGTTGACAAAACACACCTTCCTCAGTTGTTTTTCCAGTTAGAGTTCATGCTGTAGAGGAAACCTAAAGAAATTATTCTTAGTTTTTCCTATAAATCTCCCTCACATTAACACAGAGAGAATTACACTACTTGTGTTGAGAGCAGTGGAACAACAAGTTCCAAGACACGGTTGTGAAACGTCTGGATCACAGAGGGTTCCGTAACTCCGGAGATCAAACAGAGCTGGAGAGGATTGCCAGCAGAGGAGAGAGGACGATCCCAAAAATGAGGTAGAACCAGGGGACAGGGGTAGAACCATTTACATTTACATTTACATTTTGGGCATTTAGCAGACGCCTTATTCCAAAGCGACTTACAATCAATACATTTGAATGCTAAGCATGTGAATCATCAGTCCACCATTCGTGGCAGGAAGAGTAATCTAGCTCAGGCCCTTTGATAGAAGGAAAAACCTTCTTCTATCACCTTCTAATTTTTTTTTTTTTTTTTTTTTTTTATTTTTTTATACTGGAGGAACAGAGAAACAGTACAAGGGGGGCAATAGAAGTTCTTAGGCACACAGTAGAGGGGAAAGCGGGTGTCTTTAGGAGACATAGTGCTGAGGGGCAGAAGATGTCTCAGGAGGAGCAGTTAAGGTATAACCTGAAGAGATGGGTCTTCAGTCTACGACGGAAGATGGGTAGTGACTCTGCCGTTCTGACAGCCGTGGGGAGCTCATTCCACCAGCGGGGAGCCAGTGTTGTGAAGAGACGTGATCGGGCAGCACGACTGCTGTGCAGAGGTGGTGGGGCCAGTCGGCCAGCCGAGGTGGAGGAGCGGAGTGAGCGGGCTGGAGTTTGGGGGGTTACCATTTCCTTCAGGTAGGCAGGGGCTGTGCCTTTAGCTGCCTGATATGCAAGCACCAGGGTCTTGAATCTGATGCGAGCTGCTATCGGGAGCCAGTGCAGGGTGCGAAGGAGAGGGGTGACATGAGAGTATTTGGGGAGGTTGAATACCAGCCGGGCAGCAGCGTTCTGGATGAGCTGCAGAGGTCTAATGGCGGAGGCGGGGAGCCCAGCCAGGAGTACGTTGCAGTAATCCAGGCGGGAGAGGACCAGTGCCTGGGTCAAGAGTTGCGCTGCCTCTCTGGTAAGGAATGGTCGTATCCTTCTGATGTTGTAGAGGAAGAATCTGCAGGAGCGAGCCGTTGCTGCAATGTTCTCCGCACAGGATGTCCAGGATCACTCCAAGGTTCTTGGCTGTCAGGGAGGGGGTTACAGTAGAGTTCTCCACTGTGATAGAGAAGTCTTGGAGAGGGCAGGCTTTCCCGGGGATGAAGAGGAGCTCGGTCTTGTTAAGATTGAGCTTGAGATGGTGGTCAGTCATCCATGTTGAAATGTCAGCGAGACATACAGAGATACGGGTTGCCACGTGTACATCAGACGAGGGGAAGGACAGGAAGAGTTGAGTGTCGTCTGCGTAGCTGTGGTAGGAGAGCTCATGTGAAGAGATTACCGAGCCAAGAGACTTGGTGTAGAGAGAGAAAAGTAGGGGCCCTAGGACAGAACCCTGGGGTACCCCAGTGGAGACGGTTCGTGGAGAAGACAGCGATTCTCTCCAGGTCACCTGGTAGGAGCGACCCGCCAGAAAACCAGGAGTGTGCGGTGCCAGAGATGCCCAGTTCTGAGAGGATGGAGAGAAGGATCTGGTGATTGACTGTGTCGAAGGCAGCAGACAGGTCAAGGAGAATGAGAACAGAGGAGAGGGAGGAAGCTTGAGCAGAGTGGAGGGCTTCCGTGACAGCAAGGAGAGCAGTCTCAGTGGAATGCCCAGCCTTGAAGCCGGATTGGTGGGGGTCTAAGTGTTCCATCTTCCGGAGATAGTCAGTCAGTTGTTTAGATGCCGCGCGTTCAAGGGTTTTGGAAGGGAAGGAGAGAAGGGATACAGGTCTGTAATTGTGGACAGAACCAGGGGATAGGGGTAGAACCAGAAGACAGAGGAGGTAGAACCAGAAGACAGAGGAGGTAGAACCAGGGGACAGAGGAGGTAGAACCAGAGGACAGGGGTAGAACCAGAGGACAGGGGTAGAACCAGGGGACAGAGGAGGTAGAACCAGAGGACAGAGGAGGTAGAACCAGAGGACAGAGGAGGTAGAACCAGAGGACAGGGGTAGAACCAGGGGACAGAGGAGGTAGAACCAGAGGACAGGGGTAGAACCAGAGGACAGAGGAGGTAGAACCAGAGGACAGGGGTAGAACCAGAGGACAGAGGAGGTAGAACCAGGGGACAGAGGAGATAGAACCAGAGGACAGAGGAGGTAGACCCAGAGGACAGAGGAGGTAGAACCAGAGGACAGAGGAGGTAGAACCAGAGGACAGGGGTAGAACCAGGGGACAGATGTAGAACCAGAGGACAGAGGAGGTAGAACCAGAGGACAGGGCTAGAACCAGGGGACAGAGGAGGTAGAACCAGAGGACAGAGGTAGAACCAGAGGACAGAGGTAGAACCAGAGGACAGAGGTAGAACCAGAGGACAGAGGAGATAGAACCAGAGGACAGAGGAGGTAGAACCAGAGGACAGAGGAGGTAGAACCAGAGGACAGAGGTAGAACCAGAGGACAGAGGAGCTGGAGAGAGGACTGCCTGCAGAGGAGAGCTCCCTGTGGATTCCTTCTGGGACAGTCTGGCGGTACCAGAGGTACCAGAGGTCCAGAGGAGGATATTGGGATACTCCTGGAGGACACTGAGAGGGAAGCCTGCAAGAGAAAGATGACAGAGAGGGGTGGAGGGAGAGAGGAGTGGAGGGAGAGAGAAGAGAAGAAGGGGGAGAGAGCGGAGAGAGGAGTGGAGGGAGGGAGAAAGCAGTAGAGGGTGAGAGGAGAGAGAGGAGTGGAGAGGAGGAGGAGAGATGTGTAGAGAGGAGTGGAGAGGAGGAGGAGAGATGTGTAGAGAGGAGTGGAGAGGAGGAGGAGAGATGTGTAGAGAGGAGTGGAGAGGAGGAGGAGAGATGTGTAGAGAGGAGTGGAGAGGAGGAGGAGAGATGTGTAGAGAGGAGTGGAGAGGAGGAGGAGGAGAGATGTGCAGAGAGGAGTGGAGGGCAGGTGAATCCCATCTAGCCTGATCAGCATCAGTGGCTGTTGAGGGCAGAGCAGGGGAGTGGAGGTGACATCAGACAGACAGACAGACAGACAGACAGACAGATCCAGCTGGACGGGTTCAGGCAGCAGACAGACCCAGCTGGATGGGTTCAGGGGGTTCTGATCCACGCCAGTGTGGGTGACATCCTGTCTCTGCTCATTATGGTATGAATCCTGAACGCTGTGCAATAATACCACCACCCACAACAACAGCCTTCGCCGACCTGGCGGACACATGACATCACTGGTGGTATAAATGGAGGCCTGGGAAGTGTCTCTCCCCGCCTAGTTAGATCACCGGAAGAAAACTGTCAAACAAGGGGGAAAAAGAGGCAATCAAGCCACCCTGCGTTATGTTTGAAGACATACACTAGCCTGCTTGTGTCGAGAAATGTACAAAAGGCGTACTGATGAAGAGTGTGGCGAGGAAGAGTAAAATAAAAGAGAGAGTTCACTTTAGAGAATGGTGGAATGGTGGAAGAGTACTGTGTATAAACAGGGTTGAGGGTGGTTCTTGTGTCTGTGTGTGTGTGTGTGTGTGTGTGTGTGTGTGTGTGTGTGTGCGTGTGAGTATGTGTGTGTAAGGTTGAAGGGGCCTGCTAAAGCGATAGAGGAATGGCAGCCCTTTATTCTCACTAAACAAACCACAGATGCACAACCACCCTGATCCCTGCATAGCCAATGGGCCTTATCGCCTCGCAACACAGCTCATATGTCCCCTTCAGTTAAACGCTACTACAGCCCAATAATGCCCTATTTTCTTTTTCACTGTCAAATGTCATCGCACTTCAAATAAAAACACTCCACTTCAAATACCCCCCCAACCCCCGGTTGTGTTTATGCATGTGCAATTTGTTTGTGTATAGGCGGTGTTATGTTGAAGGTTGGTGGTAGGGTGAGGGCGGTGGGGGTGGGGTTGTGTGTGTGTGTGTGTGTGTGGGGGGTATCCATGTCTGTTTTTCATAGATCTGAAAGGAAAAAAAACAAGGTATCATACCATAGCTATGGTATATTCATTTTGGATTAATCCGTTTGCTGAACATCTAAAGGCTTTTAGATAATACAACATTTGAAATGTTGGTGTAACACGGCCATGGTCCTGCTGTGTGTTGATGAGTGGGAGGTCCCGCCTGCACTGTCAGAGAGATAAGAGACAGATGGTTTGTCTGTGAATGTCCTAGACAAGAGTCCTCTTGGTTTGTCTGTGAATGTCCTAGACAAGAGTCCTCTTGGTTTGTCTGTGAATGTCCTATGACAAGAGTCATGACTCCAAACACTTCTGTGCCAGGAAGCTTAACCTGGACGTTCTACTGTACTGTATAGAATTCTATAATCACTATTTCATATCCGCTCAGTGAAGAGGCTATCAATTCATCCTCTGATTTCACAGTCTTCGCTACTTTATAAAAGTTATTATATTTCTACTAAGAAAAGGAAGATGAGATCTGAGCGAGCGTGCCATTCTGAGAGCGTGTGAGCATGAATATTTACATTACTTCTGTGACTAATTTAAGTGGAAATCATAAACCTTAACTCTTCTTGGTTGATATGACAGATTCCGCTAAATCCCTTTGAACATGTACACACAAGATACATCCTGATTTGTTTTGTATTAATGCATATTATTTGTTTTTAATCTGAAAATCTAATTAAACTCCACTTTCTCAAGCCAACCAGCCAGCCAGTGTAAACTAGTCTGAGGGTTGTCATGGTAACTCATGTCCATGTTAGATAGATAGATAGATAGATAGATAGATAGATAGATAGATAGATAGATAGATAGATAGATAGGCCTACTACATATTATGTTATGTGCTGGACAGCTCAGTGTGCAATCACACACACACACACGCTCTTCCAGTTCTACTGGAGGTAATGTAAACAAACAAGATGGAACATTTGCGATATCTCGTAATGTAAATTGCTCTCTTTGATCGCATTGAGAGATTAAAATTATAAAACTGATAGGATGTTAGAAGTGACAGTGAATAAACAACATCGTTGGAATTTATAGGGATGACAGCATCAAGTGAATTTATATACAGTATACGGTAGTGATATGATGCGTTTTTGTGTGACTATATGCAAATGTTGTGTGCCTATCGAATATAGCAATACTCATTGTTTAACCTTAAACATATTTCAAGTGGGTCCACTCTCAGGACATAAACTGACCACTCTTAGTGAACATGCTTTTCTGTAACTGGACCTGAGCCAAATTTAGAGACCACGGCTAGTGGGGACCAGTATAGGTTACCAGTGGTCAGCAAGACAGAACAGCATGAACACAGAATAGCCATGTATGGGAACTAATGTCACTATTGTAAGTTACGAGGTAAATCTATTTCCTCTCTGAGAACTGTATATAAGCTGTAACAAACATCAGTACTTTGCTTGGCATCTCTTTATGCCACAGCCAGGCTCGACACCAGCCATGTCGTAGCCATGCTTGAAACTTGGACTTAACAGAGCATGCTGCCTTGGAAACATCTGTACATGGGAATGCAACCCAGATCTGCCTAATACAATGATTACGATTCAACCTTCTCTCTGAGTCATCAATACATAATTTCCGGCCACGTGACCAAGAAAGATCTCCTTATATCAAATGGCTTCTAACGAACAGGATGCTAGATTCAGTGAAACAGGTAAGGCATTATAACACAATGTGATTATTTGCTTTAACCTGAATTGCTGTTCTAGAACGAATCTCAATTTTTTTCAAAAAGGAGATGTATTGATATTGGAAAGTACTAAATTAAAATAATAGTTTGAATAGAAGGCGCTGTATAGTCAAAGACGGTGGTCAAAACACTGAGAGTTAGGATTTATTGAGATTCTGAACTTTGTAAGGAACAAAGCAGAAGTCTATTGTGTATGGAAATACTGTGGACAAACAGTACAGACTGAGATATTTATTGTGTATTAAGTTAGGGACAAGACCTTAAATACGTGATTGAAAGCACAGCACTTTGAGGAAAACTAAGTTTGAAATGATTCGGCCATAATATTTAAAAGACTCTAAGAGAAGTTTCAATCAACATAATTGATTACTAAAACCGCATGTCTATTAACATCATGGGAAGCAAACTAGTATGAATGGCATGCAGAATGTTATCATTAAGAATGAAATGAATAACAACCATACTTCTGAACAGAGCTTCACAACAGGGCGAGAGTGTTAAAACTCTGACCCTAGGCTATTAATAGAACGGAGACTGCTCCTGTAACCAAACACACACACACACACACACACACACACACACACACACACACACACACACACACACACACACATAGAGCTACAACATACAACAAATAGACAAATGTGTCTCATATTGAAATTATCATGCAAATCTGTGTTGATTCAGCAGACATATAACATTTTGATTGATTTAGTGAACAGAGAAATACGCATTAAGACTCTAAGACTCTATGAAACATCAAAGGAGGACATTTCTGATGGAGAAAACACAATTCAGCAAGAAAGACCTGGAATGTATTCTGACAATGCCTGTCAATTCTATTTCCTGACAGAATCAAGGAAATCAAGAGACATTGAGCGAAGGACTCAGAGACCGAGATGCTGTTAAGATCTGGTCTAAGTTAACCATTGCAGAAGTGGGGAGAGAATGTTGCAGATGCTGAAGGAAGCTATTGCCAGATGAAACAAGAGAAATGAGACAAACTAATGACATTTCAATGTGACAAACAATGGAAATGTTAATTCTTATGATTTAAGACAGAGACATGATGATGACAAGAGAGACTTACACATACTTTTATGTAGTCGTAATTGTTCAATTGTACTGACGCACACAACTAACAGTGTCATCAGCAGTAAACAGCTGAATTCATGGCATGAACTTACAAACTTTCTTCTAGGAATTCTAAGGGACGGGAACAACAGTCCAGATAACCCAATTAACAAACTTATGCTTAACATCTGTATTTTTGTTTCCAACTGTTTCTGAGCAGGTTAATTCCACAATCCATTGATGGAGAGCCTAAGATTTTATAGACTTAAGTCAAGAAAAGGAGGGGTGTAGTGTAATGATAATGCTTAAATTGTCTTAAGTTAATAACACCGATTAACGCTGTGAACAGAGGCAAGAACACGTGCAAGACTGATGACCATCAAAGAATCAAATAGCACTCCTTGTTACCAGAAACACAAGGCCGTTCCTTTGATTGAAGATCTACTTCCAGACATTGTTATATTGACATATAATGTACTTTGTATGATGGAACCGATGCCTAATGTATTTCTGATGTGGTCATTCATTGACTTTATTAAGAACACCACATGTTTTTCAATAGAAATAATTTACCAGTCAAATTAATCTTACATCATGGGGAAAAAAAGAGTGAGCTGATATGATGCGTTTTTGTGTGACTATATGCAAATGTTGTGTGCCTATCGAATATAGCAATACTCATTGTTTAACCTTAAACATATTTCAAGTGGGTCCACTCTCAGGACATAAACTGACCACTCTTAGTGAACATGCTTTTCTGTAACTGGACCTGAGCCAAATTTAGAGACCACGGCTAGTGGGGACCAGTATAGGTTACCAGTGGTCAGCAAGACAGAACAGCATGAACACAGAATAGCCATGTATGGGAACTAATGTCACTATTGTAAGTTACGAGGTAAATCTATTTCCTCTCTGAGAACTGTATATAAGCTGTAACAAACATCAGTACTTTGCTTGGCATCTCTTTATGCCACAGCCAGGCTCGACACCAGCCATGTCGTAGCCATGCTTGAAACTTGGACTTAACAGAGCATGCTGCCTTGGAAACATCTGTACATGGGAATGCAACCCAGATCTGCCTAATACAATGATTACGATTCAACCTTCTCTCTGAGTCATCAATACATAATTTCCGGCCACGTGACCAAGAAAGATCTCCTTATATCAGGTAGATAGTTAGTAACTGTCTCATAACAGTGACCACTGTAGCATTCCATTCAACCATTTACACTGTGTGTGTGTGTGTGTGTGTGTCTGTGTGTTTGTGTGCATGTCTGTGCGTGTGTCAGTGTGTGTGTGCGTGCATCTGTGTGTGTGTGTGTGTGTGTGTGTGTGTGTGTGTGTGTGTACAGCATGTGATATGCTGTAGCATCACGCTCTGATGTGCGTGCCCAATCCTCTCGTCCTCTCCCACCACCACCCAGCCTGGCTCGGCTGCTTCCTGCCGTGGTCGGGGGCACAGGGGGCACAGGGGGCACAGGGGGCACCCGGCAGTTCATGATCTGGGGAGGCTGGTGGAGGTAGAAATCGGAGGACAGGCTCATTGTAATACATGGAACGGAATGAGGAACGGTATCAAACACACGTAGCGTTTCATTCAACACGTACGTATCAAAACACACCTGTTTAACGGAATGCTACACATGTTTGATACCATTCCTCATTCCGTTTAATTTGCGTTACAATGAGACTGTCCTCCGATTTCTACCTCCACTAGCCTCCACTAGTCATGACCCAGATACAAGTCACAGGGTATGGCTGTTTAACAAGCTGTGAATGTCCTGACCAGCTACTGTCGACACTGGGCCAGACTAGAGGCACATCTCAGACCAAAGCCACATACTGTACGGGTTAAGGAAACGAACAACACAATATTACATATTAACCCTCATAATGCCTAACAGTGCCAATCGGTCCTTCTCTTACAGTTCACATTGTGGCACGACTCAGGTTTCAGAAGTATTTTGTAAAATTGTTGAATCAAGGTGTGCTGCATACATATCAGAGAGCAATACACAGATATTTGAAAATCATGAATCATGGGTAATATTCTGACAAACCACTGCTGGTCCACACTAAATAAAAGTTGGACATTTCTTTTAACTATTTAGGCCACCATCAGTGTCATCCAGTGTCTGCCAAATACACTGAGAAAACCGGACACTGTCAACTTGGATGTATTGGGGGCGCTTAGGTGGCGTAGCGGGTTAAGCGTTGACCATGTAACCGCAGGGTCCCCAGTTCGATTCCGGCCGGGGACATATCCTGCATGTCATCCCTCCTCTCTCTCTCACCCATCCTTCCTGTCTAAATCTCTACTGTGTCTGTCAATAAAATGAAAAATATGAGTGGGACTGCCCCACTCAGAAAAAACAAACTTAAAAAAATAAATTAAAATAAAATAACTTGGATGTATTGATTTACTATCTCTGCTTGATAGAGGCAACGACACACTCCTCATCTCCTACCACCATGTGACACACTAGTGGGGTTCTAGTGGCTCTAATCAGTTATGGCACCCTTCTCTTTGAAAAAAATGAAAGGAAGAAAGAAAGTTCTTTGTTTTAATGAAGATTAAAGTAACACCGTCCATTTTGCATGCTGCCACAATTAGTCTCACGCAGACCATCCAGGACATCGTTCCTTGAAATGGAGATCATTTGACCCCCTTTACACGTGTGACCAGAACCTCCCCTCTGTCTCCTTATGGGACCTCACGAGTCCATTCAGGGTGGCGCTGGTGGAGCTGGACAAAGACACTTAACAGCAGGAGACTGAGCCGACTGATGACGCTACAACAGGCTGAGGAGATGTTAGGATATAGTACATTCAGATATAGTATATTCAGTTAATCATGATGACGGTCTGTTCGAAATGACTGAAACGTTGGTATCTTTCTACAGAAATGTGAAGTATCTAGAAAGCAAGTGTGCTCAAGTTTTTTTTCCCTTTTCTAAGTCAATCATGATAAATAAAAAAAAGAAGCCCTTTGCCCAGTTGTGGATCTTGTTGATAACAACAATTCTTCTTCCTGTTGAAACTCATACTGATACACAGTACCAAAGTTGCAGCCAGGTCAGTTCTTATCTGTAAAGAAACACGTGGGTTTGGAAACTGCAGACACCTCAAATTCAATTGTGAAAACCTGGGACCACTCAAATGTGACTACGTTCTAAAACAACACGTCAGTTTCTGGCTCGCCCTTCTCTCTGACATCACGCAGCTGTAATGCGCACCACGGAAATGTGAGAAAAGAGAAGAAAAAAATCCTCTCACAGAACTCTCAAAAATGGCTAGCAAATTACTCTGTAGGAAACGTGGAGGTTTCTGTCACAATGTGAAACGCAAATGTTAGCAGAACAGATCATCTAATAGGGCCATGGTTTGGTTATCATGTTATGAATGGGTGTCATGGGAGAGCAACGCTGAGCAGCTTCATCTGGCCACCTTGGCCTCCGCTCTTCTCAATTATCCGTCCGATAAAATGCTTATTTGGTATGGGAAATGGTGGTTAAAACATTCAAACATCGTCCCATAAAATGTGTGAATTGTGAAACTCTTATAGGCCTTACGTCCATGGTGTTGGTTTGTTTCACCCTCCCCTCACCTCTCTGAGGAGGTAGAGGCTCCTCATTGTCTTTAGATGATGCCATTGGTTCTTTCCCTCCAAACAGATGTCTGGGCCGTTCTGGGTCATATCTGGATATACTGTATGTTATTGCCATTACTATACGTTGAATGACAACAGCTACTAAGTCAACTTACTTTACGAATACTTGTAACACAACTATCACTTTAGGGAGAATCCTCATGTACAGTAACTACTTGTACTGTACAACTTGGTGATAGAGCATACAGTGAGAGTTGTAAACTGACTATACAGTAGTAAGTGGACAGCAGTTGTTAACCCATCCACGCTAGATGCTTCAAAATCTAGGGCTGGGGAGGCTGGTGGAGGTAGAAATCGGAGGATGGGCTCATTGTAATGCATGGAATGGAATGAGGAATGGTGTCACTGGTGTAACACTGGTGTAACACGTGTTAACCTCCACTGTTCTTAACCCATCACACTAGATCCTTGGGAATCTAAACCCATTACAGGGTCATTGAGAGCTTGACCAGCACTCACTACAGTGCGCTTGCATCAGGGGAGGCTGGTGGAGGGAGAACATGGACGATGGGTTCATTGTAATGGATGGAATGGAGTACAATGATGCCGTCCATCGATTTCTCCCTCCACCAGCCTCCCCAGATGTAGATTCCCACCACAGTTCACACCAACTTTTCGGTGTTAAAACCAAAGACGTTATTAGTGCTTTAAACACAATCCTGAATATATTTTTTTTAAACAAAGTTTTTATAAATGCAATAAGATCAAGATATCGGTATTCAGTTCTCAATCAGGCCTTGTCTCAAAGTAGGCCCTTCTGCTTCTTTTCTGGTCCATGATCTGGTCATCTGAGCATCCCTAACTGAGCTGTCACAGATCATTATGGCAGGAACAACTCGTCTTGGTATCCCAAAGAGCATGGGGTGCTCACGAGAGAGAGGGAGCCACCGCTGGAGTCAATGTCAGTGTTCCCATAATCACGCAGCGCAGATTCACCGTGTAAGATGCATTTTGTTTGCTGTCTAACTGTGTAAAGTGTCTATTCATTTTCTGATTTTGCACAGAAAAGTGGTCAGCCTAATGATGACGTTATTCCACGGAAAGTCTCCTGTCTTTCTATGGGAGTTGATACTGGGTACTGAGTTTATGACTGAGCCTTGAACTGGAGATTGTAGACTTTAGCACATAGTTCTACTGTGTATGGAATTAACCCTAAAGCTACCAATATATTTCGCATACGTTGTTTTCCAACAGGGCAGACCCCAATAATGATGTCATAATAATAATGTTTTTAAATGTATTTATACATTTAAGGGATAATTAGGTTTGAGTTAATTCATTAGCACTTGCGATTTGTTTTAATTATATGCTTTAAATGTTAAAACAATTAAAATAAAAAGCCTATATATGCTCTCCAATAAAACATTTATTGGAAAACAAATTGTAGTGCAAAAAGCAAAAAATGTGTATTCAATAATGTGAAACCTGTAGTATGTATTTGTATTATAATTATATATCTTCATTCTTTATTAAAAATAAATGTAACCCCCCCACCCACAAAAACTAAGTATTATTATTATTCCAGACATTTCTAAAAAGTAAAAACAATTCTCTGCTACATTAACGATATAGTTTTAATGTGTCTGACAGGGGCAAGCAGACAGAGTTGATCTAAATATGGAAACTAAAACCAAACAGGAGCTCTTATGTGTTCCATCTCTCTACGTGTTCTCTCAGCAGAAACAAAGAGCTCATCTATGCTGTGTGCTCAGGCTGACCCCTCCTCACACAGAACCATGGGTTTGTCACACACACCGAAACACCAGCTTTACACAACAGGAGTGTGAAATCAACATGTTCCAACGTAGAGGGAGAGAAGCCCGAGATATCAGTGCACCCAGAGAACATCATGCTAAGTAGTGACCCTGCCGTTCATGGGTCATTCTCAGAAAATCAATGTTTTCTCCTCTGTTTCAGTGGCTGAAGGGAGGCCAACCCCTGGGTTGTGTAATCATCTAGGTTTCTTCCTCTTAAAAAAGCTACTGTCTGACTGTGGCTGAAAATAACATGTAGGTATCCCTTGTATAGTTATAATGAAAGTATTTTTTTCTGGAAGGAAGGCAAGGCAAGGCAAGGCAAGTTTATTTGTATAGCACATTTCATACTACAGGGGCAAGTCAAAGTGCTTTACATGCATTATTTAAAAATACAGCAAGAGGAGCATAAGAAAATAAAAATTACAATGAATAAAAGCTAATATAAGAAGTAAATAGCTAAAAACATTTTAAAAGACAATAGTTAATGGAAAAAAAGACATTGATAGAAGTGTTTGTGTTTAATCATAACTGGTGCAAAACATGAAGGTTTTTTAGCTTAGATTTAAATATTTTAAGGGTTTAGGAAGTAAGATTAGTAATGTTTTTCTTTGCATCTGACAAACAACTACAAGTACAAGAGTACAGTTGTCACATGCAAACATGTGTTGATAAACTCTTCGACAAAGGATCATTCACATCATTCTGTAAACTGGCTCAGTCGAACAACCAAACCTCCCAGCGCGGTCCAATGGCGCCATCTGGTGGTAGAAAGGTGTAGTTACGTCGTCGGGAACTTCCGTTTTAAAAATGGCTGCGCCCTGACAAATGTCACATTAGACAACATCGGTGCTGGGATTTTATGTCATTGTCAACAGAAAACGTTTGCTATCTTCTGGTTATTCTTTTGACCTCATAGGTATGTTGTCTGTCTGTCTGTGTTTCGTCTTTTACTGTACGTGTATACTGTTGAACTTGTGAAATGCTTGATAAGGTGAACTATGAAGAGCTTAGCTGGCCAGCTAATCACCATGCTGGCTTGTGTCAGTCAATTATTATTATTATTATTATTATTATTATTGTAGATATCTGTGATGTCTTGTATCGTGTCCACATAATAATAACCTTAAACATTCCTGTCTTTTGCAGGGGAATATTCAATCATGGTTCATCTGTGTAAGTATAACCACGTTGACCACTTATGTCTAACCTTCAAGTACATCTGTCATGTGCAACTATCTACTATAGCAAACCGTGATGTTAGAATTATACGGTTCTATCTCAATTTTTGTCCAAATTGAGTTTTTTTTACATAATCTGATCCATTAGGTGTTTATTAATGCCTGTGTGGTGTTATTTTTACAATGTTGGACATTTTTGAGTTAGTCATTCATAAAATACAAAGATTCCATCTCACAAAACATAATGGAATGTAAAAACTTTGACGCTCAATATCTCTGAACTGCCGTAAACCTTATCATTCTAAACGGAGATAGAACCTATCATTCTAAACGGAGATAGAACCTTATCATTCTAAACGGAGATAGAACCTTATCATTCTAAACGGAGATAGAACCTTATCATTCTAAACGGAGATAGAACCTTATCATTCTAAACGGAGATAGAACCTTCTCATTCTAAACGGAGATAGAACCTTATCATTCTAAACAGAGATAGAACCTTATCATTCTGAACGGAGATAGAACCTTATCATTCTAAACAGAGATAGAACCTTATCATTCTAAGCTCACGAAACGTCTTTGCTATAGGCTTTTCATATTTCCCCTCCTGTTTCTTTTGTTTAAATCATTACATTTTCATGCTCAGTATTGTTATGATTATAAACAATGGATTATTGCAATGCTGTAAACAATGAATGAAGCAACTATACACCGTCGAGCTGTTTCTGTCTTTCTTTGTCCCCACAGCATCTCTCCTACTGAAGACGTACCACGGAGGACATGTGGTCATCAGATTGGCCAGAGCTGGCCACAAACAGGCCAACAGGCCCTTCTACCGCGTCGTGGCCGCGTACAACAAGAGGGCCCGCGACAGTAAATACATAGAACAGCTGGGGACTTACGACCCGCTTCCAAACACCAACGATGAGAAACTGGTCAGCTTCAACTACGACAGGATCAAGCACTGGATGGGGTGTGGTGCTCACCCGTCCAAGTCTGTGGCCAAACTTCTCGGTGTGTTACCCCGGCCCTGATCAGCACACACACACACACACACACACACACACACACACACACACACACACACACACACACACACACACACACACACACAGACACACAGTTCAGCTTTATCAATACGTCACAGTCTGAGCAGTTAACCTTGAATTTAATTCTACTTTGTGTTCATTTGTGTTACTCTTGTCTATCATTTGTCAACTATTCTGTATGTTTTGTGTGTTTTATGTTGTGTGTGGACCCCCAGGAAGAGTAGCTAGAGTAAACTAAACCTCCCAGAGGAACAAACTACACGAGGGGCTGGTTTCAAGTCTTAAGCCTAATCCTAGACTAAAAAGCATCTTCAATGGAGATTCTACATTGAAAGTGTGATTTAGTCCAGGACTAGTCTCAAGCCTTGTCTGTGAAACCAGCCCTATGATTCTTAAACGGTCAAAGCCATAGATAGACCCTCAAGTTTTTTGCAGTTCATATATTAGTGTGTCACTTCACTAAGTCGAGCACTCGACACTAGTACCAGATAACGTGTGTGGTAAAACGTGTCTATGGGTGCAGCACGTAGCCTAGGGGTTAGAGAGGCCGGCCAGCAGCGGTAGTTCGCTGGTTAGATCCCCACCCCAGGAGGGAATCAGATGTGAGCTGTTAACTGGAGGGTTGCTGGCATCATATCTTAAGGTGCCTACCACCACTGCTGTTGTGCCCTTGAGCAAGGCACTTAACCCCTAACTGCTCCAGGGATGCTGAAGATGGCTGAGCCTGTGCTCAGAGCTCTGTTCTCCCTGGGGGGAGATGTGTGCATGAACTACATGTCGTGGTCTCAGTACTTGTGCTCTGTTCAATGACAATAAAGTTGAAGTATCTTATCTTGTGTCTTCTCCCCTCCTGGCTGTGTCCCTGCAGGTCTGGCAGGGTTCTTCCCTTTGCATCCCATGACCGTGACCGAGGCAGAGCGTCGGCGTGTGGCGCTGGTGGAGACAGCAGAGGGAGGCCTGGAGGAGGGAGACAAGCAGAAGGAGTTATGAGAGCTGCAGCACTGGGATGTGGAGGTGGAAGGAGGAGCTGCAGCACTGGGATGTGGAGGTGGAAGGAAGCTGCAGCACTGGGATGTGGAGGTGGAAGGATGAGAGCCGCAGCACTGGGATGTGGAGGTGGAAGGAGGAATGGAATGGCATCAGACACATGTTTGATGTGTGTTTGATACCATTCCTCATTACATTCCATTAATGAATGAATGAATCGTTTAATGACCACACGACCTCGAGGTCGGTGGAATTTGTTTTCGGTACAGGTGGAAAAGCTCAATACAGCAGTGTCAAAAAACACATTACACACATTGCACATAACTATCACATGGACATGTACACACATAACCACAAGACAAGAACATAATAAATATTTACAATTTATAAAGTGCAGTACGTCTGGTGGGGTTAGTACAGTGAGTCAGGTGTTGAGTCCTTATAGCAGAGGGGGAAAAACTGTTTTTGAGACGGGATGTTTTGGTGGCCAGGGATCGGGAGCGCCGTCTAGAGGGCAACAGTTGAAACAGGTGGTGAGCAGGGAGGGAGGGGCCAGCAGGGTGGGAGGAGTCAGCACGGTGGGAGGAGTCAGCAGGGTGGGAGGGGTCAGAGATTATTTTATGAGCTCTATTTGTGGTGCGTTTGAGATAGTGATTCAACTGATGCATTACAAAACAAATTCCACCGGCCTCGGTCGTGTGGTCATTAAACGATTCATCATCACAATGAGCCTGTCCTCCGATTTCTACTTCCACCAGCCTCCCTTGGTGTGACCACAGAGATGGATAAAGCAGATGGATCTACACTATCTCTGTGTGTGACTGTTGATCAGAAAAGATCATGGATGACGTCAGGGAAACTCAGTCATGGACTTTCTTGCCTGTATCTATGAGACTGACTGTTTCTCATGACAACTGGACATGGCACTGTACTTCTTGGGAAAGTTGTTGTGGTTAATGTAAACCATGAATATTCAAAGCAGTGCTTCTTTTTGTGTGTAACCGTCATACGTTGCGTGTGTGTGTGTGTTAACTTCTCATAGCAAGTACATTTATTTGTATTCAGTTTTATTGTGGCTGAATTAAAATATGACATTTAACTTATGTTTGTGGTGTATTCAATGTTGTAAAATCATACAGTTTGAGAGTAATATCAAGTATAGTTTTGTTGTCATTACATTGAATATTCACTCACTTCAATGGGTACACCTTTTCAACTGCTCGTTAACACTAGAACAGCCATGCCTATGTTACCTACAGTGGGGTGCAACATTTTGGGCACATCTAGTCCAAATGCCTTTTAAAATTAATATCTAAGTGAAAAGAAGCAAACCTAACCTCTAAATGGTACAACGTTAAACATGACACATTTCATCACATTTTAAAACAAGATACATTTTTATTTAACTTTTTACAGTTTCAAAATAATAAAACAAGGAAAAAGGCCTTCTGCAACTATAACAGCTTGCAAACATTTCCTGTAGCCAGCTAAGAGTCTTTCACTTCCTGTAGCCAGCTAAGAGTCTTTCATTTCCTGTAGCCAGCTAAGAGTCTTTCATTTCCTGTAGCCAGCTAAGAGTCTTTGGCTGTGTTCGGAATGGTATACTAGCATACTGCATACTGCATACTCAATGAGTATATACTGCATACTGCCTACTAAATTCATAATAAGTATGCGAAAACCAGCCGACCATTTACACACTATGCATACTGCCTCCCAGAATACATTTCGCCGGGAGCGGCGAATTTAAACCTCCATTTTAAACCTCCATTAGCTAAAATATGTAATTTTGGCTTTACAAGTGTTGTTAACATGTCATTTTATGAAGTTTTAATATGTTTTCAGGCGAGAAAGTAACCACATATATTCCCAAAATGTGTCCAGTTTACCAAAATAACCCGTTTATATATCTGATCTGACGAATTTTTGCGTCTTCTGTTCGCTAGCTGCGTTCGTAAATTCGCCCTCGAAATATGATCAGCACTCATGGAATGCCTCTTGTCCAATCAAATTACCTGGTCCCTTTATGACGTTGCACCCAGTGTGCGCTCCGGCGCTGTCAGAGCGATTTTAAGATTAAGATTAAGATTTCGACAGAATTATCGTAACATAATTACAACAATTTGTAAAATGATTTGGGGGGTCAATATCTTTAGCTAGCTCAAGTAACTAGTTTACTATATTGTTGTCTTAGCAGTTGGTAAAAGAACATGATTAAAATAAATATATATGATATACCTCACCTCACGGGACGTCCTGGGTCCATTGATAGCAGCTCCTGCTAACATTACCTCACGTTACCTCACGAGACATCCTGGGTCCAGAGATAGCAGCTGCTGCTTCACTCACCAACATCTTTTTATCAGTGACCATTTACTAATACAACTTTATCCAACCAACATGCCTCTTATCAGACGACGGAGGAAATCAGCTCGTCGTCTGATGTATTTGATTCAGATGTACAGCTAAGATGAGGGGGGGGGGAGGGGAGAATGTTTGCTCAATGCAAGGATCAGACCACACTATTCTACCTGTTAGCACAACTCCTTCTTTTATTTGACTATTGTGTCATTACTGTCTCTGTTCTCTGTTCTATTCATAACTTCATATATTCTAAAATAATCACAGAAGAAAGACGGCAAATCAAAATGATCAAATAAAATAAAATAAAAAACTAAAAACAATTGAATCATATTTATTAACTTCTCTCTCTCCTGACTTTCCCTCTCTCTCCTCTCCTCACTCGCCCTGCTCTCCATACACATCCTGAATTCCCGCTCCTTTCTCTCTCCCTCTTCTCTCCTTCTCTCTCCCTCTTCTCTCCTTCTCTCTCCCTCTTCTCTCCTTCTCTCTCCCTCTTCTCTCCTTCTCTCTCCCTCTTCTCTCCTTCTCTCTCCCTCTTCTCTCCTCCTCTCTCCCTCTTCTCTCCTTCTCTCTCCCTCTTCTCTCCTTTCTCTCTCCCTCTTCTCTCCTTCTCTCTCCCTCTTCTCTCCTTCTCTCTCCCTCTTCTCTCCTTCTCTCTCCCTCTTCTCTCCTTCTCTCTCCCTCTTCTCTCCTTCTCTCTCCCTCTTCTCTCCTTCTCTCTCCCTCTTCTCTCCTTCTCTCTCCCTCTTCTCTCCTTCTCTCTCCCTCTTCTCTCCTCCTCTCTCCCTCTTCTCTCCTTCTCTCTCCCTCTTCTCTCCTTTCTCTCTCCCTCTTCTCTCCTTCTCTCTCCCTCTTCTCTCCTCTCTCCCTCTTCTCTCATTCTCTCTCCCTCTTCTCTCCTTCTCTCTCCCTCTTCTCTCTCTCCAACACCTCCCTCTTCTCTCCTTCTCTCTCCCTCTTCTCTCCTTCTCTCTCCCTCTTCTCTCCCTCTCTCTCCCTCTTCTCTCCTTCTCTCTCCCTCTTCTCTCCAACACCTCCCTCTTCTCTCCTTCTCTCTCCCTCTTCTCTCCTCTCTCCCTCTTCTCTCCTTCTCTCTCCCTCTTCTCTCCTTCTCTCTCCCTCTTCTCTCTCCCTCTTCTCTCCTTCTCTCTCCCTCTTCTCTCCTTCTCTCTCCCTCTTCTCTCCTTCTCTCTCCCTCTTCTCTCTCCCTCTTCTCTCCTTCTCTCTCCCTCTTCTCTCCTTCTCTCTCCCTCTTCTCTCCTTCTCTCTCCCTCTTCTCTCCTCCTCTCTCCCTCTTCTCTCCTTCTCTCTCACTCTTCTCTCCTTTCTCTCTCCCTCTTCTCTCCTTCTCTCTCCCTCTTCTCTCCTTCTCTCTCCCTCTTCTCTCCTTCTCTCTCCCTCTTCTCTCCTTCTCTCTCCCTCTTCTCTCCTTCTCTCTCCCTCTTCTCTCCTTCTCTCTCCCTCTTCTCTCCTTTCTCTCTCCCTCTTCTCTCCTTCTCTCTCCCTCTTCTCTCCTTCTCTCTCCCTCTTCTCTCCTTTCTCTCTCCCTCTTCTCTCCTTCTCTCTCCCTCTTCTCACCTTCTCTCTCCCTCTTCTCTCCTTCTCTCTCCCTCTTCTCTCCTTCTCTCTCCCTCTTCTCTCCTTCTCTCTCCCTCTTCTCTCCTTCTCTCTCCCTCTTCTCTCCTTCTCTCTCCCTCTTCTCTCCTTTCTCTCTCCCTCTTCTCTCCTTCTCTCTCCCTCTTCTCACCTTCTCTCTCCCTCTTCTCTCCTTCTCTCTCCCTCTTCTCTCCTTTCTCTCTCCCTCTTCTCTCCTTCTCTCTCCCTCTTCTCTCCTTCTCTCTCCCTCTTCTCTCCTTCTCTCTCCCTCTTTACTCCTTCTCTCTCCCTCTTCTCTCCTTCTCTCTCCCTCTTCTCTCCTTCTCTCTCCCTCTTCTCTCCTTCTCTCTCCCTCTTCTCTCCTTCTCTCTCCCTCTTCTCTCCTTCTCTCTCCCTCTTCTCTCCTTCTCTCTCCCTCTTCTCTCCTTCTCTCTCCCTCTTCTCTCCTTCTCTCTCCCTCTTCTCTCCTTCTCTCTCCCTCTTCTCTCCTTCTCTCTCCCTCTTCTCTCCTTCTCTCTCCCTCTTCTCTCCTTCTCTCTCCCTCTTCTCTCCTCCTCTCTCCCTTCTCTCTTCCTCTTCTCTCCTTCTCTCTCCCTCTTCTCTCCTTCTCTCTCCCTCTTCTCTCCTCCTCTCTCCCTCTTCTCTCCTCCTCTCTCCCTCTTCTCTCCTTCTCTCTCCCTCTTCTCTCCTTCTCTCTCCCTCTTCTCTCCTTCTCTCTCCTCCTCTCTCCCTCTTCTCTCCTTCTCTCTCCCTCTTCTCTCCTTCTCTCTCCCTCTTCTCTCCTTCTCTCTCCCTCTTCTCTCCTCCTCTCTCCCTCTTCTCTCCTTCTCTCTCCCTCTTCTCTCCTCCTCTCTCCCTCTTCTCTCCTTCTCTCTCCCTCTTCTCTCCTTCTCTCTCCCTCTTCTCTCCTTCTCTCTCCCTCTTCTCTCCTTCTCTCTCCCTCTTCTCTCCTTCTCTCTCCCTCTTCTCTCCTTCTCTCTCCCTCTTCTCTCCTTTCTCTCTCCCTCTTCTCTCCTTCTCTCTCCCTCTTCTCTCCTTCTCTCTCCCTCTTCTCTCCTTCTCTCTCCCTCTTCTCTCCTCCTCTCTCCCTCTTCTCTCCTTCTCTCTCCCTCTTCTCTCCTTCTCTCTCCCTCTTCTCTCCTTCTCTCTCCCTCTTCTCTCCTTCTCTCTCCCTCTTCTCTCCTCCTCTCTCCCTCTTCTCTCCTTCTCTCTCCCTCTTCTCTCCTTCTCTCTCCCTCTTCTCTCCTCCTCTCTCCCTCTTCTCTCCTTCTCTCTCCCTCTTCTCTCCTTCTCTCTCCCTCTTCTCTCCTTCTCTCTCCCTCTTCTCTCCTTCTCTCTCCCTCTTCTCTCCTTCTCTCTCCCTCTTCTCTCCTTCTCTCTCCCTCTTCTCTCCTTCTCTCTCCCTCTTCTCTCCTCCTCTCTTCCTCTTCTCTCCTTCTCTCTCCCTCTTCTCTCCTTCTCTCTCCCTCTTCTCTCCTTTCTCTCTCCCTCTTCTCTCCTTCTCTCTCCCTCTTCTCTCCTTTCTCTCTCCCTCTTCTCTCCTTCTCTCTCCCTCTTCTCTCCTTCTCTCTCCCTCTTCTCTCCTTTCTCTCCCTCTTCTCTCCTTTCTCTCTCCCTCTTCTCTCCTTCTCTCTCCCTCTTCTCTCCTTTCTCTCTCCCTCTTCTCTCCTTTCTCTCTCCCTCTTCTCTCCTTCTCTCTCCCTCTTCTCTCCTTTCTCTCTCCTTCTCTCTCCCTCTTCTCTCCTTTCTCTCCCTCTTCTCTCCTTTCTCTCTCCCTATTCTCTCCTTCTCTCTCCCTCTTCTCTCCTTTCTCTCTCCCTCTTCTCTCCTTTCTCTCTCCCTCTTCTCTCCTTCTCTCTCCCTCTTCTCTCCTTTCTCTCTCCCTCTTCTCTCCTTCTCTCTCCCTCTTCTCTCCTTCTCTCTCCCTCTTCTCTCCTTCTCTCTCCCTCTTCTCTCCTTTCTCTCTCCCTCTTCTCTCCTTTCTCTCTCCCTCTGCTCCTCTCTCTTCAACGCCTCCCTCTCTCTTCTCTCTTCCTTCTCCTCTGTCAATCTCTCCCTCTTCTCCTCTCTCTCCAATGCCTCCCTCTCTCTTCTCTCTTCCTTCTCCTCCACTTTCTGCTTCTCTCTAAACAGAGAGACCCACTCAGACTCCCGCTTCCTCCTGGGAGCCGGAGTGGGACCCTCTGCATCTGGAGGAGAGACCACTGCTGCTGCTGACGTCGATGCCACAGATGAGGAGATGAGGGAATGTGGCGTCACTGATGGTCTTTGCCCCATCACCTCATCCATGGCATTGAACCACTTCCAGCTAGTAGCAGTGGCCTCTCCTCCCTCAGTGCTGACCCCTGTTACAAAATAACATACACAAGGGTAATCTGATTGATCATTATTTAGTTAAACATTTCATTTTGATATTTCAACTTACCTTATATTTTTGCTTTAAATTTTCCCACTTCTTCTTGACCCAAGAAGCCTCCACCCCTGCCCTCCAGGCCATGCTCCTTGATGAATGTCCTATACAACCATAACATTGGTCAAACATTGGCATAAACCTTTGACAGGGGATAAGCACGTATGTGAAAATCTACCACCCACAGATTATAGATTTGTTAAAAATTCACCAGTCACTAAATGGTAAATCAAATCTACCAACGACTTTAGTAAGTAAGTAAAGCTTCATTTATATAGCGCCTTTCGTACATGAAATGCAAACTCAACTCAAAGCGCTTTAACATTTTACTGCATCTGGCTGATGGCTGGTGCTACTTTTCCACCCGTATGCACATGAAAATGACAACACATAAAACGTGACGTTCTTACTGAAAGCCAATCATGGCAGCATTCCTCCTCCCTGTAAACTTTTGCTCATTCTCCCCCCTCCACCGAATCAGGCGCTCTGTGTCTTCATCAGTCCCTTGAAACAACAATACGGCGTTAATAACCACGGCAGGTCAGGTTGTTGTAGCTACAGTAACGTTAGCTAGCTACAGTGTTATTAGCTGTTATCAACTCGATAACCACTAAGCTAATGATTATCATTATGTAGGGCTTGCAGGCAAGTCGAGCGGTAGATACAATTTCAACAACAATAAAGATACGTTCATTATGAATAATTCAAATATATTTTCGTCGTATAGTTTGGTTACTCACATTTATACGCCCGGTCTCCCGCCGCTGTATGACACAGCTGTATGACAAGTTTGTATGACGCAGTTTGACGAGGCTGAAAGCGCACAGGGTTGCCAGATGGGATTGACAATTTACAGACTAAACTTTATATAACCTCAAAATCAAGTATCCCATTCGGCGGTAACCCGCCCCATCTGGCAACCCTGGACGCAACTCTGCAACCCTGGACGCGAAATGCATTTTGGGAAATAGGACCCGAGCTAGTGTCCATCGTAACTGACTTCAATTTTCCCGGAAGTAACTGCTCGCCTACTAAATTTCTCGCATACTCAAATCTCGCATACTGTACAGTGTGAACGTACTACATACTCAAAATCTACGTCATATCTAGTATGAGTAGTATGCTAGTACGCTATTCCGAACACAGCCTGAGTGTTGAATACACTCCTCTATGAAGGGTGAATGTGTTGGTTTACTGTATGTTTTATTTTTTTTACATAAAGATTGGCTTGTGTAATGAAAGTTAACATTTATTCAACCTGTAAGTGAAGATCAAACTTCTATTTCACAATGACCTGCTGATGTGGGTGATACAATCTGGCTTCTTATCCTACAGGGAAATCAAACCACAGGGAGAGAGAGAGTTCTGTTCTATTGTGCTGCTGTATTTCACTTTTTTGAGACAGAGACAGAGAGAGACAGAGAGAGACAGACACAGAGAGAGAGAGACAGAGAGAGAGAGAGAGACAGAGACAGAGACAGAGACAGAGAGAGAGAGAGACACACAGACAGACAGACAGACAGAGAGAGACAGAGAGAGAGACACACACAGAGAGAGACAGAGAGAGAGAGAGACAGAGAGACAGACAGAGAGAGAGAGAGAGAGACAGAGAGAGAGACAGAGAGAGAGAGAGAGAGAGAGAGAGAGAGAGAGAGAGAGACAGACAGAGAGAGAGACAGAGAGAGAGAGAGAGAGAGAGACAGAGAGAGAGAAAGACTAATAGAGCCTAATGGGGCAGAAGCTACTTGCCCTGTTAACCTAAAAGGGAGAGAGGGCAATAGGACATGAGAGGAGGTGGCAGGTAAACAGCCACACCTGCTAGACGAGAGCTACTCAGCTCTATAAGATCACAGGTACATCACTAGCCTGCCACCTACAGGCCGTCTCTCGTAACAGTTCTCAGTTGCATTTCTTTAATATCAGGAGGATGAAAATAAATGTGAAACCAGCCAGTGCAGCAGGGGCGGATTTAGGATCGTAGGAGATCCGGGGCTTAGCCCAGAGGGAGAATATAATGTGCGCGCGGAGCACGCCGGAAAATTTTGCCTTCAACCTTCAACTTACCACCACCTTAAAGCGGACAAAAGGCACTGGAGAACACATTTACATTCACACCCTTTAATGAAGCAAACTAATTGTGGTGGTTCTGGGCACAGAGGGAGGTCAGCACACGTAGCTCCCCCTGCCAGTCACCATCATTTATATTTGTATAGAATTACATAATTGATGGGCTGAGGCTAGTTATGTTACAGTATGTATATCAGGGCAGACTCTGTGCTCACCACTTATATTGTATTTAGAGTCTTGTCCTGTGTTATATGACGATATATTACATGTATTGTTGGCCTGTGTATAGTACTGTGAAATCAAATCCCCCCTGGGACATTAAACAAACTTAGTTAGTTAGCGTTACATCTTAGGATAGATTTGAGTCATGTTCTGTATACATACTACCATAAGGGCATACTTAATGTGGTTACTCCATGTTTACTAGCTGTAACATTAACGTTACATAATTCTTTTTCACTTGTTACTCAGTCAACCAGAGTGCAGATATCAAAGACTATCAGCCTGTTATTCACTTTATTTGTATAAAGTGAATAACCACTTCATTCCATCTGTTTTTCAAATAAAGTCCATTCCATTCCATTCCATTCCATTCCATAAGTATTATCCTTTGTTTGATTTCTTACCATGTACCGTAACAGTACCTTGCTATGTTTCATTTTCATTATAACATAACGTTATGTTATGATAGCCAGCTAGCATTAGCAAACCGGAAAAGTAGTGTCAGTGAGTCAGTCACCTTTCTAATAAGATTCACAAACCTGAAACATCATCTATGTCATCACTGCTGGTGATGTCATTGTTGTCAGCTGCTGATACGGCTGCTGCAACAGTTCTTGGCGCTTGTTTTGTTGAAAACAACTTTGGGATATCCATCCTTACACTTTTGCAAGTCAGGCACTGATTGAGATCACTTCTTCTTCAGGGCAGGGTAGGCTACGCAGTATGCAGGCTAATGTCGCGCAGCTGCTGCCTCTCTGTTGGACTCCGGTACTGCACGTTACTCACGAGAGTTTTTTTTTTTTAAAGTAAAACATTCGGGGCTTTTCAGAAAACATCCGGGGCTTGAGCCCCAGTAGCCACCCCCTAGCGCCGCCCCTGCAGTGCAGCCCTTCTATTAATGATTAAAATACTTTATCTAATTAGTTCCTCTCTCCCTGTGTCTCTGTAGTCTCATTTAGTTTTAACTGTTTATTCTCTCTGTAAAGCACATTGTGTTATAGTGTTTATGAAGTGTGCTATACAAGTAAGGTCTGATAGATTGGTTGATACTTTATATTGTATATGTTGTCATGTAATTGAGGAGAATGCCACACAGTCAGCCCTGCAATTCTCTGAAGTCATATGTACCAACAGGAAACTCCCCATTTCCTACTGGGCCCTGTCCTACGATCAGAGAAACCTCATAGTTGAGGCTGATGGAACTGAGTTTCCTGGGTCAGGGGTCAGAGATGCTCTGTGTGATTCAGATTCTCTACCCTTCATCCTGAAGTGTGCACTAGCTGCCTCTATTGGTATAGATAGATAGATCTATAGAAAGTCCTGTAGCTGAGGCCAGGTTGTTTATTGGTCAGATGTGTTTATGTGGGAGGGTTCCCATCATTGTAAAATAATAGTTTGTTGTTCTTTATACTATAATGGCGCTTTTCCACTACCGACCCGAACCGGGCCGCATTTGTATCCGAGCCGTGCCGTGCCGTGCCGTGCCGTGCCGTACTTTCAGAAACGCTTCTCCTTTATACTGAGCGACCCGGGACTGTAGTTACGTGTCATAAGATTCCCCCCCCCCCGCTATACAGATCAGCGGGGGGAAATGCGATAAGAATTATGTCAAAATGCAGCACTATCGTGCACAGATCAGCCTTACATGTGTTGGGAATTTGTATTAAAATAACTAGAAGTGATAAATCATGTACTATGTGCTCATTTAAATAATATGTGACTGAGGTCAGTTGAGAACAATAGGAAGGTCTCGCAATAAGCCAAAAGAGAGTTTCTGTTTTTGAGCGACATGAAGAAAAGCTCCTGACTAAAAGAACGTTTTATGATTCAAACCGCCTGTAAATTACTTATTTTTACCTATGTGCTAACAACCATTTTACACCTGCTGTTATGATATTCTATTTTCCTGTACTGATTTTATACTTTCATAACTAATGATTAATGATAAGTCCATTCTTCTATACTGTATATTAACTTGTTAATCGAATCCCAAGTCATGGGACTCAGAAACAGGAACTGAATTTCGTGCCTGTTGTGTGACAGGAGACAGCAGACAACGTGAACAGGAACACATGCGCCTGACCACATCGCCAACAGTTATGATTTCACAAGCTATTCTGATAAAGAACATAGCCTACTGACCTAGTCATGATTATCAAATAACTGGCCAATCAGTGCTTTAGAACGCATGTAGAGTATACCCAAGGTAACTGTATAAAAATGTCTGTACATCCTAAAAACATAACTGTGTGCTATGCTTACCTGTGTCTTATAAACATAGCTGTGTGTGCATATGTGATTAACGAGCCCCAGACAGGGGGTGTGACCGCAGAGGGACACAGAGGGACAACAACCAGAAGTGAAACTTTGTAGCAAAACCACAGAACACTTGCTTATCACATTGTGACCTTCACCACATGACTGTCTGGTATTAATGTTTACAGTTAGAAATGATCAAATAAGAGGAGGAGGGACAACCCATCCCCCATAGATGTCAAAGGTATAACGATTATGTACCAAGATGAAACTGGAGCTCTTGTCCGGTGAAGCTTCTGCAGTTAACCAGCTGATACTGGCCTGCGGAGGTGAAGCTAGATAGGACCCCTTTCCATGGAATGAAATGCTAATGTTTGCTGATGCTATTGTTTGCTGATGTGCTCGAATAAATATTCTCTTAAAGAACAGTTCAGTAGTGGTGCCGAATATATGATTGGATCATTTTATCTTAGAAGTTATATCAAGGACGTCTCGTTGAGATTAAACGAACTCGCTTGTAAGTGACGACTCAATTAAATCAATTCTGGAGAAGTTGATCGCCTTAAGCTGCGTGCACACAGGGCCATTGCGTTGCACCGGAAGTCATTCATCTCAATGGAGCCGTTGCGTTGATCAGTTGCCTTGCTCTGCATTGCGTTTCTTGACCGGCAGGGTGCGGCAATCAGTCCAAAAATGTCAGCTTTTTGCGTTGCGTTGGATCCGTCAAAACAACTGGAAGTAAACCGGAAGTAGTTTCTTGCCCAGAGCTCTCGCCTCAGATTTTAAATCTTCAATTTTGGCCGCCATTGGCTAAAATCTGTAATTTGGCTCTACAAGTGTTGATATGTCATTTTATGAAGTTTTTATATGTTTTCAGGCGAGAAAGTAACCATATATATTCACAAAATGTGTCCAGTTTATCAAAATAACCCGTTTATATATCTGATCTGACGTTTTTTCCCCCACTTCTGTGGGAAACTTCGCTAGCAACACGAGTAGAGCTTTGCATCTGCATCGCACGTTGAAGTATGTCAAGGCCATCCCACCAGGTTGCGCCAGAACGGTGGGTCACGGTCCGCGGTGTGCACGCGGCGTTACACATGTAACGTTAAGTGCCTGTTACTTGCCGCTTTCAGTTCTAGTAGACTAGTTTAGATCTGCACTGTGCTTTTTTTGTTGGTGAACTACCGTAATAAGCCTAAAAAAGTTCAACTGTTCAAAAAGTGCAACTTCTCTGCTTTCAGAAACTGTTTGAATTTTTTAGATTGGGCATATTTCATGAATTACGGTAGTTTGAAGGAACAATCCTGTCTGCAGCGGCAGCTCGGGTTTCGGAGCAAGACAATCTATTCATCAGAGCAACGCATCCGGGTACTTTTCCCTCCCGTAATGTCCACGCCCCTTTTTGGGTGATAGAAGAGTAGAAGTTTGACTGGCGGTCAATGGGAATTTCTGGTCTTCGCTACTTTAATCCGATAAAATAAGAAAACCGTAGTGCTTTTTAGATATTAGGAGCCCAAATCCGATGGCCAGTTAGGCAAACTATTGTATAGTGTCATTGCCGATCAATGATCGACGTCGTTATATAGAGAAAATTAATGAAATAGGGGTTGATTTATCAGAGCAGTCATACGTCATCTCCCTGTCATCTGGGATTTGTAGTTCTTCAGTTGATTTGCCGTTGATTCTGCCGAGGCAGACTGAAAGGACACACATTCATTGCCTATTTCATAAATGTTCTCCATATAACGACGTCGATCATTGATCGACAACGACACTATATAATTGTTTGCCTGACTGGCCATCGGATTTGGGCAGTCTGGGGATTTACACGGCAAATCAAATGAAGAACTAAAAATCCCAGATGACAGGGAGATGATGTATGGCTGCTCTGGGGGGGGAGCGAGATGAACTCTGAGCGAGTATCATGCTTCCTCCAAGACACGAATCTACCGGCATTTGACTGCCGCTGGACTGAGGAACAGCATAGGCACAGCACATCACCATAATAGCGATTTTTTTGTTATGCTTGTTGTAAATAAAAGTTCTATGATGCATTGAAATGACATTAAACTAAGATAATACGATGGTCAGCATAATTTTTCGAATCTTTATTAATAAGCTATTACAGAAACAGTAAGTGACATTTTCCTAGAGCGAAATTTGTTGTGGTATTTAAAGATGGCGGTTAGAGAAGAAATCTATGAACATGGGATGACGATTTCCATTGACCAATCAACGGTGTGCAGCGTCACACGTCACACGCAGCCTGGCAAAAAAGTACCTTTCCCCAACTTTCGCTACCCATCCCGAACAAGAACTATTTTACCGTGCCGTGCCGTGCCGTGCTGACACGGGCCGCTCAATGGAAAAGCGCCAAAGAACAGGGCTGACCCGGGTCGACCCGGGCTGGCCCTGTAGTGGAAAAGCACCATGTCCTGTGGCAGGTCATTTTTGAAGTAAACAAAATGACGGTGTTGTGGATGGGATATCCCATCATTCTTGAAGAAAGAGTTGGGTGTGTTTCTGTAGGTAGTCCTGTCATTGTGGGTTTTACTGTCCTGACCAAACATGTTTTTGCATCAGTGCCCCAGGTGATGAATGAATGAATGAATGAATGGTCTTTATTGTCATTGCTATAGTACAGGTACCAAACAACGACATTTGGGAGGGGTGGCTCTGTCATGCCAAAACCTGCCGCTTGCCAAAAGCTGCGGGGGGTGCGGCCTAACGCGTCACGACCAGCTGGCACGCGCACGCGTCACGACCAGCTGGCGACTGTGACGCGTCAGTCTAGTGTTTTTGAAACCTCCGTTTTGACAGCTCATTAGCGAAAAGCTGTAATTTGCCTCTACAAGTGTTAATATGTCATTTTATGAAGTTTTAATATGTTTTCAGGAGGGAGTTAGCGATTAGCTCCCCTGGTGCTAGGAAAGAAAAAAAAACTAAAAAAACAAGAAGGGAAAGGAGCTGGTTTACATAAATAAAGGCTATGTACACTATCCACTATACTATACTGTACAGATAAAACGACTAGATAAAATGACGATAAAATGACGGTTGTCATATTGCACATAGTGTTATTGCACATTCATTTAAAGTGTCGCAGTTTGCAGGCTTGAAATGTACACATTTGTGCCTCAGCACTACACCTGATTTTTTCAATCCAGCAGCTGCCATCAATCCGTCCAGACTGTCCAGGGCCCAGAACCTAGGTCTTTGCTGTGTTCAGGGCCTGGATGGCCCTGGGGTAGAAGCTGAGCTTCAGTCTGTTTGTCCTTGCGGCCATGGTCCTGTACCGCCTTTTCGAGGGCAGCCGGGCAAAGTGTTCGTACCCAGGGTGGGTTGGGTCTCTGGAGATCTTGGAGGCCTTCCTGAGGCAGCGTGTGTTGTACAGCTCTTCCAGAGAGGGGAGGGGGGCGCCGGTGATCTTCTGGGCTGTTCTCACGACTCTCTGTAGCGCATTTCTCTCTGCGGTTGTGCAGCTGGAGAACCAGTTGCAGATGCAGTAGGTGAGGATGCTCTCCACTGCGCCGCGGTAGAAGGCCACCAGTATCTCCTGCTTGTTGTGTTCCTTCCTGAGGACTCTCAGGAAGTAGAGCCGCTGTTGTGCCTTCTTGATGGTGGCTGCTGTGTTGTTTTTCCAGGACAGGTCATCCTGTATGTGCACCCCCAGGAATCGGAGGGTTGAGACTCTCTCCACGCTCTCTCCGTCGATGAGCAGGGGCTGGACCTCAGATTTTTTCCTCCTGAAGTCCACGATGATTTCCTGGGTCTTTGACTGGTTCAGCAGCAGGTTGTTAACCTTGCACAGCTTGCTCAGCTGCTCTACCTCCTCCCTGTACGCCGCCTCGTCCCCCCCCGAGATGCAGCCCACCACGGTGGTGTCGTCTGCAAACTTTACGATGGAGTTGCTGGGGTGGACGGGGGTGAAGTCGTAGGTGTAGAGGTTGTAGAGGATGGGGCTTAGCACGCAGCCCTGGGGGGACCCAGTGCTGAGTCTGAGGGCTGTGGAGGTGTGGGAGCCCACCCGCACCCTCTGGGGGCGGTCGGACAGGAAGTCCTTGATCCATGCACATATAGAGTGTGATAGTCCCAGGTCTAGTAGTTTGGTCACTAGCCTGTCTGGAAGGATGGTGTTGAAGGCAGAGCTGAAGTCCACAAAGAGCAGTCTCGCGTAGCTGTTTCCCCTCTCCAGGTGGGATAGAGTGGCGTGGAGAGTCGTCGCGATGGCGTCCTCTGTGGACCTGTGGGCTCTGTAGGCGAACTGGTATGGATCCAGGTTGGGCGGGAGGCGTGTGACTATGTGGGCCCGGACTAGTTTCTCGAAGCACTTCATGATGATTGGTGTGAGTGCCACCGGGCGGTAGTCGTTTAGGCAGCTCACCGTGCTTTTCTTCGGGACTGGGATGATAGTTGAGGTTTTCAGGCAGGGTGGGATGGTGGCCTGGGATTCCTCAATCTTCTCTCTGTGGTCTGCCTTGGCCTCCCGGATGCCACGCTTTAGGTTAGCCCTGGTGGTGCTGTACAGCAGTGTGCCCTTCCCTGCGAAGAAGGCGTTGTCCCTCTCATTGATCAGTTTTTGGACCTTCCCAGTCATCCATGGCTTCGTGTTGGGGTAGACCCGGACCCGTTTGTCCACGGTGACTGAGTTGGTGCAGTTCACTATGTGGTTCAGAACCGACGACGTGAACTGTTCCAGGTCCTCATGCTCATATTCCTGCCATGAGGTGTCATTTAGGCAGATCTGCAGTGGAGCGGACCCTTCTGGCCAGGTTCTGACAGTCTTAGTGGTGATGGGAGCACTTTTCCTCATGGTAGTGTAGGCTGGGATCAGGAGGATTGACACATGGTCAGACATGCCTAGATGAGCTAGCGGTCTAGCCTTGTAAGCACGCTTGATGTTGGTGTATACCTTATCCAGTGTTTTTTCTCCTCTTGTTGCACATTTAACATGCTGATAGAACTTGGGTAGTACTACCTTCAGGTCGGCATGATTAAAGTCTCCGGCGATAATATGGACTGCCTGTGGACTGCCTGATGAGGTGATGTGGACAAACTAGTTCATACAGGGAAGAGCTGCACCAGTGAGGAGGGAGAGCAGAGCTGAGCACTGAGGTGGGAGACATCACAACCTACCAGCGACTACCAGCCGCCTTCAACCCAGCAGGGAAGTAGGTGACCTGTAATACATCACACCATCAATATTACATACAATCAAAGAAATAATATAAAACGCTACGCACAGAAAATAGCCATAGGCAGCGGCCTACCTCTTGATCTCTGCCTGTCAGCATGGAGTAAGGTGTGCAACTACCTCACCTCCGACCTGATCACACAGCTGCGCTCTGGCGTTCCCCCTAAAGTGAGCCCTATGTGCTTTCCTTTGGGCACCTCCCCTTTTCCTATTGGCGCCACCCGCCACATATAGGATTGCTGGTTGGAGCCCAGCTGAGGCCATGAGAGACACACTTTCCTCTCACGGCCTCAGCCAGCAATCTGCTGCTGACATGTGCTTTACCACCAGGCCACTCACAACATCAAAGGTGTGGTGGTGAAGGCAGCACATGTCCTGTAAGCAGAAGAGAGAGTGTGTTCTCTCATGAACCAGCGAGTCTCTGACCCTGAGGAGAGAGAGTGGATGTGTGTAAGAGTTGGTCAAGTTGTGTGTTTGAGTTCAGATGTGTATTATGTAGCTGTGTGTAAGATAGCAGGGAGTGGATGTGAAGACAGCTCTCCTCCTCTGTCAATACAACATGTACATGTTCTGAAATTCACTTTCCATGTATTTCTGTACCTGTCTATCTATCCAATGTAGATATTTTGCATATATTTATATATACATATATTTTGTCATGTGTGCGTGCGTGTGTGTCAATGTAGCTCTTGTGAAGCCCTGCAAGTCCAAATGGACAGACAGAGAGATCTGGGGCTGGTGGTCAGAGAGATCTGGGGCTGGTGGTCAGAGAGATCTGGGGCTGGTGGTCAGAGAGGATGGTGCCTCTGTGTTTTAGTTGTAATTATTACAATAACTGTATCATCTTCTGCCTCCTCCTTCTCATTCTGACAGAGGCGCCATAGTGGCAGCACTAGTCTACTAGCCTGAACTAGCCCTATAGTCCTTCATTTTAATATGATGATGATGATGATGATGATGATGATGATGATGATGATGATTTGTATGATCAAGTATGAACTTATCTGCAAACTTTGCAGGGACTAGTACAACAATACTATTCAATTTTCATTTAATTTCATCCGATCATGTTGGACTGTGGTAAACATCTGTCATAGCAGAACATATTTTGGAGTTGTGTCCTTTCAGCTTTACAGCTATTTATATGTTTGTCTTGAGGAGGCAGGTCAGCGTTGATTTGGTGTCTCGACAAACGGCTCAAAAGTTACAGCCTCACAATGTAGAACAATTCTATGTGTTGCTGCAGTCTCCGTCTGCCAAAAAGCTAAAAGAGTTACCAATATTTGAGGAAGTTGTAAGGAAAATATTTAAGTACCTAATAGTAAAATATGAAAGGGCAGCCTGCTTCATTCAGATATTTATATATATATGGTGGTATATATATATATATATATATATATATATATATATATATATATATATATATATATATTATGGTAGAACAGAAAAGGTATTTATAAAAAACAGGTAATTTAACAGACCACGGTCTGACAGTCAAACGTCCTCAAAAAGGTCCTGACAATAGGGAGACACGTATTTTTAACAGATAACAAAAAAAAATCGGAATTGAGCATCAAGACCTGCAGTGTGAACGTAGCCTATGATGTCACGCGTGCAGAGTAATGTGTCTATGGTTGTGCAGACAACTGGTACTGTTGACCCCTGCATAGACCTTGTCCTGGACCAGCAGACAACTGGTACTGTTGACCCCTGCATAGACCTTGTCCTGGACCAGCAGACAACTGGTACTGTTGACCCCTGCATAGACCTTGTCCTGGACCAGCAGACAACTGGTACTGTTGACCCCTGCATAGACCTTGTCCTGGACCAGCAGACAACTGGTACTGTTGACCCCTGCATAGACCTTGTCCTGGACCAGCAGACAACTGGTACTGTTGACCCCTGCATAGACCTTGTCCTGGACCAGCAGACAACTGGTACTGTTGACCCCTGCATAGACCTTGTCCTGGACCAGCAGACAACTGGTACTGTTGACCCCTGCATAGACCTTGTCCTGGACCAGCAGACAACTGGTACTGTTGACCCCTGCATAGACCTTGTCCTGGACCAGCAGACAACTGGTACTGTTGACCCCTGCATAGACCTTGTCCTGGACCAGCAGACAACTGGTACTGTTGAACCCTGCATAGACCTTGTCCTGGACCAGCAGACAACTGGTACTGTTGACCCCTGCATAGACCTTGTCCTGGACCAGCAGACAACTGGTACTGTTGACCCCTGCATAGACCTTGTCCTGGACCAGCAGACAACTGGTACTGTTGACCCCTGCATAGACCTTGTCCTGGACCAGCAGACAACTGGTACTGTTGACCCCTGCATAGACCTTGTCCTGGACCAGCAGACAACTGGTACTGTTAACCCCTGCATAGACCTTGTCCTGGACCAGCAGACAACTGGTACTGTTGACCCCTGCATAGACCTTGTCCTGGACCTGCAGACAACTGGTACTGTTGACCCCTGCATAGACCTTGTCCTGGACTAGCAGACAACTGGTACTGTTGAACCCTGCATAGACCTTGCTGAGTGAGTCCCACATCACATCACCAATCAAATTATCATTACATTTCAAATCCGGGGCCCATTTACTGCAGCATGAAAATAAACCATGCAGAATATAGAGCCATGTCCATTCTGTTCATTCTGTTTCTATGCAGAACCATGTCCATTCTGTTCATTCTGTTTCTATGCAGAACCATGTCCATTCTGTTCATTCTGTTTGAATGAATGAATGAATGAATGAATGGTCATTATTTCTTTGCAGAACCATGTTTGTTATATGCCAGGTACTATAGGATCTGCATGATGGAGACCTGATGCTGTGTGTGCGTGCGCTTGTGTGTGTGCACGTGCGTGTGTGCTCGTGCGCGCATCTGTGTGTGTGTGTGTGTGTCCACCCCCCTGCTCTCCAATAAATAAATCATTGTCATATAGTTCTCTTCAAGTTTCCTCCTTTATCACATATGGCTCTCTCTATCCATAGACCTGGGTCCTGCAGCTGAACTACTATTGAAGCAGGGTTTTTCCATCACTCTGTGTACATGACACAACCCTGCCCAAAGAGCTGAAGATGCAGTATCACGTATAGTCTAGTCAGTATAGTCACGTGTAGCTGACCACAGAGTTCCTGTTGTTCGTTTCAGTTCCCCTGTGAGGTGAGAGAGTTACAGGAACAATGTAGCAACAGAGGACTGTTATCAGAGGACCAGACTTGCAGAACACCAAGACGTCCATTTGAACACATGGAGGAGTGAGATGGGGGGCTGCATAGAGGAGTGACAGGCAGATCAAACAGGTATGCTTCTCTGTTTATGGGACTTTTTGTGATATTTAAGCTGATTGTGTTTGATCATAGTTGAGTTTCCTGGTTCAGGGTCAGAACAGAGATACTCAATACTGTGTGATGGATTCAGATTCTCTACCCTTCATCCTGAAGTGTGCGTTTGTTACCTATTGTTTATGTTGGGATGTCAGAAAGCGGGTACTTTTCAGATTTTAAGAAAGAAAGTGATTACTCTGAGAGAACAGAGGGTTCTTGATCAGAAGAAAGTGATTACTCTGAGAGAACTGAGGGTTCTTGTTCAGAAGAAAGTGATTACTGAGAACTGAGGGTTCTTGACAGTGAATTGTTACGTTCTGAGTCATGTTGGGGCTTTTATCAAACCACACCTCCAGACACAAGTCTCCTGCTTGTTTAAATGATCACGCAGATACGGTCGTAATCATAGCTTTTACTATCAGTTCAGGGATACACAGAGCATGCACCTTACGTTGGTGTGTTCTACTCAGCTCTATAAGATCACAGGTACATCACTAGCCTGCCACCTACAGGCCGTCTCTCGTAACAGTTCTCAGTTGCATTTCTTTAATATCAGGAGGATGAAAATAAATGTGAAACCAGCCAGTGCAGCCCTTCTTTTAATGATTAAAATACTTTATCTAATTAGTTCCTCTCTCCCTGTGTCTCTGTAGTCTCCTTTAGTTTTAACTGTTTATTCTCTCTGTAAAGCACATTGTGTTATAGTGTTTATGAAGTGTGCTATACAAGTAAGGTCTGATAGATTGGTTGATACTTTATATTGTATATGTTGTCATGTAATTGAGGAGAATGCCACACAGTCAGCCCTGCAATTCTCTGAAGTCATATGTACCAACAGGAAACTCCCCCCCTCCCCCTCTCACCATTTCCTACTGGGCCCTGTCCTACGATCAGAGAAACCTCATAGTTGAGGCTGATGGAACTGAGTTTCCTGGGTCTGGGGTCAGAGATGCTCTGTGTGATTCAGATTCTCTACCCTTCATCCTGAAGTGTTCACTAGCTGCCTCTACTGATGTGGGGCGCTCAGAAACACGGCTTTCTGATGCAATTCTCTTCACAGATAAAAATTAATGTAATACCCCACCAAGACATAGCAACCTGATGGTAGATATTAGTTATTACAGCTCACCTGCTGGTAGATAGTCAGTACAGCTCACCTGCAGGTAGATAGTAGGTATTACAGCTCACCTGCAGGTAGATAGTAGGTATTACAGCTCACCTGCAGGTAGATAGTAGGTATTACAGCTCACCTGCTGGTAGGTAGTAGGTATTACAGCTCACCTGCAGGTAGATAGTAGGTATTACAGCTCACCTGCAGGTAGATAGTAGGTATTACAGCTCACCTGCAGGTAGATAGTAGGTATTACAGCTCACCTGCAGGTAGATAGTAGGTATTACAGCTCACCTGCTGGTAGATAGTAGGTATTACAGCTCACCTGCAGGTAGATAGTAGGTATTACAGCTCACCTGCTGGTAGATAGTAGGTATTACAGCTCACCTGCTGTTGTGTTATTTTCAGTGATCCAAAATGAGTTTTGACAGCACAGAGGTTATAAACCAAGACTGTAAACATTGTAGAGAGCTCAGAGCAACCGCACATTCAGCCATGGAGCACTTGGCCAGTGGGGGGTCAAACCAAACTCTCTCCACTCCTACAGCTCATTTGTTCATCTATTCTCAGAGATCCACAATGGCTCCTGTGCCTGAGCTGCTGCTGGCCATTCTGGAGGAGCTGGTGGAGAAAGAGCTGAAGTTGTTTACCTGGTACCTGACTCAGAACGTACCAGAAGGCTTCCCTCACATCCCAAAGAGCCAGCTGGAGGGAGCTGACAGGCAGGACACTGTGGATAAGCTGGTGGACACCCACGACCATGATGGGGCTGTGAAGATCACACTGGAGATCCTGAGAAAGATGAAGGAGAACCAGCTGGCTGAAACATTAAAGACAGAATATGAGGAACATATCACAGGTGAGTTACATTCACCTGTGTGTGTTAAGAGTTAGGCTAGTGTTATAGAAGAGAGGGAAAAACTGAAAGTTGTATAACTCAAAGTATGCTCTTGCTCTGTGTGTGTGTGTGTGTGTGTGTGTGTGTGTGTGTGTGTGTGTGTGTGTGTACACAGTGCCCTTCGTATATAATGGGACAGTGAAGCATGTATCTTTCTTTTGCCTCTATACTCCAAAAGTTTAGATTTTTAAATACAAACAAGTTCTCAGTTGTTATTTGATGGTATTTATGTGCATACTGGTTTCACCATATAGACATGACAACAAATTACAAAGTCCCCCTTTTTCAGGACATCAGAAGTAATGGGACTGATTCATATAATGTCCAAATGACGAACTCATGTTTAGATGTTTAGTATTTGATCAACAATTCTTTGCATTCAATAACTGCCTGAAGTCTGCAACCCATTGACCTCAACAGACGCTGTATTATTCTCTGGTGATGCTCTGCCAGGCCTGCGCTGCAGCCATCTACAGTTGTCTTATTGCCTAAAGTCTCATCATCAGGACATGAAATGCATGTTGAATCAGATTTAAATCTGAAAAGTCACTTGGCCAAGAACTATCAACTTTTTGGCCCTGAAAAACTAGTTGCTATTATTGTGTTTTTGTCTTACTGGTACTTATGGTACAGCTTTCTGCACAAATCTACCATCAAATACAATGTTGGCAATACATTGGCAGGTCCACAATCAAAATGATAAAATGTTGTTGGTATCGAACAAGGCCTCAGAGCAGTTTGGTTTGTCTCTGCCTCCCTACTGAAGGATCTTCTTGTGGATAATGATGTTATGAATCAATCTAAAGAGGATAGTTCTTATAGATCTTACATTTGTTGTGTCTCTGGATAGATCAGGTGTGCTGACATATATTATTCAACACACGGTTCATAATGATCCCTCAGGTTTATTGAACAGAAGGAACTGAATACGGAATGAACGTCTTCTGGTGTCTGAGATCAGCATTAGACAATCACACACCAGCCAAGGACGGTTTAAATCTTCATTGTATCACAGTTGTTACATGGTAATAATCAGCACATCAGCCCTGGCGCCTCAGCTCACACAAGACACCCAAGGTCGCTGCCCCTGGGAGTCAGATCAGGTCTGCTGAACGCAGCCAGTCTGCCAGGTGCAGAGGCCATCTTCTCTAAGCATGACAGACAGAGATTGTTTCTCTTACCAACAGAGTGGAGAGGAGAACAAAAGACTCATTGTGTCACTCCACCTGAACCTTTCTATACGCTCTCCAGGTCCTGATAATAATAATAATATAATTATAACTTTTATTTGTATAGCACTTTTCCTGCAAACGTTGCAGCTCAAAGTGCTCAATGTCCCACCTGCTACATGAACAAAGTCAGTAGAACTACAATGATATATGTTGATAATTATGACAATGACAATCATCAGAAGAATAACTGGCTTGTTGTTTTTTTTCCAGGTACAGAGCAACTGTCAGGCGCAGACAAACCGCAATGTCATGAAGGTCAGTCCCACCTGTGTGTTGTCAGAGTGGGGTAGATGTATATACACATACACACACACAGACACACACACACACACACACACACACACACACACACACACACATAAACTGTTCCCATTGTTCAAACCATCTGTCGTGATGGTTTGGTCTGATAAGTAACAATAGTAATGATGCATTTAATTGTAATAAAAGTAATCATATATAATCAATATAATGACGATAAGCACAGAGATAATAACGATAAGCACAGAGATAATAACAAAGAAGAATGAACTCTGTCTATCATTGTTTTTACCAGACGCAGAGCAGCGTGCAGTCCAAGACGAACTTAAATCCTTTTTTAAGGACCAGTATAGCATTATATTTGATGGGACGTCAGCAGAAGGGTATTCAGTCTCTTTGAACGAGATCTACACCGAGTAGCACATCATCGAAGGGGCCTGGGGAGGGGTCAGTAGTGAGCATGAGGTCAGACGGATAGAATCCAAATCCCCAGTCACAGGAAACACCATCAAGACCAGTGACATGTTCAAACAGGAATGTAAGAAAAAACTGCTTACGCTAGGCATCGCTGGTGTGGGAAAGAGTGTCTGTGTGCAGAAGAATGTTCTGGACTGGGCCGAAGAAAAGCAGAATCATGACATTCATTTCATGTTTCCACTACCTTTTCGCGACATGAATCCTGATATAAAAGGAAAAGACTGTAGTCTGATGAACCTGCTTCATCGATCCTTCCCTGCTATGGAAACCATTTCAACTCTGGGGAGGAAATCTAGAATTCTCTTCATCTTTGATGGCCTGGACGAGAGTCGACTGCCTCTGGACTTTGAGAATAACAGAAAACTGACTGACGTGACGGAGCCGGCCTCTTTGGATGTCCTGATCACAAACCTCATCACAGGAAAGCTCCTCCCCTCTGCTCTCATCTGGATAACTTCCCGACCTGGAGCAGCCAATCGGATACCCCGACAATAGGGCCTCCACTTCTGCGGCTGTCGCTGGGGGGTTAGCCTGCTGGCGGTCGTTAGCCTCCTCCAGGAAGGATAGACGGCTCTCAACGTGAGAAATGCGGTTGACGATTTCAGACAATTTGTTATCAGTGGCACTTGTTGTAACCCGAATAGCCTCCAGCTTCTTATCGTGGGTCATGATTAGTGCGGTGATTTTGGCAAGCTCTCTGAGTACATCCCCAGGGACGGTGGCTTCACGTGTGGCTGTACTAGCTGTGTCGTGAGTTTGACTAGTACTCGCGCCAGCCACCTCGTTCGCTTCGTCTCGGCCGGAGTCATCTTTAGGCGCAACCATGCCGCTTCTTAGTTTGTGCATTATTGCACTGGATGTTTAACAACGTAACAAAAGTAAAAAAGTGGGCTCTTTGTCGAGTTTCACAACATATTTTGAGCAGGGATAGGCGCAGCTCTTCCTCATGCCGCCATTCTCGTCAACCACTCACGTGACTCTCAGTCTATGGCAACAATTCACAGTTGTTACATGGTTATAATCAGCACATCAGCCCTGGCGCCTCAGCTCACACAAGACACCCAAGGTCGCTGCCCCTGGGAGTCAGATCAGGTCTGCTGAATGCAGCCAGTCTGCCAGGTGCAGAGGCCATCTTCTCTAAGCATGACAGACAGAGATTGTTTCTCTTACCAACAGAGTGGAGAGGAGAACAAAAGACAGCTCATTGTGTCACTCCACCTGAACCTTTCTATACGCTCTCCAGGTCCTGATAATAATAATAATATAATTATAACTTTTATTTGTATAGCACTTTTCCTGCAAACGTTGCAGCTCAAAGTGCTCAATGTCCCACCTGCTACATGAACAAAGTCAGTAGAACTACAATGATATATGTTGATAATTATGACAATGACAATCATCAGAAGAATAACTGGCTTGTTGTTTTTTTTCCAGGTACAGAGCAACTGTCAGGCGCAGACAAACCGCAATGTCATGAAGGTCAGTCCCACCTGTGTGTTGTCAGAGTGGGGTAGATGTATATATACACACACACACACACACACACACACACACACACACACACAAACTGTTCCCATTGTTCAAACCATCTGTCGTGATGGTTTGGTCTGATAAGTAACAATAGTAATGATGCATTTAATTGTAATAAAAGTAATCATATATAATCAATATAATGACGATAAGCACAGAGATAATAACGATAAGCACAGAGATAATAACAAAGAAGAATGAACTCTGTCTATCATTGATTTTACCAGACGCAGAGCAGCGTGCAGTCCAAGACGAACTTAAATCCTTTTTTAAGGACCAGTATAGCATTATATTTGATGGGACGTCAGCAGAAGGGTATTCAGTCTCTTTGAACGAGATCTACACCGAGCAGCACATCATCGAAGGGGCCTGGGGAGGGGTCAGTAGTGAGCATGAGGTCAGACGGATAGAATCCAAATCCCCAGTCACAGGAAACACCATCAAGACCAGTGACATGTTCAAACAGGAATGTAAGAAAAAACTGCTTACGCTAGGCATCGCTGGTGTGGGAAAGAGTGTCTGTGTGCAGAAGAATGTTCTGGACTGGGCCGAAGAAAAGCAGAATCATGACATTCATTTCGTGTTTCCACTACCTTTTCGCGACATGAATCCTGATATAAAAGGAAAAGACTGTAGTCTGATGAACCTGCTTCATCGATCCTTCCCTGCTATGGAAACCATTACAACTCTGGGGAGGAAATCTAGAATTCTCTTCATCTTTGATGGCCTGGACGAGAGTCGACTGCCTCTGGACTTTGAGAATAACAGAAAGCTGACTGACGTGACGGAGCCGGCCTCTTTGGATGTCCTGATCACAAACCTCATCACAGGAAAGCTCCTCCCCTCTGCTCTCATCTGGATAACTTCCCGACCTGGAGCAGCCAATCGGATACCCCGACAATAGGGCCTCCACTTCTGTGGCTGTCGCTGGGGGGTTAGCCTGCTGGCGGTCGTTAGCCTCCTCCAGGAAGGATAGATGGCTCTCAACTTGAGAAATGCGGTTGACGATTTCAGACAATTTGTTATCAGTGGCACTTGTTGTAACCCGAATAGCCTCCAGCTTCTTATCGTGGGTCATGATTAGTGCGGTGATTTTGGCAAGCTCTCTGAGTCCATCCCTAGGGACGGTGGCTTCACGTGTGGCTGTACTAGCTGTGTCGTGAGTTTGACTAGTACTCGCGCCAGCCACCTCGTTCGCTTCGTCTCGGCCGGAGTCATCTTTAGGTGCAACCATGCCGCTTCTTAGTTTGAGCATTATTGCACTGGATGTTTAACAACGTAACAAAAGTAAAAAAGTGGGCTCTTTGTCGAGTTTCACAACATATTTGGAGCAGGGATAGGCGCAGCTCTTCCTCACGCTGCCATTCTCGTCAACCACTCACGTGACTCTCAGTCTATGGCAACAATTAATAATAATAATAATAATTCATTACATTTATATAGCGCTTTTCCGAGGCTCAAAGACGCTGACAATACAGGAGATACGGAAAACACAAAAACAACAAGCAACATGGACACATGGAACACAGAATCAGCGAACGGGGAGGGGGGGGGGGCGGTAGGTGGGGGGGAGGTGGTTAGGGGTAGGGGAGGCTGTATGCATATCAGGGGGTGGCAGGGTTAGGGGAAATGGGTAGGGGTAGGGGAGGTTGAATGCGTGACCAGGGGGGGGGGGGGGGGGTGGCCGGGATGGGGGAGATGGCTAGGGGTAGGGGAGGCTGTAGGCATGGGAGAACAGGTAGGTTTTGAGGTGGGATTTAAAAGTGAGGAGTGAGGGTGAGTCTCTGAGTGGTTGAGGGAGAGAGTTCCAGAGGCGGGGTGCAGCTCGTGAAAAGGCACGGTGACCGAAGCCTTTGAGTTTTGAGGGTGGGACGGTGAGGGGAACAATGGATGAGGATCGGAGGGTACGGGTAGGGCGGTGGGGGAGAAGGAGGTCAGTCAGGTAAGGGGGGGCCAGGCTATGGAGGGCTTTGTATGTGAGGATGAGGACTTTGAATTGTATACGTTCTTTGATGGGGAGCCAGTGGAGAGAGTGGAGGACAGGAGTGATGTGGTCACGGGAGCGGGTGTTTGAGAGGAGGCGTGCAGCAGAGTTTTGGACCATCTGGAGTCTATGGAGGGAGCGGGAGGTGATGCCGGTGAGTAGGGAGTTGCAGTAGTCAAGGCGGGAGGAGATGAAGGCGTGGATGAGGGATTCAGCAGCGGGGGGGGAGAGGCAGTGTCTGATTTTTGCAATGTTTCGGAGGTGGAAGTAGGATGTCTTGACAATGGAACTGATGTGGGGATCGAATGAGAGGGTGGGGTCCAGAATGAAGCCGAGGTTGCGAGCCAGGGGGGAGGGGGTGATGGTAGTGTCGTCAATGGTGAGTGTGATGGGTCCGGTTTTATTGAGGATGAATTTGGTGCCGATGAGGATGACTTCGGTCTTTTCACTGTTCAGTTTGAGGAAGTTGTGTGTGAGCCAGGTTTTTATTGCTGAAATGCAGTTTTCGATGTGAGTGAGGGGTGGGTTCTGGGTGGAGTTTGTGGTGATGTAAATCTGGGTGTCATCGGCGTAGCAGTGGAAGTCCAGGTTGAATTGGCGGATGATGTGACCGAGGGATTCACAGTTGTTACATGGTAATAATCAGCACATCAGCCCTGGCGCCTCAGCTCACACAAGACACCCAAGGTCGCTGCCCCTGGGAGTCAGATCAGGTCTGCTGAACGCAGCCAGTCTGCCAGGTGCAGAGGCCATCTTCTCTAAGCATGACAGACAGAGATTGTTTCTCTTACCAACAGAGTGGAGAGGAGAACAAAAGACTCATTGTGTCACTCCACCTGAACCTTTCTATACGCTCTCCAGGTCCTGATAATAATAATAATATAATTATAACTTTTATTTGTATAGCACTTTTCCTGCAAACGTTGCAGCTCAAAGTGCTCAATGTCCCACCTGCTACATGAACAAAGTCAGTAGAACTACAATGATATATGTTGATAAGTATGACAATGACAATCATCAGAAGAATAACTGGCTTGTTGTCTTTTTCCAGGTACAGAGCAACTGTCAGGCGCAGACAAACCGCAATGTCATGAAGGTCAGTCCCACCTGTGTGTTGTCAGAGTGGGGTAGATGTATATATACACACACACACACACACACACACACACACACACACACACACACAAACTGTTCCCATTGTTCAAACCATCTGTCGTGATGGTTTGGTCTGATAAGTAACAATAGTAATGATGCATTTAATTGTAATAAAAGTAATCATATATAATCAATATAATGACGATAAGCACAGAGATAATAACGATAAGCACAGAGATAATAAGAAAGAAGAATGAACTCTGTCTATCATTGATTTTACCAGACGCAGAGCAGCGTGCAGTCCAAGACGAACTTAAATCCTTTTTTAAGGACCAGTATACCATTATATTTGATGGGACGTCAGCAGAAGGGTATTCAGTCTCTTTGAACGAGATCTACACCGAGCAGCACATCATCGAAGGGGCCTGGGGAGGGGTCAGTAGTGAGCATGAGGTCAGACGGATAGAATCCAAATTCCCAGTCACAGGAAACACCATCAAGACCAGTGACATGTTCAAACAGGAATGTAAGAAAAAACTGCTTACGCTAGGCATCGCTGGTGTGGGAAAGAGTGTCTGTGTGCAGAAGAATGTTCTGGACTGGGCCGAAGAAAAGCAGAATCATGACATTCATTTTGTGTTTCCACTACCTTTTCGCGACATGAATCCTGATATAAAAGGAAAAGACTGTAGTCTGATGAACCTGTTACATCGATCCTTCCCTGCTATGAAAACCATTACTATTCTGGGGAGGAAATCGAGAATTCTCTTCATCTTTGATGGCCTGGACGAGAGTCGACTGCCTCTGGACTTTGAGAATAACAGAAAGCTGACTGACGTGACGGAGCCGGCCTCTTTGGATGTCCTGATCACAAACCTCATCACAGGAAAGCTCCTCCCCTCTGCTCTCATCTGGATAACTTCCCGACCTGGAGCAGCCAATCGGATACCCCGACAATACATCCACCAAAGGACAGAGATACGAGGGTTTGATGATAAACAGAAGGAGGACTACTTCAGGAAAAGAATCAGTGATAAAAACCTGGCCGAAAGAATCATCAACCATGTGAAGTCCTCAAGGAGCCTCTTCATCATGTGCTCTAATCCAATGTTCTGTTGGATCTCAGCTGATGTTCTGGAGAGACTGTTGCGTGGAGCAGTGAGAGGAGAGATGCCCAAGACTCTGACTGAGATGTACACAAACTTCCTGGAATCTCAGTTTGCCAAAATGAATGTAACAAAGACTGAAGAAGGAAAAATCGTTCTTCAGCTTGGACAGTTGGCATTCCGTCAGCTGCAGAAGGGACATCTGATCTTCTATGAGGAAGACATGAGAGAGAGTGGCATTGATGTCAAAGACGCGACAGTGTACTCAGGTTTATGCACTCAGATCTTTCAGGTGGAGGGGAAGACCAGTCGGAGGCGGGTGTTCAGCTTTGTGCACCTGAGCATCCAGGAGTGTCTTGCTGCTTTATTTGTGATCGTCAAATTCAACAACAGCCATGAGAATCCACTGGTCAAACAGAAATCCTCACTCTGGAAGCTACGGTCATCACCCAAACCTCTGGTTCACTTACACAAGACTGCAGTGGACATGGCCTTAAAGAGTGAGAATGGACACCTGGACCTGTTCCTGCGCTTCCTCCTGGGCCTCTCAATGGAGTCCAATCAGAACCTCCTACGAAGCCTTCTGACACAGACAGGAAGCAGCTCACAGACCAACGAGGAAACAGTCAAGTACATCAAGAAGAAGATCAGGGAGAATCCCTCTCCAGAGAGGTGCATCAATCTGTTCCACTGTCTGAATGAGCTGAATGACCATTCTCTAGTGGAGGAGATCCAAAGCTACCTGAGCTCAGGACGTCTCTCAGAAGCCTCACTCTCACCTGCACAGTGGTCAGCTCTGGTCTTTGTGTTGCTAACCTCAGAAGAGGAGCTGGATGTGTTTGACCTGAAGAAATACTCCAGATCAGAGGAGGGTCTTCTGAGGCTGCTGCCAGTGCTCACAGCCTCTAAGACGGCACTGTAAGTAGATGGACAGAATTACTCTAATTAAACGTAAATTAGGGTTATGAAAATGCATTGTATTAGTGAGTAGGCTGCTTGATGAAAAATACAACAAAAAATCCTCTTCATAACAATGCCTAAGAAACATCGTGTGAAAAACTAAATGATCTTTTGGAGATTTTGGTCACTTAAAATAATTGAATGATTATTCTAAAACATATTACTATTGTGTACTTTGTCAAAAGTAAAAACATGTTCCTTGATTGCCTCCTTTTCATTCATACTTTGTTGACACAAAGAAATGCATAATTTACAACATAGTAATAGTAATGTAGTTGAGCACACGGTCAGTAAACGGTCAAAAGTAATTTCATCTTTTATTGACACACAATTATATGACTTGCTCTGTCATTTTCAGTCGCTTTGTGTCTCAACTCCCAATAATGAGCGACAAATAGCCAGTTGCAGTCGGAGTACTAAACACTGGTTTGGAGAAATTGTACATTTACTCTTTACGGATACTCACACTGCGGATCAAATGATGACTTTTTGTCTGACATTAAGTAAAACATAGCTAACTGAATGGCTGTTCACAGTTCAGCTAATGAGTATGTTAGCTTTATTTTAGCTAAAGTGTAATGAGAAGTTAGCTGGCCAGTGAGTTTACAGTTGGTGCAACATGCAACTGGAAATGATAGAACACATAATTTTTCTTAATTGTATTTATTCTCAATTCAGGCTGAACGGATGTGACCTCACAGAGAGATGCTGTGAAGCGTTGGCCTCAGCTCTCAGCTCAGACTCCTGCCACCTGAGAGAGCTGGACCTCAGTCATAATGATCTACGTGACGGGGGGGTGAAGCTGCTCTCTGCTGGACTGGGGAGTCCACACTGTCAACTACAGACACTGAGGTGAGGTCTTAGACTATTCTTGTTTTCAGACACATCATTCCAAAGTGTCTGTTACAGTATCATTATATAGAATTAATGATACTTGCACAGAAAGGGTCAGTTATTGAGACAGACAATGTACATTATCTTCCAATCAATTGCTATTGTGTGTGTGTGTGTGTGTGTGTGTGTGTGTGTGTGTGTGTGTGTGTGTGTGTGTGTGTGTGTGTGTGGTGGCAGAGGGGGCTGCTCTGTTTGCCCTCCTCAAACCCTGACCCACCTGGCCTTAGATCAGCTCATGGGGCTACACAATACTGCACTAATAATAATAATGATGATGATAATAATAATAATAATAATAATAATAACCTTTATTTGTGTAGCACTTTCCTGCAAACATCGCAGCTCAAAGTGCTTTAATCATTATATAATAATCATTTTATCATTTAGTCATTTAAAGGCAATATTAAAAAGATGGGTTTTTAGTCTTGACTTGAACATTATGTGCTGAGGTTGCATCCCTAATGTAAACTGGCAGTGCATTCCACAATCTGGAGCATAAAATGAGAATGCAGCCTCACCAAATCTCTTCTTTTGTACATGTGGTACACAGAGAAATCCAGCGTCAGAAGACCTGAGAGCTCTATTGGGCTGATATGCTAGCAGAAGGTCTTTCAGATATTCTGGTGCTGTGCCAGTGAGAGCATTATAAAATCTATTCTGAACTTAACAGGAAGCCAGTGTAGAGTCTCTAAAATAGGAGTTATATGATCTCTTCTGCTTGTTTTGGTTAAAACAACTAACCCAATATCTACCAAATACATTATACCTAACCAGACGTAGAAATCCAGTGACTACAAATGTAACCATGTTTGCTGCAACTCTCTGCAACTCTCACTCATGAATTCTAGCAACACAGTGATCGTTTGACTACATGTATTTATTTGTATTCCTCATTCAGGCTGAATGGATGTGACCTCACAGAGAGATGCTGTGAAGCGTTGGCCTCAGCTCTCAGCTCAGACTCCTGCCACCTGAGAGAGCTGGACCTCAGTCAGAATGATCTACGTGACAGGGGGGTGAAGCTGCTCTCTGCTGGACTGGGGAGTCCACACTGTCAACTACAGACACTGAGGTGAGGTCTTTTGGGGTGTAGAAGCATGAGCATTTTGGGTCATTATGATGCACTAGTTGTTCTTCACTTAAATACGGTGTCTAGCCTTTCAACTGCTAAATTAAGTGGATTTAAAGCTGTAAAGATGTACATTAGAGAGGAACAATTAGATTATTGATATCAGACGGAGTGACACTATTTCCCCAGGTTGTCATTCTGTGGAGTCCCAGAGGAAGGCTGTGCTTCTCTGGCTTCAGCTCTGAGGTCTAACCCCTCCCACCTGAGAGAGCTGGATCTCAGCTACAATCACCCAGGATACTCAGGACTGGCGCTGCTTTCTGCTGTACAGAATGATCCACTCTGTAAACTACAGACACTCAGGTAAAGGCTAAATATGTGGCTGGACGCATCAATGAGATTAATGCACAGTATCTATTTCCCACATGATTGTGAGTGTGTCATCCAACCACTGTATGTTCTTCTGTGGTTGATACAGTGTGGACCCTGGTGGAGGGTGCTGGTTCAAACCTGGGCTGATCAAATGTAAGTCTCCAACACTGTAGAGAACAGGACTGTGATATTACTCAAGAATCAGGGTACAGCTGAGTTCAAACAGAGCACCAGTAGTGTATTCATATGTAAATCTAAAATATTAGTAAATGTGAATTAGTTGAATCCCTTGTAAAACATTTTAAATTAATAAGTAATATTTTGTAAAAAACAATATGTTACCATAAAGCCCAGTTCACATCTATGCAACGCGATGCAACGGAACTCGAGTCGCAGTCGCAAGGAATCGCCAGAGATTTGACATGTCAAGTCTCAGCAGAACATCCAGATTTTATGGAACGTCTGATATTTCTCTTCAGCTAATCAGGAAGTAGCACAGACCAGCGTCAACTGTTGCCAAGAAGCGGAGTGGACCTTATTAATACGACGTGTCTCCGAGCCAAACAGGAATTAGGAATTTTGTGGTAATGATTTGAGTAAAACCTCTTCTAATCTAATCTAACTATGTTGAGCTATTACATGCTTTTGCTGAGAAAGATGAAAAGTTAGCTAGACATTTGCAGACATGTAGGCAAGATTCTTGAAACTCTCATCTAGAAAGGGGTACATCTTTGTGAGTGACATGAAACTGACCCCTCCGTAGCCAATAGATAATCCCTTGTTGTTATAGAGTGAGCTGGCTTTACTCAACTTGTAGGTCTGTCATGACAATGGGGTCTGAATATGAGTGCAGCGGTGTGTTTTTATGTTTTCGCCTAGACACACTAGACTCTAGTGTGTGTGTGTGTGTGTTAGGCTTGACAGATAAAGCATTTTGCTACATACTCAACGGCTCCATATTTCCTAGCTCGGCGTCTTCGCCGTTTATTGATCAGAGCTAATGCCAGCATGTCACTGTCGCTGTCAGCCATCTTGCAGGGTAAACACAACTTATTTTGTTGTTATGGAAACCGTTTGTGTCATCTGTGTCTCGTTGCGTCTCATCACCCATCTGTCTCATCACCCATCTGTCTCACCTGTCTCACCACCCATCTGTAACACCACCCACCTGTCTCATCTGTCTCACCACCCACCTGTGTCATCTGTCTCACCACCCATCTGTCTCACCACCCATCTGTCTCATCACCCATCTGTAACACCACCCGTCTGTCTCACCACCCCTCTGTCTCACCACCCCTCTGTCTCATCTGTCTCATCTGTCTCACCACCCATCTGTCTCACCACCCACCTGTCTCATCTGTCTCACCACCCCTCTGTCTCATCTGTCTCATCTGTCTCACCACCCATCTGTCTCATCTGTCTCACCACCCATCTGTCTCACCACCCACCTGTCTCATCTGTCTCACCACCCACCTGTCTCATCTGTCTCACCACCCCTCTGTCTCACCACCCATCTGTCTCACCACCCATCTGTCTCATCTGTCTCAAGTAGTTGCAGAGTTTTTTCTAACGACGGTCTAAACGTTCTAAAACTGACCCGTCACGTTGCATAGATGTGAACTGGGCTTAACAAGATCTCATATGAATATTGTAATTTATCCAATTGTATTGATTTGATGATTATTTTGGCCTTCTCATTCAGATGCCTGTGAGCTCACACTGGACCCAAACACAGCGAACAGACGCCTCTCTCTGTCTGAGGACAACAGAAAGGTGACACGGGAAAGAGAGGAGCAGCCGTATCCTGATCACCCAGAGAGATTTGACTACTGGGGACAGGTGCTGTGTAGAGAGGGTCTGACTGGGCGCTGTTACTGGGAGGTAGAGAGGAGGGAACATACTAATATAGGAGTGACATATAAAGGAATCAGCAGGAGAGGCAAGGATGAAGACTGTAGGTTGGGAGCCAATGACAAGTCCTGGAGTCTGAGGTGCTCTGACATCTCTGACCATTACACTGCCTGGCACAATAATAAGATAACTGTCATACGTGTCCCCTCCTCTGACTCCCAGAGAGTAGGAGTGTATCTGGACTGGCCGGCCGGCACTCTGTCCTTCTTCAGAGTCTTCTCTGACACACTGACCCTCCTGCACACATTCCACTCCACATTCACTGAGCCCCTCTACCCAGGGTTTGTGGTTGGGTACGATGGCTCAGTGACCCTGTGTAAACTAGTCTAAGGGAGATCACACTGAACACCTAAGGCTGAAACATGATGGATCATAACATGATGTAATGATGTAGTTTTACACACACATCAAGCTTCATACACCCTGTGTCATCCAGGGGAGAGGTCCCCAGTTTGAGCCCTGCTGGTTACATCAGTCCCACTCTGACCACTAGAGGGCAGCAGTGTATGTACATAAGAGTCAGTCACATTGGGTATTTGAGCTTTGATGCTTACGTAGCCATGTGTCCTCTGTGTGTAGTGTCAGTCCCACTCTGACCACTAGAGGGCAGCAGTCCAGGTCCTGTGAGATGGAGTCTCTGACTGTAAAGTCTTCAGGACTGTGTCAGTGTAGGTTTATACTCCTGCCTCAGATCCTGTCTGCAGCAGTTGATGACAACCAGTTGGTTATTTGCTCATTGTGAAATATGTGAAAAAGTCCAATAGACTGACAAAACAGAAGCATGACATTTCTCTTTATATTATTTGATTACCTTTTTATTGTATTTCTGTAAATGCAACTGATGGTGAAACAATCCAGATGGATCATTATATTATCAGTCAGACTGGTGATGAACTCTGAGACCCAGAGTCTCTGACCCTGAGGAGAGAGAGTGGATGTGTGTAAGAGTTGGTCAAGTTGTGTGTTTGAGTTCAGATGTGTATTATGTAGCTCTGTGTAAGATAGCAGGGAGTGGATGTGAAGACAGTTCTCCTCCTCTGTCAATACAACATGTACATGTTCTGAAATTCACTTTCCATGTATTTCTGTACCTGCCTATCTATCCAATGTACATATTTTGCATATATTTCTATGTACATATATTTTCCTGTGTGTGTTTGTGTGTGTGTGTCAGTGTAGCTCTTGTGAAGCCCTGCAAGTCCAAATGGACAGACAGAGAGATCTGGTCAAGTTCCTTAATTTTAATATGATGATGATGATGATGATGATGATGACTGTGTCAATATCAATAAAGTGTTTGTGAAACAGAGAACAGTGTGACCTCATGATGACTCTACACATGTCTTGTTCTATGTGATGTATTTCTATCTGAACGCAGTCCTGTGCAGGACCATGGACAGCTCCTGATCAGCCCACCTGAAACCACTCAGCAATCACACAGCTGCAGGCAGTGGAGCCTTCAGACAGGCAGGCTAGAACCAGCATGGAGCTGGAGGTTTACAGTAGAACAGTTATCATAGAAATAGACCTTGAACAACTTGACATGAAACATCTACGATGAGGAAGATGGAGGGAGACCCAGAAGCCCTGGTTACACCTGGTAGGTATCCTGATTGATGTGTGTCAGATAGGAACATATCTGCAGTATTCAATGTCTTCACTATGGCTACGTTCACACTGCAGTGACATGTGACCCAAATCAGATTTTTTTTTCTCTCTCTCTCTCTCTCTCTCTCTCTCTCTCTCTCTCTCTCTCTCTCTCTCTCTCTCTCTCTCTCTCTCTCTAAAAAAAAAATAAATATATATATTATTATTTTTTTTACTTAGCTCGTCAACTAGTTCAGTCTCAAACTATGCCGTGGTGGGTCCTTGAGGGAATTGAGTCTTGAAAGGTGGTTGAGTCTGATGTTTCAGAAGGTGTGGGAGTCTGGTTAATGTAATTGAATCCTTCCCACGTCTTAAGCCTGGTACACATGAACATTTTCTAAATCTTAACAGATTATTTATCTGAGACACCACACATGGAGATAAAAAATCATGCATTGAACAGTTTTGATCGTATTGTGTGTGGTGTAATCCGATATTCCCAATAGAGCACACCACATACACCTTAACACACCTCACACCACAGGATAATCTTGTAGGATAATCTTTAGAGCCATCCGATAATCTGTCAGCGTTTGCTGTCCTTGGTCGGAAGGGGGAAATCGGGCCAAAATCGGGCAGATTATCTTTGTGTACCGGGCTTTAGTCTGATGTAATCTTCCCAGGTGTGTTAATCTGATGTAACCTTCCCAGGTCACCCTAACCCTCTCCTCCCTCCAGGTGTCCTCCACGGTGTCTCAGGTGTCTAACTCTCTCCTCCCTCTCCTCCAGGTGTCCTCCACGGTGTCTCAGGTGTCTAACCCTCTCCTCCCTCTCCTCCAGGTGTCCTCCACGGTGTCTCAGGAGTCTAACCCTCTCCTCCCTCTCCTCCAGGTGTCCTCCACGGTGTCTCAGGTGTTTAACCCTCTCCTCCCTCCAGGTGTCCTCCACGGTGTCTCAGGTGTCTAACCCTCTCCTCCCTCCAGGTGTCCTCCACGGTGTCTCAGGTGTCTAACCCTCTCCTCCCTCCAGGTGTCCTCCACGGTGTCTCAGGTGTCCAACCCTCTCCTCCCTCTCCTCCAGGTGTGTCCTCCACGGTGTCTCAGGTGTCTAACCCTCTCCTCCCTCCAGGTGTGTCCTCCACGGTGTCTCAGGTGTCTAACCCTCTCCTCCCTCTCCTCCAGGTGTCCTGCGCGGTGTCTCAGGTGTCTAACCCTCTCCGCCCTCTCCTCCAGGTGTCCTCCATGGTGTCTCAGGTGTCCAACCCTCTCCTCCCTCTCCTCCAGGTGTGTCCTCCACGGTGTCTCAGCTGTCCAACCCTCTCCTCCAGGTGTCCTCCACGGTGTCTCAGGTGTCTATCCCTCTCCTCCTTCTCCTCCAGGTGTGTCCTGCACGGTGTCTCAGGTGTCTAACCCTCTCCTCCCTCCCCTCCAGGTGTCCTCCACGGTGTCTCAGGTGTCTAACCCTCTCCTCCCTCTCCTCCAGGTGTGTCCTCCACGGTGTCTCAGGTGTCTAACCCTCTCCTCCCTCTCCTCCAGGTGTGTCCTCCACGGTGTCTCAGGTGTCTAACCCTCTCCTCCAGGTGTGTCCTCCACGGTGTCTCAGGTCTCTAACCCTCTCCTCCCTCCAGGTGTGTCCTCCACGGTGTCTCAGGTCTCTAACCCTCTCCTCCCTCTCCTCCAGGTGTGTCCTCCACGGTGTCTCAGGTGTCTATCCCTCTCCTCCCTCCAGGTGTGTCCTCCACGGTGTCTCAGGTCTCTAACCCTCTCCTCCCTCTCCTCCCTCCAGGTGTCCTCCACGGTGTCTCAGGCGTCTAACCCTCTCCTCCCTCCCCTCCAGGTGTGTCCTGCATGGTGTCTCAGGTGTCTATCCCTCTCCTCCCTCCAGGTGTGTCCTGCACGGTGTCTCAGGTGTCGAACCCTCTCCTCCCTCTCCTCCAGGTGTGTCCTGCACGGTGTCTCAGGTGTCTATCCCTCTCCTCCCTCTCCTCCAGGTGTGTCCTGCACGGTGTCTCAGGTGTCTAGCCCTCTCCTCCCTCCCCTCCAGGTGTCCTCCACAGTGTCTCAGGTGTCTCACCCTCTCCTCCCTCTCCTCCAGGTGTGTCCTCCACAGTGTCTCAGGTGTCTAACCCTCTCCTCCCTCTCCTCCAGGTGTGTCCTCCACGGTGTCTCAGGTGTCTAACCCTCTCCTCCCTCCCCTCCAGCTGTCCTCCACGGTGTCTCAGGTGCCTAACCCTCTCCTCCCTCCAGGTGTCCTCCACGGTGTCTCAGGTGTCTTACCCTCTCCTCCCTCTCCTCCAGGTGTGTCCTCCACGGTGTCTCAGGTGTCTAACCCTCTCCTCCCTCTCCTCCACGGTGTCTCAGGTGTCTATCCCTCTCCTCCCTCCCCTCCAGGTGTGTCCTGCACGGTGTCTCAGGCCCAGAAGGATGAGCTGATCCTGGAGGGTAACGACATTGAGCTTGTGTCAAAATCAGGTGAGTCTCTCTTCCTCCCCTGACACTCATTCAGATCTCTCCATCACCACCTCCTCCCCCAAACGATCTGTCCGTCTCTACACCCCGTAGTGACTCTCTAGCCCAGAGAAGTCCTGAAACACTGATGTGTCCTACTCTCAAAACTACACTCCTGGAGTTTAGTTCAGTTGTCACCAAGTGGCTCCTGACGCGGTCTCCCTCTCCTCCGCGCTCTGCTCAGCTCGTCTGTCATTGGCTGGGTCCTTCTATCCAGACTCAAGCTGTTTTTTTCAAAACGTTTGATAATTCTGTTGTGATGTGTCAGGTGACTGACACACTCACGTTCTCTCCCTTACCAACGCTCGCCTAGAGACCAAACCCCCCCCCCCCCCCTCATGCTCCCCTTTCCCTCTGCTCTCCCTCCCTCCCTCCTTCCTTCCTGAAAACCTCTTCCTGCTCCAGTTGTTTCTCCCTCTTGTCACTCTTGCTCTCTACCTCAATTTACCCTCTCTCTCTCTCCTTCACCCTCATCCACCCATCCCTCCCTTCCTCATTCCTCTCCTCCTATCCCCTTTTGATCTGAACCTGTTTCCTATAATCTTCTGTGACCCCATGACCTGTGACCCCATGACCTGTGACCCCATGACCTGTGACCCTGGTTGCTCACCAGTCCAGCCTCTGTGTTGCAGCTGCGCTGATCCAGCAGGCTACCACCGTCACAAATAAGGATATCAGAAAGTTCCTGGATGGTATTTACGTGTCCGAGAAGGGAACAGTAGAACAACTGGAAAACTAATTCTGAAAACTCCAACTTGTAGAGGTTAGAGAGACGCCGGGCCCTCCAGGCCTGCAGGGGGAGCCGTTGTACATGTCCTTCGCTTGTTTTTGGGGTTTGTTTGTTTTGTCGTTTTGTCGGTTTGTCCACTCCTCCTACCATCCGTCATCATGGCGCACAGTGGAGGAAATGGCCGCCATCTTGTATTGTTTTTGTTTGTTTCTCTCGGCATCATTGTGCTGTCACAAAGGCTTGTCTGTCCGTCTGTCTGTCACAAAGGCTTGTCTGTCCGTCCGTCTGTCTGTGCCGTGGTACGTTGTGCAGAGTAAGGTGGTCCCATGTCCCTGATGGTGGAGTCTGTTTGTTTAGAAAGGCCATGTTTATAGGCTGTTTATAGGCTGTTTATAGGCTGTTCACTCAGATTTAATCCAAGCAGTCAAATGCTACAAGCAGTCAAATACTAGGCAAACATGTGTGTAAGACACAAATAAACTTGGATTTCATGCATTTCAAGTGGCATATTTGTAATCATGACGACTAGCCTGGTCTAAGAATGCATTTCACCATGTTAATTCCCAGTATAGTGAAAATACCACCGCTCATCCGTGATCAGACTTAGCTGGGGTGCTGCAGCTGAAGAGTATCAAATAGAGTGCAAAAAAGCAGCATCTGCACACTAACATTTGTGCAAAATACGATGTTTATTGCAAGCTTTCGGTTCCCAGGCTATCGGACAATGTAAACAAAAGCTGTATGTGTTTGACGAGGCTGAAAGCGCACAGGGTTGCCAGATGGGATTGACAATTTACAGCCTAAACTTTCTATAACCTCAAAATCAAGTAGCCCATTCGGCGGTAACCCGCCCCATCTGGCAACCCTGGATGCAACCCTTCAACCCTGGACGCGAAATGCATTTTGGGAAATAGGACCCGAGCTAGTGTCCATCGTAACTGACTTAAATTTTGCCGGAAGTAATTGCTCACATACTGAACTTCTCGCATACTCAAATCTTGCATACTGTACAGTGTGAACGCACTACATACTCAAAATCTACGTCATATCTAGTATGAGTAGTATGCTAGTACGCTATTCCGAACACAGCCTTTCATGCTCATCGACGGTGAGAGCGTGGAGAGAGTCTCAGCCCTCCGATTCCTGGGGGTGCACATACAGGATGACCTGTCCTGGAAGAACAACACAGTAGCCACCATCAAGAAGGCACAACAGCGGCTCTACTTCCTGAGAGTCCTCAGGAAGGAACACAACAAGCAGGAGATACTGGTGGCCTTCTACCGCGGCGGAGTGGAGAGCATCCTCACCTACGGCATCTGCAACTGGTTCTCCAGCTGCACAACCGCGGAGAGAAATGCGCTACAGAGTCGTGAGAACAGCCCAGAAGATCACCGGCGCCCCCCTCCCCTCTCTGGAAGAGCTGTACAACACACGCTGTCTCAGGAAGGCCTCCAAGATCTCCAGAGACCCAACCCACCCTGGGTACGTACACTTTGCCCGGCTGCCCTCGAAAAGGCGGTACAGGACCATGGCCGCAAGGACAAACAGACTGAAGCACAGCTTCTACCCCAGGGCCATCCAGGCCCTGAACACAGCAAAGACCTAGGTTCTGGGCCCTGGACAGTCTGGACGGATTGATGGCAGCTAATGGACTGAAAAAAATCAGGTGTAGTGCTGAGGCACAAATATGTAAATTTCAAGCCTGCAAACTGCGACACTTTAAATGAATGTGCAATAACACTATGTGCAATATGACAACCCTAGTCGTCTATCTGTACAGTATAGTATAGTGGATAGTGTACATAGCCTTTATGTAAACCAGCTCCTTCCCTTCTTGTCTTCTTTAGTTTTTTTTTTTTTTTTTTTCCTTTCCTAGCACCAGGGGAGCCACCCCTCCTAAATTTCGTTGTTTGGTACCTGTACTATAGCAATGACAATAAAAACCATTCATTCATTCATTCATTCATTTCCTGTAGCCAGCTAAGAGTCTTTCATTTCCTGTAGCCAGCTAAGAGTCTTTCAATTCTTGTTTTTGTTTCCCTATTCTTCCTGGCAGAACACCTCTAGCTCAGAAATATTCTTCGGCCTTCTTGCATCCACGGCTTCGGGGTCATTGTCTTGCTGGAATACCCAACCTCTCTTCAACTTCAATTTCTGGACTGACCATCGAACATTAGCCTCTAGAATGTCTTGATATTTGGTGGAATCCATTCTTCCTTCCACCTGCACAATATTGCCTGTGCCCCCAGCTGCTACACAACCCCAAAGCATAATGGATCCACCTCCATGCTTAACAGTTGGCAAGGTGTTAATCTCTACAAATGCTTCACCCTTTTTTTCTCCAAACATACCTTCTTTGGTTGTGGCCAAAAAGTAACATTTTGGTTTCATCAGTCCAAAGCACATTGGGCCGCCCCCCCAACGGAACCCCCCGCCCCCCCCAAGAAAGAGGAATTATTACGGACGTAGACACCAAACATCTGACAAGTAGGCTAAAATATCCGCTTTTTTTAAATGCACCCAACCCAAATCTGGCGAGTGGCAAGACCATAGGGTCGTTGGTAACGTTAGTCCGCCGTAGTCTCGCATAGCCAGATCTCCACACTTCGCTTCGCGCTGGACACACTCGCGTACAAGATTGTGCGTGCGCGACGCGAGAGAGTTTTTGCAGGGTGAGATGTCTGCAGATGGAAAGTAAGCAAGTTGAAACGTTAGCAAATATAATTGCTGAGTGTTCTAACAGAGCAAGTTGGTTCAAATTGGTCGTTATTATTTGGACTAGAAAGTGTCTGATTATAGTTCCATGGTATGTAAAATAGTGTCAAAGAACTAGCAAGCGGCTAGCTCAGAGGTGATTAGATGAGCTAGTCTGCTGCACACATGCCAGCTAAAGAGCTAACTGGATGCACTTTATTATTTTACTTAAAGTAGATATACTATCTTTCTTATTCTGCTAGAATTGGGCTTCATGGTAATACCATAATGGCATATTTACAGTACATGGACAGTGGATTGAAGCATCGGAAATGTCTGTTTTGTATAGTTAGACATACGATTTTTTTTCAGGTGAGAGAGTAAAGTCAAAATGACATTATCTGACTGCATTGCCCACAGCAATCCAATATTCAATTATAATTATGTTATACATTGATATGGATCAATTTATACCTCTTATTAGATTATAAATACTCTGGTTGTTATGTTTGCCTTTTGGGTGACAGCAAAAGAGAGAGGAGGATAGAGAGGGAGAGAAGGAGAGAGAGCAGGATGGTGCACCAGAGAGAGAGAGCGCAAGAACCAGGTGAGAAAGTGGACAGGTAGTCAAGACCACATAAGTAAGTAGCCTTGAGAACCGGTGGTTCTCGAGCCTAATGGCCCATAGGGCAGGAGCCTATCTCCTGTTTCCGTAGCGTGAGGCGGCTTAATGTACTAGTTAGTACACCCCCTGGACATGACGCTGGTATGTCGCAGGGTCTTACCCCCTGGGGGGGGGTCCATGCCACGGTCCATGCCACCCCCCCAAGGCAGCAAACCTAGGGGAAACACTGGAACTATCTTGCTTCTGACATCCTTGGACAACTGTTTAGAGGTACCCATGGTTTTTAACACCAGACACAACAGCCACCGCAGTCGAATACTTTAGAAGACATGGAGTTACTTCCAAATCACCTTGGTCTGGGCCTCAGTAATCAAAGAGTAATCCAAAAGGGTTCCCAAACTTTTGCACAGGGCTCTTTTCCTTTTTTATTATTTAAAAAATTATAAAAAGAAACCTTGCTTTAAAATGTGCAGAAAGGTGTCATGTTTAACTTTGTAGCATTTAGTGTTCAGGTTTGCTTTCAATCACTTGGAGATTAATTGTAACAGACATTTAAACCAGTACTATTAGGTTGCATTTACACCACAGGTTGTAATGTCTAGTTCTGTTTTAGTGCCTATATCAGATATTTTTTAAACTCTGGACGCAAACGAGAAATGATAATCCCTTTTATATATATTATAACATAAAGCCATTGAAGAAAGAGGACTTCACTGTTGAAACGTCATCAAAATGCGAAGACCGTCGAATTTTCAATGTCGTGCAAATCGGAATTGAGAGTTACATGTTACCTGCCTGGTTAGATCGCAGTCGAAATGACACATATTCGATTCGTATCTGATTGAGGCCCGTATGAAATCGGATTTGAGAACATCAGATTCAATGTGCTTTTTTACTGGTTACACGTACATGTTACATATCCAATCTGTGCCACATGTGACCAAAAATTCTGAATTGTGTCACTTCTACCTGCCGGTGAAACGCAGCCTTAGAGCCGCCTCAGGGGTCAAATGACCATAGTCTTTAGAATGGGAAGCTGCTACTTACACACAAAGACCACTAGTTGGCACGTCTTGTAAATTAGCCTGCTTTCTACACATAAAAACTGCAAAATAGTTTCATACTAGCTTATCCTGATGTGATTTTGAAAATGTAAGGATACTGGGTGGTAGAATGCACATATCTAGGAAAAGTCATGAAAGGAGGGTCCTGAAATTTCATCGAGTGCAAAGGTATACATTCTTTTACTCACTTGGTTAAATGACCCCACCCATGGCTGTTCTAGTAACGCAAATATCGAATCAGCCAATCACGTGGCAGCAAATCAATGCATGTAGGCATGTAGACATGGGCAAGATAATCTGCTGAAGTTCAAACCAAGCATCAGAATGGGGAAGAAAGGTGATTTAAGTGACTTTGAACGTGGCATGGTTATAGGTGCCTCTCTGAATGCACAACACGTTGAACCTTGAAGCAGATGGGCTACAACAGCAGAAGACCACACTGGGTACCAATCCTGTCAGCTAAGAACAGGAAACTGAGGCTACAATTTGCACCGAAATTGGACAATAGAAGATTGGAAAAAAACATTGCCTGATGTGATGAGTCTCGATTCTGCTGCGACATTCAGATGGTAGGGTCAGAATTTGCCGTAAACAACATGAAAGCATTGCTGGTTGTGGTGGTGTAATGGTGTGGGGGATATTTTCTTGGCACACTTTGGTCGCCTTAGTACCAATTGAGCATCGTTTAAACGCCACAGCCTACCTGAGTATTGTTGCTGATCATGTCCATCCCTTTATGACCACAGTGTACCCATCTTTTAAAGGCTTCTTCCAGCAGGTTAACGCGCCATGTCAGAATCAGCATCAGAATCAGAATCAGAATCAGAAGACTTTTATTGCCATGACATAAACATGTTAGGAATTTGGTTTGGTACCATGGAGCACGGTTTACAGCAGGACAGGTGCAAGACAGGACAAGACAGTGCAAACCAACATCAAAGTGCAAGAGTCATAATTAATATAAATATAAAGTGCAGAGATCAAGTGTTCAAGTGTTCATATCCAGACAGTCCGGTGGGGGCGGGGGCCCAGCGGCATTTAGGAGCCGGATGGCTGTGGGGAAAAAGCTGTTTGTATATCGGGCCTTCACAGTATTTAGGGACCGCACCCTCCTGCCTGAGGGGAGCGGGGCGAAGAGACCGTGTCCTGGGTGTGCGGGGTCACAAAGCTCACACCATCTCAAACTGGTTTCTTGAACATGACAATGAGTTCACTGTACTCAAATGGCCTCCACAGTCACCAGCTCTCAATCCAATAGAGCACTGGGATGTGGTGGAACGGGAGATTCACGTCATGGATGTGCAGCCGACAAATCTGCAGCAACTGCGTGATGCTATGATGTCAATATGGACCAAAACCTCTGAAGAATGCCTCCAGAACCTTGTTGAATCTATGCCATGAAAAAGTTGTTCTGAAGTCAAAAGGGAGGGCAAAAGGGAACCCAGTAGTAGCAAGGTGTATCTAATGAAGTGGCCGGTGAGTGTAAGTATACAATGCAACAAAATGCCTGAGGCAAAGTAGCTGTACAACATCAATCAACATCAACAATAGAATGTAATAAGGATAATAGATAAAATATAAACATCAACAGCAATAACATTAAATACAGTAAAAACTTAACTTAATGCTACCAGACTCTGACCAGCTCAGTGGCCTTGTGGTTAGAGTGTCCGCCCTGAGATTGCGAGGTTGTGAGTTCGATCCCCGGCTGAGTCATACCAAAGACTATAAAAATGGTACCCGATGCCTCCCTGCTTGGCACTCAGCATTAAGGGTTGGATTGGGGGTAAGACCCTGCGACATACCAGCGTCACGCTATGGATGCTATGCTACGGAAACAGGAGGCCGCTAGGCTCGAGAACCATCGGTTCTCAAGGCTACTTACCAGACTCTGAAGGCCTTTCCAAGTAGTGTATTATATTTTTCGATATCATTGTTCACAATGTTATCATCATGTCACACACTATCAACGATGATAAGTCACTATACATTAATCAACGATGATAACAGCTGGTAAGTGTCAGACTTCTCTGTTTACAGTTGGTTAAGCACATATTGGATTGCTGACACGCTGCCAGGAGAAAGAGAGAAGAGTGAATTTAGTTACATAATCGAACACTGCCTCATCAGACCTTTGAAGTTGAAATTAGCTGCACTTTGCAAACACAGGAGGGAGAACATAACCCGATGTGGGTGGATTCCTTGGCAGGACTTACACTGTTTTAGAGTTCCTTGTTGGTTGCAAAAAAGAGACAAAAGTGTGTATTATGTATTATTTATATTGTATTACTAGAAGTGATATTATTAATCGAGTTGATCAATTGATTCATTTGGTTCATATTTCATAGTTAATATTTTCTATATATACTGTATTATTTATTGGAGGAGATGCAAACAGGTAATGACATGTTTCAGATTAATTTTGCATGGCCCCTCCTCAGTTAAAAGACTATAGTTCCTGTATTTGTGTAAGACTCAAAAGAAAGCGTCAAAATTCACAAAAGAAAACCCCCCACAAGAAGGAGTAGAGTAAATACAGTTTTGTGTTGTATTGTCCGATAGAGAAAAGGGTTTGTTGATGTATAATGATAAATCACACACTTATCACACTTTTGCTTCATGACGTTGATATTAAAAGCAAGTTACATATCAATAGCTTCAAGGGCTCCACTGTCCATCAGTGAAATTAGTTCTTATATCTTCATCAAATGCCAGCGACAAGTTTACTGCCTGAACAATTATTATTTATTAATACATTATTTATTTATTATTATTTATTTGAGAACCTAATGAATTCCTATACTCAATTGGACACTTTGTTATTCACACTGAATTTAATGAAATTGTATTATTAACCTGGCCCGGATTATCCATAGAGGCCATGGAGCGAGTGCCTACGGGCACCAGCCAATGGAGGGCCACCAAATGATTAAGACTAGATAAATATTTATATTTTCTATATATAGGCAAGGCAAGGCAAGGCAAGGCAAGTTTATTTGTATAGCACATACAACAGGGGCAATTCAAAGTGCTTTACATACATTATTTAAAAATACAGCAAGAGGAGCATAAGAAAATAAAAAGTACAATGAATAAAAGCAAATATAAGAAGTAAATAAATAAAACATTTAAAAAGACAATAGTTAATGGAAAAAAGACATTGATAGTTTGTGTTTAATCATAACTGGTGCAAAACATGAAGGTTTATACTATATATAGATATACTGTATTATTTACTGGAAGAGATGCAAACAGGTAAAACGTGAACCATTAATACAATGTATATATATATATATATATATATATATATATATATACACACACACACAGACACACACACATTATCAAATCAAATCCAATTTTATTTGTATAGCGCATTTCTTACAAGATGCAACTCAATGCGCTTCACATACTGACAGACAGCAGGCAAAAGTAAAAAACCTGTACACTATGTAGCCAGGAAAATTCCCTTGCAGCCCTCTACACATAGAGCGACTACTAACCAGTTTGCCTACCAGCACCCAGCTGTGGACCCCCACAACCCCCCCCCCCGGGGAGCCCCCGCCGCCTCACACACCCAGCCCGCCCCACCACCAGCACACCCGGCCCAGCCAAGCAAGCACAGACCATAAAGGCCCTGCACAAGGACGGCCAAGCAGGTGCCCCGGCGGCGGAATAGACCAGGCACACGGGGCAGCCGGGGGCCCCCAAGGGGAGGCCCAAGGACCACCGGCGCATAGCAAGCAAGCAAGGGTGAAAAACCTGTACACCATGTATCCAGGAAAAGTTCTTTGCATATTATCGGCGTACACACTGTCCATAAATGTAGTGTTATATCTGCATCGTTCTGCATCCAGCATGGGCACAGGTCCTGCCAAAAGAGAATCTCAAGCGCAGTTATGATGCAACAACACAATAAAGATGACAGCAATACAACCTGATGGTGGTCCAGGTACATCCTGGTACCGGTTCTGGTACTGCTCTAGGTGCTACTGGGAGCTGACAGTGCCTCATCAGCACCCAGGTCCTTTTTCCTGTCAACACAAGATCTCAAAGCACGAGTATGGTGTAATAGCATAGTGATCCTAGTTCTATAATGTCCAATGTTTCCCGTAGTAACAAAAGGCGACATTGAATAAGTAGGTTTTAAGGTCTCGTTTAAAAATGTCCTGAGTTTTAGACAACCTCAGGCCCTCAGGCGTCGACTTGGTACATGCCAGCATGTCCCGGGACCAGCAGCATTTAGGAGCCGGATGGCTGTGGGGAAAAAGCTGTGTGCGTGTCGGGCCAATAAAATGGTCGGGTAATAAAATGATAAAGTGATGGCAGTCGTACTACAGCGGGTCCAGTCGTACTGCAGTAGAAATAGTAGTGCAAAATGCTCTACACATGTTGAAATTTGCATGCACAAAGTCAAGAAAGAATATGTTCTGCTAAAGGTAAGGCTTATTTACCATTATTCCTGGGCAAATATGTGACAATGTGGTCTGATTTGATATGTGAATCTGAAACACTGTTTCTCTCCCTCCTTGCTTTGTTGGCTCTAGGATTGGTAGGAATTGGCGGTCGGTCGGGTACGGATACAAGACAAGGTCATATGTAGCTATCTAGTTCTTGTCTTGTCTAGTAGTTTGTTGTTCTCAATCTCACTTCTTCTTCGGGTATGGGTTGTTGTTTCCTCTCCACTCCACCAGGCTCGGGGCCGAGGGGCTACCCTTTTACCACCCCGAGACCTGGTTGAGGGGCTCACCCGGGCTATATTTCTGGACACCCCTCCAGAAGCCACGTCATCGTCTCGTCATCTAAAATCAATCTCACTCACTGCATGCATGTGTGCTCCGCTCACTCACTCAGCTCAGCTGTCTGCTGCTGTGTTTTCTCAACACACAAACACACCCGTGTGTGTGTGTGTGTCTGTGGGTGTGTGGGTGGGTGCGTGTGTGTGTGTCTGTGGGTGTGTGGGTGGGTGCGTGTGTGTGTGTCTGTGGGTGGGTGCGTGTGTGGGTGGGTGGGTGCGTGTGTATGTGCAGTGCATGTGAGCTTAAAGCTGTGACACATATTCAGAACATTTCATGGGTACTTCATCGGCCACACCCTTAGTATAAGTGTGTTGTTTTTAAATATTTAGGCTATGCTGTGCAGGTACTGCATTAATGAAATTATTAGCTATACACTCAATTAGTATTGTTTGTCTCACACAGCTTTGAAGTAGGATTATTTTGTAGGCATTTAGCTGAAGTTTGATATTGCTTGACAAAACAACAGTCTTTGAATGACTGGACCATGTCTTGAATATAGTACGGTAATGTCTGTGTGTGTGTGCGTGTGTGCGTGTGTGTGTGTGTGTGTGTGTGTGTGTGTGTGTGTGTGAGTGTAAGCCCTGTAATATTTGTTTTCTCTTTTAACTGGTCAGTTAACTGCTCAGTTAGTGGGGCTGGGGAACCTATCAAAATAAAGATATTTTTATTACAAAATTACATAAATTATTATCCTTGCATTAAGATGGACTCAATTAAACTTATTGAGTGATTTGTTGAGATTTGAGCTAAATTGTAATAAAAACTGGGAAAATGTAGGTGTTCTAAACTTTTTGAACGGTATTCCTTTACTGTATGTATATGTTTGAGCATGTTTGTAGGCCATAGGCATGTTTGTTGTCTATGGTGTGTTTGTAGGCCCATGTCTATGGTGTCAAGTCTCTGAGAACACACACACACACACACACACACACACACACACACACACACACACACACACACACACACACACACATGTCTATGGTGTCAAGCTTTTGGGTTGGGTCTTACATTTTTCTGTAGTATGTGTAGTGAGCTTGTACTTTAGCTATAAGTTCATTTAAATCTATGGTATTTATAGCCATAGTAAATTTCACTTTTTTACATGTAAAGTGGGAGGAGGGGGGCACGTCATGTGTGGTCACCCTAGGCCACCACACTGTGTTAATCCTATGTCAATGAATTGCATCATACAATGGAGAGAGAGAATCAATGTACTGCAAATAAGGACAATTAAAGCTTTTGTGTAAATGTGGGAATTAATAGACTTGACCTCTTTCTGTCCTGTTAGTTTGTCTTTCTTGTAATATGAATATATCTCATGAATGCTACCCATTCACTATCCCCTTTGACAGCATGAAACGTCACACATTTTTGTTGACACTGAATCAACAGAATGACCGAAAGTGTTGCTTTATTTACTGTAGCAGGTCCAGAAACCATAAAAGAAATCCTATATTTGGAAAGCGTGGTCTCAAATAACAGACGTAAGTGGAGCTGTGATGTCAACCAAGGCACACCTGCAGTAGCAACACCCACCATTCAATTTCTTGGAATTATAGACATTGACTGCGGCCAAAAAGTATTTTATTTTGTGTTCTTTAGGGGTTGGGCGAGGGTGTAATAAATCAGCTAACGGCTTTAAGTTGTCTCTCTGTTTATGACTCCAAGTTTGCCGTCAGATGATTAACTAAGGGTTGACAGGTTTGGCAGAACTTTCTGATCAGTAAATATTCTATTTTAATAGATCTATTCAGAAACGAGTTTCAAGTATGCAAAGAGAGGTGTGGAGTCATTATGGAGGGGACATAATAGGGGATTTTCTTTTTGTAGTCAACCTATTCTTCCTGGTACAATTTTAACCATTTATAAGCACATTCAAAGTCAGTAGCAGAGCCTATTTATAACCAGGTCTCTATTGAGTACACTGCCATAATCTGTCTTCAAGTAGGCTCTATTGTTTCACATATCTCACATAGTCACTTATCTCAGATTGATGGAATCAGTCTAAATATAAAATCCTAAACGTTTTCTTCCAAATGCAATGTACTAAAACCACATGTTTTTATTTTATTTGTATACATAGCAACAGTATTACTAACTTCTTTCAAATCAGTTGTGCAATAGTCAATTTTAGTGAGTTGTTTCTATACGATTGACTTACATGACATTAAGGTAATGAATAAAGGTGATCTACAGTAGTAATCTCATGGTACAAATCTCAGGTAGTAATCTACATCTTTCCTAGCAGGTGGACCTGGTTCAATCTCATTAAAAACAAAAACATTACAGATTTAGCTATTCTCAACTCTAAATTAACTACACTGTTAAAAACATGAGTATTGTAAGACCTCACCTCTGTCCCTGCACTTGTCTCTGCTGCCCTTATACCTAAAAAGGTCTGTGTTATGTCCATTTTCCTTTTTTCCCCTGGCATATTTGCCAACTCACCTATTAAAAGTGAGACGATTGAAAATCAAAAACATGCTTGCACACACATATAACTTACTCACACACAAGTTATTATTATTGGCCCCAATTTGGTACAATTATTAGAGAAATTATTGAGAATAGAGACATGGTTGACATACGTAGGCCCGATCCCAATTCACCCCTCCGGCTCCGTTTTCACCCCTTCGGCTCCGTTTTCACCCCTTCGGCTCCGTTTTGCGCGTTCACGTAGGGTAGTGGTGTCCCAATTCATTTTTCATCGAGGGCTAGGGGTAAGGGGGAGGGCTATCCATGGCTTCGTTTGGAGAAATTCAGGACCCACGTTCGATTCGGAGCGATGGGACTACCCTCCAGAATGCATTGCGAATCATCTACAGAAATATAAACATAGAAAGTTCCACAGTCCAGCGCGCTCGGGTTTAGCAGTAGAGGACTGGCAGGGTAGGAGCACAGGTTTCATACAGGTTAGAGCGCCGTTATTCTGTCATGGTCTGATAATGAAGCATTGTTCTTTTTTATTTGATGACTTGTTTGATCGTTTGATAGCGTAAAACTTAAGTTGTGAATGAATCGCGAGCGTCAATGCTTTTCTATGATACTACTGATGACGTATCAGGGTCTTAGGGAAAGATTTCAACCACTACGGCTTGAGGCTCTGTTCAGAGGCCTTGGCTCCAAAGCGAGTGGCACTCCAAAACGAGCCGAAGGGGTAGAAAAGGGAATCGGGATTCGGCCTTAAACTAGCTGTCGTACCCTTTAACGTTCATAACTAGCTTGTTAGAGTACAATCGTGGGTGACGTTAGGTCCGGTTTTTCACTAAAATAACATATTAGAAGATGTTTCTATTAATACAACATGACATGGACTTGTTCATTAATTTGAACCAACAGTATTAACGTTACTCCATGGCTTTGTTAGGATACATATTTTTCAAAGGTCCTATTGTTCATTTGTCTAGCACCAGCTGCTTAGTTATGATGTTACGTATCTTATCAGTTTTCCTGTTTTAATAATATGCACATGATCAGTATTGTATCCTAAGAACACATACACCAATTGTAAGCTACTGTCTGGGAAAGCGTCTGATGGCAATGAATCCAGGTGCTGTTAGAAACTCCTTTCCGCTCTCACGTCTAACACAAGACAACACTCAATTCATAGTTTTAGAACATTCTAATCAAAGGCCATCAGCTCTTACGGGGCCAAAAGGGTGAGGGCTCTGGGTTTTGTAAAAATATATATGTGATGATTTGAATACTTCGAGACACCTTTCCTCTGAGACTGCCTCAGGTTAAGGTGCTACTCTGTACTACACGTGTGATCTTCAATAAATATACCACTTGTGCAATAGAAAACATCTTCTCCTCTTCCTTGGAGTAGTCAACAAAAGAACCGATTCTGACAGCTTGTTTATTGAGGAACTATTAAGGCTACTAGCTAGAGCAGAAACCTCGATGTCCCGCTCCACTACAGCGCCTGGCTGGTGGGGTGAGATGGAGCCGGGAGGATTTTGAGTTACCGTTGTGTGGATAAAATCACAAAAATGACAAAACGTGTTTCAGATTACATTTTCAGGGGAAAAAGCCAGGTTTTTTAAGCCAGGTATGGCGAGTGCCATAAATTGCCATAGCAAAACATATCGAGACACAGAGAGCGAACCACAGACTTTTAATGAATAGATTGAAGAGCCGCACACAGACAGGTAAAGGCATGCGGACGGATCTTCCAATATTTTGAGAGAACTGTGGCACAAAGTTAATTCTCTCAATTGATGTAATCAACAAATCTAAATAATGACACTAACTCATTCGAAATAAAGAACATTACAAACAAAACTTAAATTCCAGGATTTTCAAGGGCCCCTCTCCCTGCTGGGGCCCTGGGTAGTCAGGTCCACCTCTCCCCCAGCTAGTGCGCCCCTGACTGCGTGTCACATGACCGCTTCTCCTCAGAAGGATACGCGATTCACAGCACTCGTCTGCTGTAACACACTCTGTGCTTTGTACTCTGTGCTCTGTACTCGGTGCTTTGTGAGTGGCAGTGTTTCCCATACATAGTCGAATTTGTCCCGACAGTCTCATTACGAACCAAAAGTATTTTAAGCGCCTTTTCCGTTTATTATATGTATACACACCAATTTCACCACTGAATCACTATTTCGTATGAAATATAAAATACATGTTGCCACAACGTTCAGATGTAACGAGCATCTTGCACCACAGTGCCACCTGGTGGCTAACTGCCCCACCTGCCCCTAATGTAAAAACGCCACTGCAAATTCACATGTTTATAAATTAATGAATAATCCACAATCACTCAATACAATTCTGTTCACATAGCCCATGGACTAGTCTTCCCCTTGATCTACCCTTCCATTTGATCAGTCAAAACAAACTGAATTAAATCATGTTTAGTGAATATAAGGTCACCATCCTGTGATTAGCCTCAGATAACATATGTAATAATTTCATAGAGTTTTCACTAGTTTTCACCTTCCATAATTTGGTATACTGTAACATGATTCATGTCAGAAGTCAGAACTTGAGGGAATTAACGTTACTGCTGTACTCACTCACACCCTTTATAAGGATAACATTGATGTAAAGTGTTATCCTAAGATCTCTAATGCCATACATGCATAAGGATTGGCAAGTGACCTTTTCTTCGACGTCAATCTGTCTTTACTTACTGACCTTTATGATGAAAGAGATGACGTAGGGTGTGCATTGATTTCTGGCAGCTCCAAGACCCATGTGTTGCAAAACCAAAACAATTAAAGAGTTTGCCCAAGGTGTGCGCTACAAGAATATCTTCCTTGCCCACCACATTGCATTGTTGATGACACATAAAAGAGTAACTAACAAACTAACTAACTAACTCATGATAAGTGTGTGTCAACATGCATGCAGGCAAAGGGGATGAAACATAACTACATGCATGCAGGAAGGATTATTGATTCAGTGTGGTTGAGCCAATGCTACAAACACGATCACACTTTTTTCGTTAGCAAGTTATCCTTAAAACGACTTGCCGTCAGACAACAGGACAGAGAAGTGTGTCTCTGAGACACGACGATAGATAACATGTGGATCTTCTCAGGACAAGTCCATTGGAAAAGGCTGCTGTCCTGTTTCCTAATCATTCTTTCCATTATTGTGATAATTGCAGTAGTCACAATAAAAAAGGGTAAGTTCATGATTTCCCTTTTCTCCAATTGACATCTGAATTGTTCAATGAAAGTAATGCTTTGCAATGTACATTAAATAAATAATGTATTAATGTAGGTAGCTTCAATATAGAAATTAGCCTGACTGAGAAGAAAGTAATCTGTGGGTTGACAGCATCATCATTTCAATCCGTACATGAGTGATTAATTGTAAATAAACATTCATTTAAAATAATAATGAAATATACTCCCTTTGATGACAATGATTGACCAAAAAAAAAAAAAAAACGACATTAGCACAACTGTCTTTACCTTATCATAATCAAAGCACTAAGAAATTATCACTCCAGTGAATTTGTTGTTAGTGAATTTGAAAACAAGCTTCAAATCAAGTTTAAAAATACTGTTCTCATACTTTGACCATGTGAACATGCTGATTTTTGGGGGCACTAACATTCATTGATAACTGATACACTATATGGACAAAAATATGTGGACACAATTATCATCTGTGGCTGTTTTCATGGTTTGGGCTAGGCCCCTTAGTTCCAGTGAAGGGGAATCTTAATGCTACAGCATACAATGCGAATCTAGCTAATTGTATGCTTCCAATTTTGTGGCAACAGTTTTGGGAAGCCCCTTTCCAGTTTGAGAATGACAATGCCGCCATACACAAAGTGAGGTACATAATGACATGGTTTGCCGAGTTTGGTCTGGGAGAACTTGACTGGCCTGCACACAGTGCCTGACCTCATTAATGCTCTTGTGGCTGAATGGGAGCAAATCCCTGCAACCATATTCTCAAATCTAGTAGAAAGTCTTCCCAGAAGAGTGGAAGCTGTTATAGCAGCAAAGGTGAGACCAACTCCATATTAATGCCCATGGTTTTGGAATGAGAAGTTCAACAAGCACATGGGTGTGATGTTCGGGTGTCCCAATACTTTTTTCCATATAAAGATAGATAGATATTTTTAGTAGTTCCTTTTTAGCACAGATTTCATAACTAAACAATGGCAAAAAAAAAAGTAACTATCTCCATTAGCTGCTGTCACTACTGTTCCTGGGGTCAACATAGAACATAGTACAGAACAGCTAGGCTATAAAGAGAACAGTTGAATACAAGAAAACCATAAGAGAATATACAAATAATAATAATATTTAATAATAATAATAATAATAATTAATAATAATAATAATAATAATAGCTACTAATAGAAATAATGATGATAATACTACATACAAAGTAAAATAATAATAATACAAATATCTAATTAAGTATTCCCTGTTCATACTCAAGAGTTTGGAATGTATGAGTGGGTTATGAAAGCTTGAATGTGAAGTTTGGAAAAATGAATGAAACCAATTTCTAACAAAGCAATCAACACCAATTTTCTTCACTCAACAGGAGATCAAAATTCAGTTCAAGTTCACACAATAAGGAGAAAAATTCCAGGCATAAATTCGACAACAGAACATTCTTCAATCAATGAGGATGCATTTCTTCGAGCTGCAGGTATTTCAGAAGAATTGAATGCTATCATGGAGGAAATTCCAAACCAAAACACCATAATTGCTAAATCAGTGGAGTATAATTCAACTCAACTCAAACGTCGGGAGACAAACATGTCAGAATCTACAATGGGATATAATGGGACTATAATGGGAGAGATTCAATCAACAGAATTCACAACTGAAAACCCCAAATCAACAAGTGAATCAGAAATGTCCTCTTCCGCGAAAGGCATCACATCGTCGAATGGAATTACAAGTCCAACACAGCAATCCCCAGAAACAAGTGCAACAACGACCACGAGACAGACTCAGAACACTGAATTCTCAACAGAAGAGAGACAACCTTCAACAACATTTAATCAATCAACCTCAGCCTCTGTATTAACCACTGAATCAAGCAAAACTACAATCATCACCAGTCCAGAAGCGAATTCAATTAATTCAAGTGGAGAAACAACAGAAAACACTGTTCAAACTTCACAGTCAACTGCAGCCACACAATCCATATCCACAACCATTTCCCCCACAAGTGATGTGACAAAATCGGAGGTGTCTTTAAGCACTCTTGAGACCTTTTCAACAACCCTGGTATCTGGTGCTACCACTATTCAGGAAAGAATCAAAACAACTCCATCCCAGAGCACCTCAATTCTTACATCAATGGAGACTACCATGAGAGAGAGTCAATCAACACAATTTACAACTGAAAACCCCAAATCGACAAGTGAATCAGAAATGTCCTCTGCCACAACCATTTCAGCTACAAGTAAAGTGACAAAATCGGAGGTGTCTTTTAGCACTCTTGATACATTTTCAACAACCGCTGTATCTGGTGCGACCACTATTCAGGAAATAATCACAACAACTCCATCCCAAAGCACCTCAATTCTTACATCAATGGAGACTAACAAGGGAGAGAATCAATCAACTCCCTTCACAACGGAAAACCCGAAAACGCCAAATGAATCAGAAAAGTCCTCTTCCACGAAAGACATCACATCCTCTAATCGAATTACAAGTCCAACACAGCAATCCCCAGAAACTAGTGTAACAACAACAAATAAACAGACCCAGAAAACTGAGTTCTCAACAAAAGAGAGACAACCATCAACAATATTTACTCATTCAACCTCCTTTCCAACCTCAGCCTCTTCATTAACCACTGAGTCAAACAAAACTAAAACCATCACCAGTCCAGAAGCAATTTTAGATCATTCAAGTGGAGAAACATCTGAAGACACTGTTCAAACCTCACAGGCAACTGCAGTCACACAATCCATATCCACAACCGTTTCCGCTACAAGTGATGTGACAAAATCGGAGGTGTCTTTTAGTACTCTTGAGACCTTGTCAACAACCCCTGTATCTAGTGCTACCACTATTCAGGAAAGAATCACAACAACTCCATCCCAAAGCACCTCAATTCTTAAATCAATGGAGACTACCAAGGGAGAGAATCAATCAACCTCAGTCACAACTGAAAACACCAAATCGACAAGTGAATCAGAATCGTCCTCTTCCACAACTATTTCGCCTACAAGTAATGTGACAACATCGGAGGTGTCTTCAAGCACTGTTCAGACCTTTTCAACAACCCTGGTATCTGGTGCTACCACTATTCAGGAAAGAACCACAACAACTCCATCCCAAAGCACCTCAATTTTTATATCAACGGAGACTACCAAGGGAGAGAATCAATCAACCTCATTCACAACTGAAAACCCCAAATCGACAAGTGAATCAGAAATGTCCTCTTCCAAAACCATTTCCCCTACAAGTAATGTGACAAAATCAGAGGTGTCTTTAGGCACTCTTGAAACCATTTCAACAACCGCTGTATCTAGTGCTACCACTATTCAGGAAAGAATCAAAACAACTCCATCTCAAAGCACCTCAATTCTTACATCAATGGAGACTACCAAGGGAGAGAATCAATCAACCCCAGTCACAACTGAAAACCCCAAATCGACAAGTGAATCAGAAATGTCCTCTTCCAAAACCATTTCCCCTACAAGTAATGTGACAAAATCAGAGGTGTCTTTTAGTACTCTTGAGACCTTTTCAACAACCCCTGTATCTGGTACTACCACTATTCAGGAAAGAATCAAAACAACTCCATCCCAAAGCACCTCAATTCTTACATCAATGGAGACTACCAAGGGAGAGAATCAATCAACCTCATTCACAACTGAAAACCACAAATCGACAAGTGAATCAGAAATGTCCTCTTCCAAAACCATTTCCCCTACAAGTAATGTGACAAAATCAGAGGTGTCTTTTAGTACTCTTGAGACCTTTTCAACAACCCCTGTATCTGGTACTACCACTATTCAGGAAAGAATCAAAACAACTCCATCCCAAAGCACCTCAATTCTTACATCAATGGAGACTACCAAGGGAGAGAATCAATCTACCTCAGTCACAACTGAATACCCCAAATCGACAAGTGAATCAGAAACGTCCTCTTCGACAACCATTTCCCCTACAATTAATGAGACAAAATCAGAAGGGTCTTTTAGCACTCTTGAGACCTTTTCAACAACCCCTGTATCTGGTACTACCACTATTCAGGAAAGAATCACAACAACTCCATCCCAAAGCACTTCAATTCTTACAGCAATGGAGACTACCAAGGGAGAGAATCAATCAACCTCATTCACAACTGAAAACACCAAATCGACAAGTGAATCGGAAACGTCCTCTTCAAAAACCATTTCCCCTACAAGTAATGTGACAAAATCAGAGGTGTCTTTAAGCACTCTTGAGACCTTTTCAACAACCCCTGTATCTGGTACTACCACTATTCAGGAAAGAATCACAACAACTCCATCCCAAAGCACCTCAATTCTTACATCAATGGAGACTACCAAGGGAGAGAATCAATCAACCCCAGTCACAACTGAAAACCCCAAATCGACAAGTGAATCAGAAATGTCCTCTTCCAAAACCATTTCCCCTACAAGTAATGTGACAAAATCAGAGGTGTCTTTAAGCACTTTTGAGACCTTTTCAACAACCCTGGTATCTGGTGCTACCACTATTCAGGAAAGAATCACAACAACTCCATCCCAAAGCACCTCAATTTGTATATCAACGGAGACTACCAAGGGAGAGAATCAATCAACCTCATTCACAACAGAAAACCACAAATCGACAAGTGAATCAGAATCGTCCTCTTCCACAACCATTTCGCCTACAAGTAATGTGACAACATCGGACGTGTCTTCAAGCACTGTTCAGACCTTTTCAACAACCCCGGTATCTGGTGCTACCACTATTCAGGAAAGAATCAAAACAACTCCATCCCAAAGCACCTCAATTCCTGCATCAATGGAGACTACCAAGGGAGAGAATCAATCAACCCCATTCACAACTGAAAACACCAAATCGACAAGTGAATCGGAAATGTCCTCTTCAAAAACCGTTTCCCCTACAAGTAATGTGACAAAATCAGAGGTGTCTTTTAGTACTCTTGAGACGTTTTCAACAACCGCTGTATCTGGTGCTACCACTATTCAGGAAAGAATCAAAACAACTCCATCCCAAAGCACCTCAATTCTTACATCAATGGAGACTACCAAGGCAGAGAATCAATCAACCTCAGTCACAACTGAAAACTCCAAATCGACAAGTGAATCAGAATCATCCTCTTCCACAACTATTTCGCCTACAAGTAATGTGACAACATCGGAGGTGTCTTTTAGCACTCTTGAGACCTTTTCAACAACCCCTGTATCTGGTGCGACCACTATTCAGGAAAGAATCAAAACAACTCCATCACAAAGCACTTCAATTCTTACATCAATGGAGACTACCAAGGGAGAGAATCAATCAACCTCATTCACAACTGAAAACCCCAAATCGACAAGTGAATCAGAAACGTCCTCTTCCACGAAATACATCACATCCTCGAATGGAATTACATATCCAACTCAGCATTCCCCAGAAACAAGTGCAACACTGAACACTACACAAACTCAGGAAACTGAGTTCTCAACAAAAGAGAGACAACCATCAACAATATTTACTCCTTCTACCTCCATGCCAACCTCAGCCTCTTCATTAACCACTGAGTCAAACAAACCTGCAGTCACCACCACTCCAAAAACCACTTCAATACATTTAAGTGGAGAAACAACTGAAAACACTGTTCAAACCCCATACTCACCTTCTTCAGCAGTCACACAATCATCATCCACAACAATTTCCCAGTGCACTGAGTCCACCTACGGGGATGCATGCCGTTTCGGAAGTAATGAGGCAACAGTTACCATTGGTGAGTTTAATAGTCTATCATCTCTCCTGTTTAAAACAATGAGACATAAAGCAGAGTGAAACAATAATGCACTGATGAAACACAGTCAACAATGTTAGCCTAGATGCATGGTTTTTGCAACACTGGATCTATGTATAAGACCCACAGTGCTTTACCACTGCCTCAGAAAATACCAAAATATGACTTCCATTCACATTTTTGACATTTTAAGTCAAAAGCGACTTCAATTTGTCTGAAGTTAATGAATCATCTACACATCAGTCATCTTAAGTCATCTATATATATATATATCATTTTAAAAATATATTATAAAAAAAAAAAAAAAAAGAGTAGAGGAACTGTACCGAGGGGTAGTTGTGGGTGAAGAAGTCTTTAGGAGGGACAACCAAGATGTAACCTGAAGAGATAGGTCTTGATTCTACCACAAAATAAGTGTAGTGACTTTATATACTACCTTTTATTAACATGAACACAAACCAAACTGGACATGTCATTTCAGACAGTACGGATGTCCCAACCAGGAAGGCAAATATCTCTATAAGAATTCTGAGCGATTTTGAGCCTGCCTATGAAAATCTAACCTCCACCCAGTCACTCGTGTTAATCAATACGTTGATTAAAGAGGTACAGTACGCAATCTTTATGCAATAAATGTTTACATACATTTCAACATGTTTGATGTTGTATAACTCTTGAGTTTACTTCACCAAAGTAGTATTCTTTTTTTTCTCTCTTTTCAGCTTAGTGTTCTCTGCAAGAAAGCAGATCCACAAAATTTCAAAGATGTACAAGTCTTAAATTTAAGGTTGGTTACCACCTATTCAACACTTACAGACCTTGATTACGCTGTAGTTTGTGTAAAAAATACTTGAAGTATCTACCAAATCAAGTATGTTTCTATCTTAACCATCAACTGCTCATCTACATTTGTGTTTCATTTCTGTTTTTCCAGACAAGGAAGTATTGTTGCAGAGACAATTGCTCAATACAACTATCCCAACAATGCATCACAAATTAATTTTCTCAACAATGAACTGGAACCTACGTTAATGGATATCTTGAACGACACAAATAACCTTGAGAATATCAGTCAGGCCTTGGGCAATGTGGGTGTACAGCTGTCCAAAGTCACCTTCCAATCGACTGCAATAATGAGTGAGTAATGTGTAATGGTCAAAAACACTGGATGTGGTAACCTTTTAGTAACAATTGTTACTTTCTATTATTTGTTAGAATGTATCAAGTACATGGAATAAACAAAACATTGGTTTTATTACCGTTATAATTTATTGAATACATTTTATTTCCACCACACCCCCAATAATTATTATTATTTATTTTATTTTTTAAGTAAAAGTTATTATGGGACTGTAAGAAAGAGACACCAGAACTGATTTGATTAAGCTCTCTTCTTCAACAGATGTCACAGATCTGGAGCCATATGTGAACTGCACACTGAAGGGTTTTGCCAACTACACTCTTGTGGTCTCAAATGGAAGCTGGATTTGTGTAGGACCTTGTTTCAGGAACCCTGACTACTGTGATGGACAAGGATTATGCTTCAACAATCGGACAGGACCGATTTGTCTTTATGAATCCACAACTATTTCCCCTACAAGTAATGTGACAAAATCAGAAGTGTCTTTTAGTACTCTTGAGACCTTTTCAACAACCCTGGTATCTGGTGCTACCACTATTCAGGAAAGAATCACAACAACTCCATCCCAAAGCACTTCAATTCTTACATCAATGGAGACTACCAAGGGAGAGAATCAATCTACCTCATTCACAACTGAAAACCCCAAATCGACAAGTGAATCAGAAATGTCCTCTTCCACAACTATTTCGCCTACAAGTAATGTGACAACATCGGAGGTGTCTTCAATTACTGTTCAAACCTTTTCAACAACCCCGGTATCTGGTGCTACCACTATTCAGGAAAGAATCACAACAACTCCATCCCAAAGCACTTCAATTCTTACATCAATGGAGACTACCAAGGGAGAGAATCAATCAACCCCATTCACAACTGAAAACCCCAAAACGACAAGTGAATCAGAAACGTCCTCTTCGACAACCATTTCCCCTACAATTAATGTGACAAAATCAGAAGTGTCTTTTAGCACTCTTGAGACCTTTTCAACAACAGCGGTATCTGGTGGTACCACTATACAGGAAAGTATCACAACAACTCCATCCCAAAGCACCTCAATTCTAACATCAATGGAGACTACCAAGGGAGAGAATCAATCAACCCCATTCACAACTGAAAACACCAAATCGACAAGTGAATCGGAAATGTCCACTTCAAAAACCATTTCGCCTACAAGTAATGTGACAACATCGGAGGTGTCTTCAAGCACTGTTCAGACCTTTTCAACAACCCCGGTATCCGGTGCTACCACTATTCAGGAAAGAATCAAAACAACTCCATCCCAAAGCACCTCAATTCTTACATCAATGGAGACTACCAAGGGAGAGAATCAATCAACCTCATTCACAACTGAAAACCACAAATCGACAAGTGAATCAGAATCGTCCTCTTCCACAACTATTTCGCCTACAAGTAATGTGACAACATCGGAGGTGTCTTCAAGCACTGTTCAGACCTTTTCAACAACCCTGGTATCTGGTGCTACCACTATTCAGGAAAGAACCACAACAACTCCATCCCAAAGCACCTCAATTTTTATATCAACGGAGACTACCAAGGGAGAGAATCAATCAACCTCATTCACAACTGAAAACCCCAAATCGACAAGTGAATCAGAAATGTCCTCTTCCAAAACCATTTCCCCTACAAGTAATGTGACAAAATCAGAGGTGTCTTTAGGCACTCTTGAAACCATTTCAACAACCGCTGTATCTAGTGCTACCACTATTCAGGAAAGAATCAAAACAACTCCATCCCAAAGCACCTCAATTCTTACATCAATGGAGACTACCAAGGGAGAGAATCAATCAACCTCATTCACAACTGAAAACCCCAAATCGACAAGTGAATCAGAATCGTCCTCTTCCACAACCATTTCCCCTACAAGTAATGTGACAACATCGGAGGTGTCTTCAAGCACTGTTCAGACCTTTTCAACAACCCCGGTATCCGGTGCTACCACTATTCAGGAAAGAATCAAAACAACTCCATCCCAAAGCACCTCAATTATTACATCAATGGAGACTACCAAGGGAGAGAATCAATCAACCTCATTCACAACTGAAAACCACAAATCGACAAGTGAATCAGAAATGTCCTCTTCCACAACTATTTCGCCTACAAGTAATGTGACAAAATCAGAGGTGTCTTTTAGTACTCTTGAGACCTTTTCAACAACCCCTGTATCTGGTACTACCACTATTCAGGAAAGAATCAAAACAACTCCATCCCAAAGCACCTCAATTCTTACATCAATGGAGACTACCAAGGGAGAGAATCAATCAACCTCATTCACAACTGAAAACACCAAATCGACAAGTGAATCAGAATCGTCCTCTTCCACAACTATTTCGCCTACAAGTAATGTGACAACATCGGAGGTGTCTTCAAGCACTGTTCAGACCTTTTCAACAACCCTGGTATCTGGTACTACCACTATTCAGGAAAGAACCACAACAACTCCATCCCAAAGCACCTCAATTCTTACATCAATGGAGACTACCAAGGGAGAGAATCAATCAACCTCAGTCACAACTGAAAACCCCAAATCGACAAGTGAATCAGAAATGTCCTCTTCAAAAACCATTTCCCCTACAAGTAATGTGACAAAATCAGAGGTGTCTTTAGGCACTCTTGAAACCATTTCAACAACCGCTGTATCTAGTGCTACCACTATTCAGGAAAGAATCAAAACAACTCCATCCCAAAGCACCTCAATTCTTACATCAATGGAGACTACCAAGGGAGAGAATCAATCAACCTCAGTCACAACTGAAAACCCCAAATCGACAAGTGAATCGGAAATGTCCTCTTCAAAAACCATTTCCCCTACAAGTAATGTGACAAAATCAGAGGTGTCTTTAAGCACTCTTGAGACCTTTTCAACAACCCTGGTATCTGGTGCTACCACTGTTCAGGAAAGAATCAAAACAACTCCATCCAAAAGCACCTCAATTCTTACATCAATGGAGACTACCAAGGGAGAGAATCAATCAACCTCAGTCACAACTGAAAACCCCAAATCGACAAGTGAATCAGATATGTCCTCTTCCAAAACCATTTCCCCTACAAGTAATGTGACAAAATCAGAGGTGTCTTTAGGCACTCTTGAAACCATTTCAACAACCGCTGTATCTAGTGCTACCACTATTCAGGAAAGAATCAAAACAACTCCATCCCAAAGCACCTCAATTCTTACATCAATGGAGACTACCAAGGGAGAGAATCAATCAACCTCATTCACAACTGAAAACCCCAAATCGACAAGTGAATCAGAAATGTCCTCTTCAAAAACCATTTCCCCTACAAGTAATGTGACAACATCGGAGGTGTCTTCAAGCACGGTTCAGACCTTTTCAACAACCCCGGTATCTGATGACACCACTATTCAGGAAAGAATCAAAACAACTCCATCCCAAAGCACCTCAATTCTTACATCAATTGAGACTACCAAGGGAGAGAATCAATCAACCCCATTCACAACTGAAAACCCCAAAACGACAAGTGAATCAGAAACGTCCTCTTCGACAACCATTTCCCCTACAATTAATGTGACAAAATCAGAAGTGTCTTTTAGCACTCTTGAGACCTTTTCAACAACGCCTGTATCTGGTACTACCACTATTCAGGAAAGAATCACAACAACTCCATCCCAAAGCACTTCAATTCTTACATCAATGGAGACTACCAAGGGAGAGAATCAATCAACCTCATTCACAACTGAAAACACCAAATCGACAAGTGAATCGGAAATGTCCTCTTCAAAAACCATTTCCCCTACAAGTAATGTGACAAAATCAGAGGTGTCTTTAAGCACTCTTGAGACCTTTTCAACAACCCTGGTATCTGGTGCTACCACTGTTCAGGAAAGAATCAAAACAACTCCATCCAAAAGCACCTCAATTCTTACATCAATGGAGACTACCAAGGGAGAGAATCAATCAACCTCAGTCACAACTGAAAACCCCAAATCGACAAGTGAATCGGAAATGTCCTCTTCAAAAACCATTTCCCCTACAAGTAATGTGACAAAATCAGAGGTGTCTTTAAGCACTTTTGAGACCTTTTCAACAACCGCTGTATCTGGTGCGACCACTATTCAGGAAAGAATCAAAACAACTCCATCCCAAAGCACCTCAATTCTTACATCAATGGAGACTACCAAGGGAGAGAATCAATCAACCTCAGTCACAACTGAAAACCCCAAATCGACAAGTGAATCAGAAATGTCCTCTTCAAAAACCATTTCCCCTACAAGTAATGTGACAACATCTGAGGTGTCTTCAAGCACTGTTCAGACCTTTTCAACAACCCCGGTATCTAGTGCTACCACTATTCAGGAAAGAATCACAACAACTCCATCCCAAAGCACTTCAATTCTTACATCAATGGAGACTACCAAGGGAGAGAATCAATCAACCTCATTCACAACTGAAAACACCAAATCGACAAGTGAATCGGAAATGTCCTCTTCAAAAACCATTTCCCCTACAAGTAATGTGACAAAATCAGAGGTGTCTTTAAGCACTCTTGAGACCTTTTCAACAACCCTGGTATCTGGTGCTACCACTGTTCAGGAAAGAATCAAAACAACTCCATCCAAAAGCACCTCAATTCTTACATCAATGGAGACTACCAAGGGAGAGAATCAATCAACCTCAGTCACAACTGAAAACCCCAAATCGACAAGTGAATCGGAAATGTCCTCTTCAAAAACCATTTCCCCTACAAGTAATGTGACAAAATCAGAGGTGTCTTTAAGTACTCTTGAGACCTTTTCAACAACCCCTGTATCTGGTACTACCACTATTCAGGAAAGAATCACAACAACTCCATCCCAAAGCACCTCAATTCTTACATCAATGGAGACTACCAAGGGAGAGAATCAATCAACCCCAGTCACAACTGAAAACCCCAAATCGACAAGTGAATCAGAAATGTCCTCTTCCAAAACCATTTCCCCTACAAGTAATGTGACAAAATCAGAGGTGTCTTTAAGCACTTTTGAGACCTTTTCAACAACCGCTGTATCTGGTGCGACCACTATTCAGGAAAGAATCAAAACAACTCCATCCCAAAGCACCTCAATTCTTACATCAATGGAGACTACCAAGGGAGAGAATCAATCAACCTCAGTCACAACTGAAAACCCCAAATCGACAAGTGAATCAGAAATGTCCTCTTCAAAAACCATTTCCCCTACAAGTAATGTGACAAAATCAGAGGTGTCTTTAAGCACTCTTGAGACCTTTTCAACAACCGCTGTATCTAGTGCTACCACTGTTCAGGAAAGAATCAAAACAACTCCATCCCAAAGCACCTCAATTCTTACATCAATGGAGACTACCAAGGGAGAGAATCAATCAACCTCATTCACAACTGAAAACCCCAAATCGACAAGTGAATCAGAAATGTCCTCTTCAAAAACCATTTCCCCTACAAGTAATGTGACAACATCTGAGGTGTCTTCAAGCACTGTTCAGACCTTTTCAACAACCCCGGTATCTAGTGCTACCACTATTCAGGAAAGAATCAAAACAACTCCATCCCAAAGCACCTCAATTCTTACATCAATGGAGACTACCAAGGGAGAGAATCAATCAACCTCATTCACAACTGAAAACCCCAAATCGACAAGTGAATCAGAAACGTCCTCTTCCACGAAATACATCACATCCTCGAATGGAATTACATATCCAACTCGGCATTCCCCAGAAACCAGTGCAACACTGAACACTACACAAACTCAGGAAACTGAGTTCTCAACAAAAGAGAGACAACCATCAACAATATTTACTCCTTCTACCTCCATGCCAACCTCAGCCTCTTCATTAACCACTGAGTCAAACAAACCTGCAGTCACCACCACTCCAAAAACCACTTCAATACATTTAAGTGGAGAAACAACTGAAAACACTGTTCAAACCCCATACTCACCTTCTTCAGCAGTCACACAATCATCATCCACAACAATGTCCCAGTGCACTGATTTCACCTACGGGGATGCATGCAGTTTCGGAAGTAATGAGGCAACAGTTACCATTGGTGAGTTTAATAGTCTATCATCTCTCCTGTTTAAAACAATGAGACTTAAAGCAGAGTGAAACAATAATGCACTGATGAAACACAGTCAACAATGTTAGCCTAGATGCATGGTGGTTTTTGCAACACTGGATCTATGTATAAGACCCACAGTGCTTTCCCACTGCCTCAGAAAGTACTAAAATATGACTTCCATTTAAAAATGTTACATTTTAAGTCAAAAGCGACTTCCATTTGTCTGAAGTTAATGAATCATCTACACATCAGTCATCTTAAGTCATCTATATATATATATCATTTTAAAAATATATAATAAAAAAAAAAAAACAAGAGTAGAGGAACTGTACCGAGGGGTAGTTGTGGGTGAAGAAGTCTTTAGGAGGGACAACCAAGATGTAACCTGAAGAGATAGGTCTTGATTCTACCACAAAATAAGTGTAGTGACTTTATATACTACCTTTTATTAACATGAACACAAACCAAACTGGACATGTCATTTCAGACAGTACGGATGTCCCAACCAGGAAGGCAAATATCTCTATAAGAATTCTGAGCGATTTTGAGCCTGCCTATGAAAATCTAACCTCCACCCAGTCACTCGTGTTAATCAATACGTTGATTAAAGAGGTACAGTACGCAATCTTTATGCAATAAATGTTTACATACATTTCTACATGTTTGATGTCGAAAAACTCTTGAGTTTACTGGACCAAAGTAGTATTATTTTTTTTCTCTCTTTTCAGCTTAGTGTTCTCTGCAAGAAAGCAGATCCACAACATTTCAAAGATGTACAAGTCTTAAATTTAAGGTGGGTTACCACCTATTCAACACTTACAGACCTTGATTACGCTGTAGTTTGTGTAAAAAATACTTGAAGTATCTACCAAATCAAGTATGTTTCTATCTTAACCATCAACTGCTCATCTACATTTGTGTTTCATTTCTGTTTTTCCAGACAAGGAAGTATTGTTGCAGAGACAATTGCTCAATACAACTATCCCAACAATGCATCACAAATTAATTTTCTCAACAATGAACTGGAACCTACGTTAATGGATATCTTGAACGACACAAATAACCTTGAGAATATCAGTCAGGCCTTGGGCAATGTGGGTGTACAGCTGTCCAAAGTCACCTTCCAATCCACTGCAATAATGAGTGAGTAATGTGTAATGGTCAAAAACACTGGATGTGGTAACCTTTTAGTAACAATTGTTACTTTCTATTATTTGTTAGAATGTATCAAGTACATGGAATAAACAAAACATTGGTTTTATTACCGTTATAATTTATTGAATACATTTTATTTCCACCACACCCCCAATAATAATAATTATTTATTTTATTTTTTAAGTAAAAGTTATTATGGGACTGTAAGAAAGAGACACCAGAACTGATTTGATTAAGCTCTCTTCTTCAACAGATGTTACAGATCTGGAGCCATATGTGAACTGCACACTGAATGGTTTTGCCAACTACACTCTTGTGGTCTCAAATGGAAGCTGGATTTGTGTAGGACCTTGTTTCAGGAACCCTGACTACTGTGATGGACAAGGATTATGCTTCAACAATCGGACAGGACCGATTTGTCTTTATGAATCCACAACTATTTCCCCTACAAGTAATGTGACAAAATCAGAAGTGTCTTTTAGTACTCTTGAGACCTTTTCAACAACCCTGGTATCTGGTGCTACCACTATTCAGGAAAGAATCACAACAACTCCATCCCAAAGCACCTCAATTCTTACATCAATGGAGACTACCACGGGAGAGAATCAATCAACCTCATTCACAACTGAAAACACCAAATCGACAAGTGAATCGGAAATGTCCTCTTCAAAAACCATTTCCCCTACAAGTAATGTGACAAAATCAGAGGTGTCTTTAAGCACTCTTGAGACCTTTTCAACAACCCTGGTATCTGGTGCTACCACTGTTCAGGAAAGAATCAAAACAACTCCATCCAAAAGCACCTCAATTCTTACATCAATGGAGACTACCATGGGAGAGAATCAATCAACCTCAGTCACAACTGAAAACCCCAAATCGACAAGTGAATCAGAAATGTCCTCTTCCAAAACCATTTCCCCTACAAGTAATGTGACAAAATCAGAGGTGTCTTTAAGCACTTTTGAGACCTTTTCAACAACCGGTGTATCTGGTGCTACCACTATTCAGGAAATAATCAAAACAACTCCATCCCAAAGCACCTCAATTCTTACATCAATGGAGACTACCAAGGGAGAGAATCAATCAACTCCATTCACAACTGAAAACCACATATCGACAAGTGAATCGGAATTGTCCTCTTCCACAACTATTTCGCCTACAAGTAATGTGACTACATCGGAGGTGTCTTCAAGCACTGTTCAGACCTTTTCAGCTACCCCGGTATCTAGTGCTACCACTGTTCAGGAAAGAATCAAAACAACTCCATCCCAAAGCATCTCAATTCTTACATCAATAGAGACTACCAAGGCAGAGAATCAATCAACCCCATTCACAACTGAAAACCACAAATCGACAAGTGAATCAGAAATGTCCTCTTCCACAAGCATTTCCACTACAAGTAATGTGACAAAATCAGAGGTGTCTTTAAGCACTCTTGAGACCTTTTCAACAACCGCTGTATCTAGTGCTACCACTGTTCAGGAAAGAATCAAAACAACTCCATCCCAAAGCACCTCAATTCTTACATCAATGGAGACTACCAAGGGAGAGAATCAATCAACCTCATTCACAACTGAAAACCCCAAATCGACAAGTGAATCAGAATCGTCCTCTTCCAGAACCATTTCCCCTACAAGTAATGTGACAACATCTGAGGTGTCTTCAAGCACTGTTCAGACCTTTTCAACAACCCCGGTATCTGGTGCTACCACTATTCAGGAAAGAATCAAAACAACTCCATCCAAAAGCACCTCAATTCTTACATCAATGGAGACTACCAAGGCAGAGAATCAATCAACCCCATTCACAACTGAAAACATCAAATCGACAAGTGAATCAGAAACGTCCTCTTCCACGAAAGACATCACATCCTCGAATGGAATTACATATCCAACTCAGCATTCCCCAGAAACAAGTGCAACACTGAACACTACACAAACTCAGGAAACTGAGTTCTCAACAAAAGAGAGACAACCATCAACTATATTTACTCCTTCTACCTCCATGCCAACCTCAGCCTCTTCATTAACCACTGAGTCAAACAAACCTGCAGTCACCACCACTCCAAAAACCACTTCAATACATTTAAGTGGAGAAACAACTGAAAACACTGTTCAAACCCCATACTCACCTTCTTCAGCAGTCACACAATCATCATCCACAACAATTTCCCAGTGCACTGATTTCACCTACGGAGATGCATGCAGTTTCGGAAGTAATGAGGCAACAGTTACCATTGGTGAGTTTAATAGTCTATCATCTCTCCTGTTTAAAACAATGAGACTTAAAGCAGAGTGAAACAATAATGCACTGATGAAACACAGTCAACAATGTTAGCCTAGATGCATGATGGTTTTTGCAACACTGGATCTATGTATAAGACCCACAGTGCTTTCCCACTGCCTCAGAAAATACTAAAATATGACTTCCATTTAAAAATGTTACATTTTAAGTAAAAAAGCGACTTCCATTTGTCTGAAGTTAATGAATCATCTATACATCAGTCATCTTAAGAAAAATGATCTATGCTGGGATCAGGGGCCATCGGCAGTCATAATGCTAGAAAAGGAAGGAATACTATATATATATATACTTTTAAAAAGTATTATTATTTAATTTGTTTAACAGTAGAGGAACTGTACCGAGGGGTAGTTGGGGGTAAAGAGGTCTTTAGGAGAGACAGTCAAGATATAGCCTGAAGAGAAGGGTTTTGGACCAACCACAAAATAAATGTAATGACTTTATATACTGCCTTTTATTAACATACAAACCAAACTGTACATGTCATTGCAGATAGTACGGAAGTCCCAACCAGGAAAGTAAATATCACTATGAGAATTCAGAGCGATTTTGAGCCTGCCTATGAAAATCTAACCTCCACCCAGTCACTCATGTTAATCGATCCGTTGATTAAAGAGGTACAGTACTCCATCATTATGCAATACATTTTGACATACATTTCGACATGTTTGATGTTGTATAACTCTTGAGTTTACTTCACCAAAGTAGTATTCTTTTTCTTCTCTCTTTTCAGCTTAGTGTTCTCTGCAAGAAAGCAGATCCACAAAATTTCAAAGATGTACAAGTCATACATTTAAGGTGGGTTACCACCTATTCAACACTTACAGACCTTGATTGCACTGCAGTTTGTGAAAACATATTTAAAGTATCTACCAAATCAGGTATGTTTCTATCTAATCCATCAACTGCTCATCTACATTTCTGTTTTATTTCTGTTTTTCCAGACAAGGAAGTATTGTTGCAGAGACAGTTGCTCAATACAACTATCCCAACAACGCATCACAAATTTATTTTCTCAACAATGAACTGGAACCTACGTTAACGGATATCTTGAACGACACAAATAACCTTGAGAATATCAGTCAAGCCTTGGGCAATGTGGGTGTACAGCTGTCCAAAGTCACCTTACAATCGACTGCAATAATGAGTGAGTAATGTGTAATGGTTAAAAACACTGGATGTGGTAACCTTTTAGTAACAATTGTAACTTTCTATTATTTGTTAGAATGTATCAAGTACATGGAATCAACAAAACATTGGTGTTATTACCGTTATCATTTATTTAATAAAAATGTTTTCCACCACATCCCCAATAATTATTAGTATGTATTAAAAATGTTTAAGTAAAAGTTATTATGGGACTGTAAGAAAGAGACAACAGAACTGATTTGATTAAGCTCTCTTCTTCAACAGATATCACAGATCTGGAGCCATATGTGAACTGCACACTTAATGGTTTTGCCAACTACACTCTTGTGGTCTCAAATGGAAGCTGGCATTGTGTAGGACCTTGTTTCAGGAACCCTGACTACTGTAATGGACAAGGAATATGCTTCAACAATCGGACAGGACCGATTTGTCTGTATGAATCCACAACCATTTCCCCTACAATTAATGTGACAAAATCTGAGGTGTCTTTCAGCACTCTTGAGACTTTTTCAACAACCCCTGTATCTGGTGCTACCACTATTCAGGAAAGAATCAAAACAACTCCATCCCAAAGCACCTCAATTCTTACATCAATGGAGACTACCAAGGCAGAGAATCAATCAACCTCATTCACAACTGAAAACTCCAAATCGACAAGTGAATCAGAAACGTCCTCTTCGACAACCATTTCCACTACAAGTAATGTGACAACATCGGAGATGTCTTCAAGCACCGTTCAGACCTTTTCAACAACCGCTGTATCTAGTGGTACCACTATTCAGGAAAGAATCAAAACAACTCCATCTCAAAGCACCTCAATTCTTACATCAATGGAGACTACCAAGGGAGAGAATCAATCAACCCCATTCACAACTGAAAACCCCAAAACGACAAGTGAATCAGAAACGTCCTCTTCGACAACCATTTCCCCAACAATTAATGTGACAAAATCAGAAGTGTCTTTCAGCACTCTTGAGACTTTTTCACCAACCCCTGTATCTGGTGCTACTACTATTGAGGAAAAAATCACAACAACTCCATCCCAAAGCACCTCAATTCTAACATCAATGGAGACTACCAAGGGAGAGAATCAATCAACCTCATTCACAACTGAAAACACCAAATCGACAAGTGAATCAGAAGCGTCCTCTTCGACAACCATTTCCCCTACAATTAATGTGACAAAATCAGAAGTGTCTTTTAGCACTCTTGAGACCTTTTCAACAACAGCGGTATCTGGTGGTACCACTATACAGGAAAGAATCACAACAACTCCATCCCAAAGCACCTCAATTCTAACATCAATGGAGACTACCAAGGGAGAGAATCAATCAACCCCATTCACAACTGAAAACCCCAAAACGACAAGTGAATCAGAAACGTCCTCTTCGACAACCATTTCCCCAACAATAAATGTGACAAAATCAGAAGTGTCTTTCAGCACTCTTGAGACTTTTTCAACAACCCCTGTATCTGGTGCTACTACTATTGAGGAAAAAATCACAACAACTCCATCCCAAAGCACCTCAATTCTAACATCAATGGAGACTACCAAGGGAGAGAATCAATCAACCTCATTCACAACTGAAAACTCCAAATCGACAAGTGAATCAGAATCGTCCTCTTCCACAACCATTTCCCCTACAAGTAATGTGACAACATCGGAGGTGTCTTCAAGCACAGTTCAGACCTTTTCAACAACACCGGTATCTGGTGCTACCACTATTCATGAAAGAATCAAAACAACTCCATCCCAAAGCACCTCAATTCTTACATCAATGGAGACTACCAAGGCAGAGAATCAATCAACCTCATTCACAACTGAAAACTCCAAATCGACAAGTGAATCAGAAACGTCCTCTTCGACAACCATTTCCACTAAAAGTAATGTGACAACATCGGAGATGTCTTCAAGCACCGTTCAGACCTTTTCAACAACCGCTGTATCTAGTGGTACCACTATTCAGGAAAGAATCAAAACAACTCCATCTCAAAGCACCTCAATTCTTACATCAATGGAGACTACCAAGGGAGAGAATCAATCAACCCCATTCACAACTGAAAACCCCAAAACGACAAGTGAATCAGAAACGTCCTCTTCGACAACCATTTCCCCTACAATTAATGTGACAAAATCAGAGGTGTCTTTTAGCACTCTTGAGACTTTTTCAACAACCCCTGTATCTGGTGCTACTACTATTGAGGAAAAAATCACAACAACTCCATCCCAAAGCACCTCAATTCTAACATCAATGGAGACTACCAAGGGAGAGAATCAATCAACCTCATTCACAACTGAAAACTCCAAATCGACAAGTGAATCAGAATCGTCCTCTTCCACAACCATTTCCCCTACAAGTAATGTGACAACATCGGAGGTGTCTTCAAGCACTGTTCAGACCTTTTCAACAACACCGGTATCTGGTGCTACCACTATTCATGAAAGAATCAAAACAACTCCATCCCAAAGCACCTCAATTCTTACATCAATGGAGACTACCAAGGCAGAGAATCAATCAACCTCATTCACAACTGAAAACTCCAAATCGACAAGTGAATCAGAAACGTCCTCTTCGACAACCATTTCCACTACAAGTAATGTGACAACATCGGAGGTGTCTTCAAGCACTGTTCAGACCTTTTCAACAACCGCTGTATCTAGTGGTACCACTATTCAGGAAAGAATCAAAACAACTCCATCTCAAAGCACCTCAATTCTTACATCAATGGAGACTACCAAGGGAGAGAATCAATCAACCCCATTCACAACTGAAAACCCCAAAACGACAAGTGAATCAGAAACGTCCTCTTCGACAACCATTTCCCCAACAATTAATGTGACAAAATCAGAGGTGTCTTTCAGCACTCTTGAGACTTTTTCAACAACACCTGTATCTGGTGCTACTACTATTGAGGAAAAAACCACAACAACTCCATCCCAAAGCACCTCGATTCTAACATCAATGGAGACTACCAAGGGAGAGAATCAATCAACCTCAGTCACAACTGAAAACCCCAAATCGACAAGTGAATCAGAAACGTCCTCTTCCACGAAATACATCACATCCTCGAATGGAATTACATATCCAACTCAGCATTCCCCAGAAACAAGTGCAACACTGAACACTACACAAACTCAGGAAACTGAGTTCTCAACAAAAGAGAGACAACCATCAACAATATTTACTCCTTCTACCTCCATGCCAACCTCAGCCTCTTCATTAACCACTGAGTCAAACAAACCTGCAGTCACCACCACTCCAAAAACCACTTCAATACATTTAAGTGGAGAAACAACTGAAAACACTGTTCAAACCCCATACTCACCTTCTTCAGCAGTCACACAATCATCATCCACAACAATGTCCCAGTGCACTGATTTCACCTACGGAGATGCATGCAGTTTCGGAAGTAATGAGGCAACAGTTACCATTGGTGAGTTTAATAGTCTATCATCTCTCCTGTTTAAAACAATGAGACTTAAAGCAGAGTGAAACAATAATGCACTGATGAAACACAGTCAACAATGTTAGCCTAGATGCATGGTGGTTTTTGCACCACTGGATCTATGTATAAGACCCACAGTGCTTTCCCACTGCCTCAGAAAGTACTAAAATATGACTTCCATTTAAAAATGTTACATTTTAAGTCAAAAGCGACTTCCATTTGTCTGAAGTTAATGAATCATCTATACATCAGTCATCTTAAGAAAAATGATCTATGCTGGGATCAGGGGCCATCGGCAGTCATAATGCTAGTAAAGGAAGGATTACTATATATATATATATATAATTGTAAAAAGTATTATTATTTAATTTATTTAACAGTAGAGGAACTGTACCGAGGGGTAGTTGGGGGTAAAGAGGTCTTTAGGAGAGACAGTCAAGATATAGCCTGAAGAGAAGGGTTTTGGACCAACCACAAAATAAATGTAATGACTTTATATACTGCCTTCTATTAACATACAAACCAAACTGTACATGTCATTGCAGATAGTACGGAAGTCCCAACCAGGAAAGTAAATATCACTATGAGAATTCAGAGCGATTTTGAGCCTGCCTATGAAAATCTAACCTCCACCCAGTCACTCATGTTAATCGATCCGTTGATTAAAGAGGTACAGTACCCCATCATTATGCAATAAATGTTTACATACATTTCGACATGTTTGATGTTGTATAACTCTTGAGTTTACTTCACCAAAGTAGTATTCTTTTTCTTCTCTCTTTTCAGCTTAGTGTTCTCTGCAAGAAAGCAGATCCACAACATTTCAAAGATGTACAAGTCATAAATTTAAGGTTGGTTACCACCTATTCAACACTTACAGACCTTGATTGCACTGCAGTTTGTGAAAACATATTTAAAGTATCTACCAAATCAGTTATGTTCCTATCTAATCCATCAACTGCTCATCTACATTTCTGTTTTATTTCTGTTTTTCCAGACAAGGAAGTATTGTTGCAGAGACAGTTGCTCAATACAACTATCCCAACAACGCATCACACATTTATTTTCTCAACAATGAACTGGAACCTACGTTAACGGATATCTTGAACGACACAAATAACCTTGAGAATATCAGTCAAGCCTTGGGCAATGTGGGTGTACAGCTGTCCAAAGTCACCTTACAATCGACTGCAATAATGAGTGAGTAATGTGTAATGGTTAAAAACACTGGATGTGGTAACCTTTCAGTAACAATTGCTACTTTCTATTATTTGTTAGAATGTATCAAGTACATGGAATCAACAAAACATTGGTTTTATTACCGTTATAATTTATTTAATACATTGTTTTTCTACCACTCCCCCAATAATAATTATTATTATTTTATTTTTTTTAAGCAAAAGTTATTATGGGACTGTAAGAAAGAGACACCAGAACTGATTTGATTAAGCTCTCTTCTTCAACAGATGTTACAGATCTGGAGCCATATGTGAACTGCACACTTAATGGTTTTGCCAACTACACTCTTGTGGTCTCAAATGGAAGCTGGCATTGTGTAGGACCTTGTTTCAGGAACCCTGACTACTGTAATGGACAAGGATTATGCTTCAACAATCGGACAGGACCGATTTGTCTGTATGAATCCACAACCATTTCCCCTACAATTAATGTGACAAAATCGGAGGTGTATTTTAGCACTCTTGAGACTTTTTCAACAACCCCTGTATCTGGTGCGACAACTATTCAGGAAAAAATCAAAACAACTCCATCTCAAAGCACCTCAATTCCTGCATCAATGGAGACTACCAAGGGAGAGAATCTATCAACCCCATTCACAACTGAAAACCCCAAAACGACAAGTGAATCAGAAACGTCCTCTTCGACAACCATTTCCCCAACAATAAATGTGACAAAATCAGAGGTGTCTTTCAGCACTCTTGAGACTTTTTCAACAACCCCTGTATCTGGTGCTACCACTATTCATGAAAGAATCAAAACAACTCCATCCCAAAGCACCTCAATTCTTACATCAATGGAGACTACCAAGGGAGAGAATCAATCAACCCCATTCACAACTGAAAACCCCAAAACGACAAGTGAATCAGAAACGTCCTCTTCGACAACCATTTCCCCAACAATTAATGTGACAAAATCAGAAGTGTCTTTCAGCACTCTTGAGACTTTTTCACCAACCCCTGTATCTGGTGCTACTACTATTGAGGAAAAAATCACAACAACTCCATCCCAAAGCACCTCAATTCTAACATCAATGGAGACTACCAAGGGAGAGAATCAATCAACCTCATTCACAACTGAAAACACCAAATCGACAAGTGAATCAGAAGCGTCCTCTTCGACAACCATTTCCCCTACAATTAATGTGACAAAATCAGAAGTGTCTTTTAGCACTCTTGAGACCTTTTCAACAACAGCGGTATCTGGTGGTACCACTATACAGGAAAGAATCACAACAACTCCATCCCAAAGCACCTCAATTCTAACATCAATGGAGACTACCAAGGGAGAGAATCAATCAACCTCATTCACAACTGAAAACTCCAAATCGACAAGTGAATCAGAAACGTCCTCTTCGACAACCATTTCCACTACAAGTAATGTGACAACATCGGAGGTGTCTTCAAGCACTGTTCAGACCTTTTCAACAACCCCTGTATCTGGTGCTACTACTATTCATGAAAGAATCAAAACAACTCCATCCCAAAGCACCTCAATTCTTACATCAATGGAGACTACCAAGGCAGAGAATCAATCAACCTCATTCACAACTGAAAACTACAAATCGACAAGTGAATCAGAAACGTCCTCTTCGACAACCATTTCCACTACAAGTAATGTGACAACATCGGAGGTGTCTTCAAGCACTGTTCAGACCTTTTCAACAACCGCTGTATCTAGTGGTACCACTATTCAGGAAAGAATCAAAACAACTCCATCTCAAAGCACCTCAATTCTTACATCAATGGAGACTACCAAGGGAGAGAATCAATCAACCCCATTCACAACTGAAAACCCCAAAACGACAAGTGAATCAGAAACGTCCTCTTCGACAACCATTTCCCCAACAATTAATGTGACAAAATCAGAAGTGTCTTTCAGCACTCTTGAGACTTTTTCACCAACCCCTGTATCTGGTGCTACTACTATTGAGGAAAAAATCACAACAACTCCATCCCAAAGCACCTCAATTCTAACATCAATGGAGACTACCAAGGGAGAGAATCAATCAACCTCATTCACAACTGAAAACACCAAATCGACAAGTGAATCAGAAGCGTCCTCTTCGACAACCATTTCCCCTACAATGAATGTGACAAAATCAGAAGTGTCTTTTAGCACTCTTGAGACCTTTTCAACAACAGCGGTATCTGGTGGTACCACTATACAGGAAAGAATCACAACAACTCCATCCCAAAGCACCTCAATTCTAACATCAATGGAGACTACCAAGGGAGAGAATCAATCAACCCCATTCACAACTGAAAACCCCAAAACGACAAGTGAATCAGAAACGTCCTCTTCGACAACCATTTCCCCAACAATAAATGTGACAAAATCAGAAGTGTCTTTCAGCACTCTTGAGACTTTTTCACCAACCCCTGTATCTGGTGCTACTACTATTGAGGAAAAAATCACAACAACTCCATCCCAAAGCACCTCAATTCTAACATCAATGGAGACTACCAAGGGAGAGAATCAATCAACCTCATTCACAACTGAAAACACCAAATCGACAAGTGAATCAGAAGCGTCCTCTTCGACAACCATTTCCCCTACAATTAATGTGACAAAATCAGAAGTGTCTTCAAGCACTGTTCAGACCTTTTCAACAACCCTGGTATCTAGTGCTACCACTATTCAGGAAAGAATCAAAACAACTCCACCCCAAAGCACCTCAATTCTTACATCAATGGAGACTACCAAGGGAGAGAATCAATCAACCCCATTCACAACTGAAAACCCCAAAACGACAAGTGAATCAGAAACGTCCTCTTCGACAACCATTTCCCCAACAATAAATGTGACAAAATCAGAGGTGTCTTTCAGCACTCTTGAGACTTTTTCAACAACCCCTGTATCTGGTGCTACCACTATTCATGAAAGAATCAAAACAACTCCATCCCAAAGCACCTCGATTCTAACATCAATGGAGACTACCAAGGGAGAGAATCAATCAACCTCATTCACAACTGAAAACTCCAAATCGACAAGTGAATCAGAATCGTCCTCTTCCAGAACCATTTCCCCTACAAGTAATGTGACAACATCGGAGGTGTCTTCAAGCACTGTTCAGACCTTTTCAACAACCCCGATATCTGGTGCTACCACTATTCAGGAAAGAATCAAAACAACTCCATCCCAAAGCACCTCAATTCTTACATCAATGGAGACTACCAAGGGAGAGAATCAATCAACCCCATTCACAACTGAAAACATCAAATCGACAAGTGAATCAGAAACGTCCTCTTCCACGAAAGACATCACATCCTCGAATGGAATTACATATCCAACTCAGCATTCCCCAGAAACAAGTGCAACACTGAACACTACACAAACTCAGGAAACTGAGTTCTCAACAAAAGAGAGACAACCATCAACAATATTTACTCATTCTACCTCCATGCCAACCTCAGCCTCTTCATTAACCACTGAGTCAACCAAACCTGCAGTCACCACCACTCCAAAAACCACTTCAATACATTTAAGTGGAGAAACAACTGAAAACACTGTTCAAACCCCATACTCAACTTCTTCAGCAGTCACACAATCGTCATCCACAACAATTTCCCAGTGCACTGATTCCACCTACGGAGATGCATGCAGTTTCGGAAGTAATGAGGCAACAGTTACCATTGGTGAGTTTAATAGTCTATCATCTCTCCTGTTTAAAACAATGAGACTTAAAGCAGAGTGAAACAATAATGCACTGATGAAACACAGTCAACAATGTTAGCCTAGATGCATGGTGGTTTTTGCAACACTGGATCTATGTATAAGACCCACAGTGCTTTCCCACTGCCTCAGAAAGTACTAAAATATGACTTCCATTTAAAAATGTTACATTTTAAGTCAAAAGCGACTTCCATTTGTCTGAAGTTAATGAATCATCTATACATCAGTCATCTTAAGAAAAAGTATCAATGCTAGGATCAGGGGCCATCGGCAGTCATAATGCTAGTAAAGGAAGGATTACTTTATATACAGTATATATATATATATATATATATATATATATATCATTTTTAAAAAGTATTATTATTTAATTTGTTTAACAGTAGAGGAACTGTACCGAGGGGTAGTTGGGGGTAAAGAGGTCTTTAGGAGAGACAGTCAAGATATAGCCTGAAGAGAAGGGTTTTGGACGAACCACAAAATAAATGTAATGACTTTATATACTGCCTTCTATTAACATACAAACCAAACTGTACATGTCATTGCAGATAGTACGGAAGTCCCAACCAGGAAAGTAAATATCTCTATGAGAATTCAGAGCGATTTTGAGCCTGCCTATGAAAATCTAACCTCCACCCAGTCACTCATGTTAATCGATCCGTTGATTAAAGAGGTACAGTACTCCATCATTATGCAATACATTTTTGACATACATTTCGACATGTTTGATGTTGTATAACTCTTGAGTTTACTTCACCAAAGTAGTATTCTTTTTCTTCTCTCTTTTCAGCTTAGTGTTCTCTGCAAGAAAGCAGATCCACAACATTTCAAAGATGTACAAGTCATACATTTAAGGTTGGTTACCACCTATTCAACACTTACAGACCTTGATTGCACTACAGTTTGTGAAAACATATTTAAAGTATCTACCAAATCAGGTATGTTTCTATCTAATCCATCAACTGCTCATCTACATTTCTGTTTTATTTCTGTTTTTCCAGACAAGGAAGTATTGTTGCAGAGACAGTTGCTCAATACAACTATCCCAACAACGCATCACACATTTATTTTCTCAACAATGAACTGGAACCTACGTTAACGGATATCTTGAACGACACAAATAACCTTGAGAATATCAGTCAAGCCTTGGGCAATGTGGGTGTACAGCTGTCCAAAGTCACCTTACAATCGACTGCAATAATGAGTGAGTAATGTGTAATGGTTAAAAACACTGGATGTGGTAAACTTTCAGTAACAATTGTTACTTTCTATTATTTGTTAGAATGTATCAAGTACATGGAATCAACAAAACATTGGTTTTATTACCGTTATAATTTATTTAATACATTTTCTTTCCACCCCCCCCCCCCCCCAATAATATTTATTTTTTATTTTATTTTTTAAGTAAAAGTTATTATGGGACTGTAAGAAAAAGACACCAGAACTGATTTGATTAAGCTCTCTTCTTCAACAGATATCACAGATCTGGAGCCATATGTGAACTGCACACTGAAGGGTTTTGCCAACTACACTCTTGTGGTCTCAAATGGAAGTTGGATTTGTGTAGGACCTTGTTTTAGTAACCCTGACTACTGTAATGGACAAGGATTATGCTTCAACAATCGGACAGGGCCGATTTGTCTGTATGAATCCACAACCATTTCCCCTACAATTAATGTGACAAAATCGGAGGTGTCTTTTAGCACTCTTGAGACCTTTTCAACAACCCCTGTATCTGGTAATACCACTATTCAGGAAAGAATCACAACTCCAACCGAAAGCACCTCAATACTTATATCAATGGAGACTACCAAGGGAGAGAATAAATCAACCCCATTCACAACTGAAAATCCAAAATCAACAAGTGAATCCGAATTGTCCTCTTCCTCAGCCATTTCCACTACAAGTAAACTGACAACATCGGAGGTGTCTTCAAGCACTGTTGAGACCTTTTCAATAACCCCTGTATCTGGTGGTACCACTATTGAGGAAAAAATCACAACAACTCCATCCCAAAGCACCTCAATTCTAACATCAATGGAGACTACCAAGGGAGAGAATCAATCAACCTCAGTCACAACTGAAAACCACAAATCGACAAGCGAATCAGAATCGTCCTCATCCACAACCATTTCCCCTACAAGTAATGTGACAACATCGGAGGTGTCTTCAAGCACTGTTCAGACCTTTTCAACAACCGCTGTATCTAGTGGTACCACTATTCAGGAAAGAATCAAAACAACTCCATCTCAAAGCACCTCAATTCTTACATCAATGGAGACTACCAAGGGAGAGAATCAATCAACCCCATTCACAACTGAAAACCCCAAAACGACAAGTGAATCAGAAACGTCCTCTTCGACAACCATTTCCCCAACAATTAATGTGACAAAATCAGAAGTGTCTTTCAGCACTCTTGAGACTTTTTCACCAACCCCTGTATCTGGTGCTACTACTATTGAGGAAAAAATCACAACAACTCCATCCCAAAGCACCTCAATTCTAACATCAATGGAGACTACCAAGGGAGAGAATCAATCAACCTCATTCACAACTGAAAACACCAAATCGACAAGTGAATCAGAAGCGTCCTCTTCGACAACCATTTCCCCTACAATTAATGTGACAAAATCAGAAGTGTCTTTTAGCACTCTTGAGACCTTTTCAACAACAGCGGTATCTGGTGGTACCACTATTCAGGAAAGAATCACAACAACTCCATCCCAAAGCACCTCAATTCTTACATCAATGGAGACTACCAAGGCAGAGAATCAATCAACCTCATTCACAACTGAAAACTCCAAATCGACAAGTGAATCAGAAACGTCCTCTTCGACAACCATTTCCACTACAAGTAATGTGACAACATCGGAGGTGTCTTCAAGCACTGTTCAGACCTTTTCAACAACCCCTGTATCTGGTGCTACTACTATTGAGGAAAAAATCACAACAACTCCATCCCAAAGCACCTCAATTCTAACATCAATGGAGACTACCAAGGCAGAGAATCAATCAACCTCATTCACAACTGAAAACTCCAAATCGACAAGTGAATCAGAAACGTCCTCTTCGACAACCATTTCCACTACAAGTAATGTGACAACATCGGAGGTGTCTTCAAGCACTGTTCAGACCTTTTCAACAACCGCTGTATCTAGTGGTACCACTATTCAGGAAAGAATCAAAACAACTCCATCTCAAAGCACCTCAATTCTTACATCAATGGAGACTACCAAGGGAGAGAATCAATCAACCCCATTCACAACTGAAAACCCCAAAACGACAAGTGAATCAGAAACGTCCTCTTCGACAACCATTTCCCCAACAATTAATGTGACAAAATCAGAAGTGTCTTTCAGCACTCTTGAGACTTTTTCACCAACCCCTGTATCTGGTGCTACTACTATTGAGGAAAAAATCACAACAACTCCATCCCAAAGCACCTCAATTCTAACATCAATGGAGACTACCAAGGGAGAGAATCAATCAACCTCATTCACAACTGAAAACACCAAATCGACAAGTGAATCAGAAGCGTCCTCTTCGACAACCATTTCCCCTACAATTAATGTGACAAAATCAGAAGTGTCTTTTAGCACTCTTGAGACCTTTTCAACAACAGCGGTATCTGGTGGTACCACTATACAGGAAAGGATCACAACAACTCCATCCCAAAGCACCTCAATTCTAACATCAATGGAGACTACCAAGGGAGAGAATCAATCAACCTCATTCACAACTGAAAACCCCAAAACGACAAGTGAATCAGAAACGTCCTCTTCCACAACCATTTCCCCTACAAGTAATGTGACAACATCGGAGGTGTCTTCAAGCACTGTTCAGACCTTTTCAACAACCCCGGTATCTGGTGCTACCACTATTCATGAAAGAATCAAAACAACTCCATCCCAAAGCACCTCAATTCTTACATCAATGGAGACTACCAAGGCAGAGAATCAATCAACCTCATTCACAACTGAAAACTCCAAATCGACAAGTGAATCAGAAACGTCCTCTTCGACAACCATTTCCACTACAAGTAATGTGACAACATCGGAGGTGTCTTCAAGCACTGTTCAGACCTTTTCAACAACCGCTGTATCTAGTGGTACCACTATTCAGGAAAGAATCAAAACAACTCCATCTCAAAGCACCTCAATTCTTACATCAATGGAGACTACCAAGGGAGAGAATCAATCAACCCCATTCACAACTGAAAACCCCAGAACGACAAGTGAATCAGAAACGTCCTCTTCGACAACCATTTCCCCAACAATTAATGTGACAAAATCAGAAGTGTCTTTCAGCACTCTTGAGACTTTTTCACCAACCCCTGTATCTGGTGCTACTACTATTGAGGAAAAAATCACAACAACTCCATCCCAAAGCACCTCAATTCTAACATCAATGGAGACTACCAAGGGAGAGAATCAATCAACCTCATTCACAACTGAAAACACCAAATCGACAAGTGAATCAGAAGCGTCCTCTTCGACAACCATTTCCCCTACAATTAATGTGACAAAATCAGAAGTGTCTTCAAGCACTGTTCAGACCTTTTCAACAACCCCTGTATCTGGTGCTACCACTATTCAGGAAAGAATCAAAACAACTCCATCCCAAAGCACCTCAATTCTTACATCAATGGAGACTACCAAGGGAGAGAATCAATCAACCCCATTCACAACTGAAAACCCCAAAACGACAAGTGAATCAGAAACGTCCTCTTCGACAACCATTTCCCCAACAATTAATGTGACAAAATCAGAGGTGTCTTTCAGCACTCTTGAGACTTTTTCAACAACACCTGTATCTGGTGCTACTACTATTGAGGAAAAAACCACAACAACTCCATCCCAAAGCACCTCGATTCTAACATCAATGGAGACTACCAAGGGAGAGAATCAATCAACCTCATTCACAACTGAAAACTCCAAATCGACAAGTGAATCAGAATCGTCCTCTTCCAGAACCATTTCCCCTACAAGTAATGTGACAACATCGGAGGTGTCTTCAAGCACTGTTCAGACCTTTTCAACAACCCCTGTATCTGGTGCTACCACTATTCAGGAAAGAATCAAAACAACTCCATCCCAAAGCACCTCAATTCTTACATCAATGGAGACTACCAAGGGAGAGAATCAATCAACCCCATTCACAACTGAAAACACCAAATCGACAAGTGAATCAGAAGCATCCTCTTCGACAACCATTTCCCCTACAAGTAATGTGACAACATCTGAGGTGTCTTCAAGCACTGTTCAGACCTTTTCAACAACCCCGGTATCTAGTGCTACCACTATTCAGGAAAGAATCAAAACAACTCCATCCCAAAGCACCTCAATTCTTACATCAATGGAGACTACCAAGGGAGAGAATCAATCAACCTCAGTCACAACTGAAAACCCCAAATCGACAAGTGAATCAGAAACGTCCTCTTCCACGAAATACATCACATCCTCGAATGGAATTACATATCCAACTCGGCATTCCCCAGAAACCAGTGCAACACTGAACACTACACAAACTCAGGAAACTGAGTTCTCAACAAAAGAGAGACAACCATCAACAATATTTACTCCTTCTACCTCCATGCCAACCTCAGCCTCTTCATTAACCACTGAGTCAAACACACCTGCAGTCACCACCACTCCAAAAACCACTTCAATACATTTAAGTGGAGAAACAACTGAAAACACTGTTCAAACCCCATACTCACCTTCTTCAGCAGTCACACAATCATCATCCACAACAATGTCCCAGTGCACTGATTTCACCTACGGGGATGCATGCAGTTTCGGAAGTAATGAGGCAACAGTTACCATTGGTGAGTTTAATAGTCTATCATCTCTCCTGTTTAAAACAATGAGACTTAAAGCAGAGTGAAACAATAATGCACTGATGAAACACAGTCAACAATGTTAGCCTAGATGCATGGTGGTTTTTGCAACACTGGATCTATGTATAAGACCCACAGTGCTTTCCCACTGCCTCAGAAAATACTAAAATATGACTTCCATTTAAAAATGTTACATTTTAAGTCAAAAGCGACTTCCATTTGTCTGAAGTTAATGAATCATCTATACATCAGTCATCTTAAGTCATCTATATATATATATCATTTAAAAAATATATTATTTTTAAAAAAAAAACAAGAGTAGAGGAACTGTACCGAGGGGTAGTTGTGGGTGAAGAAGTCTTTAGGAGGGACAACCAAGATGTAATCTGAAGAGATAGGTCTTGATTCTACCACAAAATAAGTGTAGTGACTTTATATACTACCTTTTATTAACATGAACACAAACCAAACTGGACATGTCATTTCAGACAGTACGGATGTCCCAACCAGGAAGGCAAATATCTCTATAAGAATTCTGAGCGATTTTGAGCCTGCCTATGAAAATCTAACCTCCACCCAGTCACTCATGTTAATCAATACGTTGATTAAAGAGGTACAGTACGCAATCTTTATGCAATAAATGTTTACATACATTTCAACATGTTTGATGTTGTATAACTCTTGAGTTTACTGGACCAAAGTACTATTCTTTTTTTTCTCTCTTTTCAGCTTAGTGTTCTCTGCAAGAAAGCAGATCCACAAAATTTCAAAGATGTACAAGTCATACATTTAAGGTTGGTTACCACCTATTCAACACTTACAGACCTTGATTACGCTGTAGTTTGTATACAAATACTTAAAGTATCTACCAAATCAAGTATGTTTCTATCTTAACCATCAACTGCTCATCTACATTTCTGTTTTATTTCTGTTTTTCCAGACAAGGAAGTATTGTTGCAGAGACAATTGCTCAATACAACTATCCCAACAATGCATCACAAATTAATTTTCTCAACAATGAACTGGAACCTACGTTAATGGATATCTTGAACGACACAAATAACCTTGAGAATATCAGTCAGGCCTTGGGCAATGTGGGTGTACAGCTGTCCAAAGTCACCTTCCAATCGACTGCAATAATGAGTGAGTAATGTGTAATGGTCAAAAACACTGGATGTGGTAACCTTTTAGTAACAATTGTTACTTTCTATTATTTGTTAGAATGTATCAAGTACATGGAATAAACAAAACATTGGTTTTATTACCGTTATAATTGATTGAATACATTTTATTTCCACCACATCCCCAATAATTATTATTATTTATTTTATTTTTTAAGTAAAAGTTATTATGGGACTGTAAGAAAGAGACACCAGAACTGATTTGATTAAGCTCTCTTCTTCAACAGATGTCACAGATCTGGAGCCATATGTGAACTGCACACTTAATGGTTTTGCCAACTACACTCTTGTGGTCTCAAATGGAAGCTGGATTTGTGTAGGACCTTGTTTCAGGAACCCTGACTACTGTAATGGACAAGGAATATGCTTCAACAATCGGACAGGACCGATTTGTCTGTATGAATCCACAACCATTTCCCCTACAATTAATGTGACAACATCGGAGGTGTCTTCAAGCACGGTTCAGACCTTTTCAACAACCCCGGTATCTGATGACACCACTATTCAGGAAAGAATCAAAACAACTCCATCCCAGAGCACCTCAATTCTTACATCAATGGAGACTACCAAGGGAGAGAATCAATCAACCCCATTCACAACTGAAAACACCAAATCGACAAGTGAATCGGAAATGTCCTCTTCAAAAACCATTTCCCCTACAAGTAATGTGACAAAATCAGAGGTGTCTTTAAGCACTCTTGAGACGTTTTCAACAACCCTGGTATCTGGTGCTACCACTGTTCAGGAAAGAATCAAAACAACTCCATCCCAAAGCACCTCAATTCTTACATCAATGGAGACTACCAAGGGAGAGAATCAATCAACCTCATTCACAACAGAAAACCCCAAATCGACAAGTGAATCAGAAACGTCCTCTTCGACAACCATTTCCCCTACAATTAATGTGACAACATCGGAGGTGTCTTCAAGCACTGTTCAGACCTTTTCAACAACCCCGGTATCTGGTGCTACCACTATTCAGGAAAGAATCACAACAACTCCATCCCAAAGCACCTCAATTCTTACATCAATGGAAACTACCAAGGGAGAGAATCAATCAACCCCATTCACAACTGAAAACACCAAATCGACAAGTGAATCAGAAACGTCCTCTTCCACGAAAGACATCACATCCTCGAATGGAATTACATATCCAACTCAGCATTCCCCAGAAACCAGTGCAACACTGAACACTACACAAACTCAGGAAACTGAGTTCTCAACAAAAGAGAGACAACCATCAACTATATTTACTCATTCTACCTCCATGCCAACCTCAGCCTCTTCATTAACCACTGAGTCAAACAAACCTGCAGTCACCACCACTCCAAAAACCACTTCAATACATTTAAGTGGAGAAACAACTGAAAACACTGTTCAAACCCCATACTCACCTTCTTCAGCAGTCACACAATTGCCATCCACAACAATGTCCCAGTGCACTGATTCCACCTACGGAGATGCATGCAGTTTCGGAAGTAATGAGGCAACAGTTACCATTGGTGAGTTTAATAGTCTATCATCTCTCCTGTTTAAAACAATGAGACATGAAGCAGAGTGAAACAATAATGCACTGATGAAACACAGTCAACAATGTTAGCCTAGATGCATGGTGGTTTTTGCAACACTGGATCTATGTATAAGACCCACAGTGCTTTCCCACTGCCTCAGAAAATACTAAAATATGACTTCCATTTAAAAATGTTACATTTTAAGTCAAAAGCGACTTCCATTTGTCTGAAGTTAATGAATCATCTACACATCAGTCATCTTAAGAAAAAGTATCTATGCTGGGATCAGGGGCCATCGGCAGTCATAATGCTAGTAAAGGAAGGATTACTTTATATATATATATCATTTTTAAAAAGTATTATTATTTAATTTGTTTAACAGTAGAGGAACTGTACCGAGGGGTAGTTGGGGGTAAAGAGGTCTTTAGGAGAGACAGTCAAGATATAGCCTGAAGAGAAGGGTTTTGGACCAACCACAAAATAAATGTAATGACTTTATATACTGCCTTCTATTAACATACAAACCAAACTGTACATGTCATTGCAGATAGTACGGAAGTCCCAACCAGGAAAGTAAATATCACTATGAGAATTCAGAGCGATTTTGAGCCTGCCTATGAAAATCTAACCTCCACCCAGTCACTCATGTTAATCGATCCGTTGATTAAAGAGGTACAGTACTCCATCATTATGCAATACATTTTTGACATACATTTCGACATGTTTGATGTTGTATAACTCTTGAGTTTACTTCACCAAAGTAGTATTCTTTTTCTTCTCTCTTTTCAGCTTAGTGTTCTCTGCAAGAAAGCAGATCCACAAAATTTCAAAGATGTACAAGTCATACATTTAAGGTTGGTTACCACCTATTCAACACTTACAGACCTTGATTGCACTGTAGTTTGTGTAAACACATTTAAAGTATCTACCAAATCAGGTATGTTTCTATCTAATCCATCAACTGCTCATCTACATTTCTGTTTTATTTCTGTTTTTCCAGCCAAGGAAGTATTGTTGCAGAGACCGTTGCTCAATACAACTATCCCAACAACGCATCACAAATTAATTTTCTCAACAATGAACTGGAACCTACGTTAACGGATATCTTGAACGACACAAATAACCTTGAGAATATCAGTCAAGCCTTGGACAATGTGGGTGTACAGCTGTCCAAAGTCACCTTACAATCGACTGCAATAATGAGTGAGTAATGTGTAATGGTTAAAAACACTGGATGTGGTAACCTTTCAGTAACAATTGTTACTTTCTATTATTTGTTAGAATGTATCAAGTACATGGAATCAACAAAACATTGGTTTTATTACCGTTATAATTGATTTAATACATTGTATTTCCCCCCCCACCCCCCCCAATAATATTTATTTTTTATTTTATTTTTTAAGTAAAAGTTATTATGGGACTGTAAGAAAGAGACACCAGAACTGATTTGATTAAGCTCTCTTCTTCAACAGATGTCACAGATCTGGAGCCATATGTGAACTGCACACTGAAGGGTTTTGCCAACTACACTCTTGTGGTCTCAAATGGAAGCTGGATTTGTGTAGGACCTTGTTTCAGGAACCCTGACTACTGTAATGGACAAGGATTATGCTTCAACAATCGGACAGGACCGATTTGTCTGTATGAATCCACAACCATTTCCCCTACAATTAATGTGACAAAATCGGAGGTGTCTTTTAGCACTCTTGAGACTTTTTCAACAACCCCTGTATCTGGTGCTGCTACTATTGAGGAAAAAAACACAACAACTCCATCCCAAAGCACCTCAATTCTTATATCAATGGAGACTACCAAGGGAGAGAATCAATCTACCGAATTCACAACTGAAATTCCAAAATCGACAAGTGAATCAGAAACGTCCTCTTCCACAACCATTTCCACTACAAGAAATGTGACAAAATCAGAGGTGTCTTCAAGCACTCTTGAAACCTTTTCAACAACCGCTGTATCTGGTGCTACCACTATTCAGGAAAGAATCACAACTCCAACCCAAAGCACCTCGATTCGTACATCAATGGAGACTACCAAGGGAGAGAATCAATCAACCCCAATCACAACTGAAAACCCCAAATCGACAAGTGAATCCGAATTGTCCTCTTCCTCAGCCATTTCCACTCCAAGTAATGTGACAACATCGGAGGTGTCTTCAAGCACTCTTGAGACCTTTTCAACAACTTCTGTATCTGGTGCTACTACTATTCAGGAAAGAATCACAACAACTCCATCCCAAAGCACCTCAATTCTTACATCAATGGAGACTACCAAGGGAGAGAATCAATCTACCGAATTCACAACTGAAAACCCAAAATCGACAAGTGAATCAGAAATGTCCTCTTCCACAACCAATTCCACTACAAGTAATGTGACAACATCGGAGGTGTCTTCAAGCACTGTTCAGACCTTTTCAACAACCCCTGTATCTGGTGCTACCACTATTCAGGAAAGAATCAAAACAACTCCATCCCAAAGCACCTCAATTCTTACATCAATGGAGACTACCAAGGGAGAGAATCAATCAACCTCATTCACAACTGAAAACCCCAAATCGACAAGTGAATCGGAAATGTCCTCTTCAAAAACCATTTCCCCTACAAGTAATGTGACAAAATCAGAGGTGTCTTTAAGCACTTTTGAGACCTTTTCAACAACCCTGGTATCTGGTGCTACCACTATTCAGGAAAGAATCACAACAACTCCATCCCAAAGCACCTCAATTCTTACATCAATGGAGACTACCAAGGGAGAGAATCAATCAACCTCAGTCACAACTGAAAACCCCAAATCGACAAGTGAATCGGAAATGTCCTCTTCAAAAACCATTTCCCCTACAAGTAATGTGACAACATCAGAGGTGTCTTTAGGCACTCTTGAAACCATTTCAACAACCGCTGTATCTAGTGCTACTACTATTCAGGAAAGAATCACAACAACTCCATCCCAAAGCACCTCAATTCTTACATCAATGGAGACTACCAAGGGAGAGAATCAATCAACCCCATTCACAACTGAAAAAACCAAATCGACAAGTGAATCGGAAATGTCCTCTTCAAAAACCATTTCCCCTACAAGTAATGTGACACAATCAGAGGTGTCTTTAAGCACTCTTGAGACCTTTTCAACAACCCTGGTATCTGGTGCTACCACTGTTCAGGAAACAATCACAACAACTCCATCCCAAAGCACCTCAATTCTTACATCAATGGAGACTACCACGGGAGAGAATCAATCAACCTCATTCACAACTGAAAACCACAAATCGACAAGTGAATCAGAAATGTCCTCTTCCACTACCATTTCCCCTACAAGTAATGTGACAACATCGGAGGTGTCTTCAAGCACTGTTCAGACCTTTTCAACAACCCCTGTATCTGGTACTACCACTATTCAGGAAACAATCACAACAACTCCATCCCAAAGCACCTCAATTCTTACATCAATGGAGACTACCACGGGAGAGAATCAATCAACCTCATTCACAACTGAAAACCACAAATCGACAAGTGAATCAGAAATGTCCTCTTCCACTACCATTTCCCCTACAAGTAATGTGACAAAATCAGAGGTGTCTTTAAGCACTCTTGAGACCTTTTCAACAACCCTGGTATCTGGTGCTACCACTGTTCAGGAAAGAATCAAAACAACTCCATCCCAAAGCACCTCAATTCTTACATCAATGGAGACTACCAAGGGAGAGAATCAATCAACCTCATTCACAACAGAAAACCCCAAATCGACAAGTGAATCAGAAACGTCCTCTTCGACAACCATTTCCCCTACAATTAATGTGACAACATCGGAGGTGTCTTCAAGCACTGTTCAGACCTTTTCAACAACCCCGGTATCTGGTGCTACCACTATTCAGGAAAGAATCACAACAACTCCATCCCAAAGCACCTCAATTCTTACATCAATGGAAACTACCAAGGGAGAGAATCAATCAACCCCATTCACAACTGAAAACATCAAATCGACAAGTGAATCAGAAACGTCCTCTTCCACGAAAGACATCACATCCTCGAATGGAATTACATATCCAACTCAGCATTCCCCAGAAACAAGTGCAACACTGAACACTACACAAACTCAGGAAACTGAGTTCTCAACAAAAGAGAGACAACCATCAACTATATTTACTCCTTCTACCTCCATGCCAACCTCAGCCTCTTCATTAACCACTGAGTCAAACAAACCTGCAGTCACCACCACTCCAAAAACCACTTCAATACATTTAAGTGGAGAAACAACTGAAAACACTGTTCAAACCCCATACTCACCTTCTTCAGCAGTCACACAATCATCATCCACAACAATTTCCCAGTGCACTGATTTCACCTACGGAGATGCATGCAGTTTCGGAAGTAATGAGGCAACAGTTACCATTGGTGAGTTTAATAGTCTATCATCTCTCCTGTTTAAAACAATGAGACTTAAAGCAGAGTGAAACAATAATGCACTGATGAAACACAGTCAACAATGTTAGCCTAGATGCATGGTGGTTTTTGCAACACTGGATCTATGTATAAGACCCACAGTGCTTTCCCACTGCCTCAGAAAGTACTAAAATATGACTTCCATTTAAAAATGTTACATTTTAAGTCAAAAAGCGACTTCCATTTGTCTGAAGTTAATGAATCATCTATACATCAGTCATCTTAAGAAAAATGATCTATGCTGGGATCAGGGGCAATCGGCAGTCATAATGCTAGAAAAGGAAGGAATACTATATATATATATATATATATAATTGTAAAAAGTATTATTATTTAATTTATTTAACAGTAGAGGAACTGTACCGAGGGGTAGTTGGGGGTAAAGAGGTCTTTAGGAGAGACAGTCAAGATATAGCCTGAAGAGAAGGGTTTTGGACCAACCACAAAATAAATGTAATGACTTTATATACTGCCTTCTATTAACATACAAACCAAACTGTACATGTCATTGCAGATAGTACGGAAGTCCCAACCAGGAAAGTAAATATCTCTATGAGAATTTTGAGTGATTTTGAGCCTGCCTATGTAAATCTAACCTCCACCCAGTCACTCATGTTAATCGATCCGTTGATTAAAGAGGTACAGTACTCCATCATTATGCAATACATTTTTGACATACATTTCGACATGTTTGATGTTGTATAACTCTTGAGTTTACTTCACCAAAGTAGTATTCTTTTTCTTCTCTCTTTTCAGCTTAGTGTTCTCTGCAAGAAAGCAGATCCACAAAATTTCAAAGATGTACAAGTCATACATTTAAGGTTGGTTACCACCTATTCAACACTTACAGACCTTGATTGCACTGCAGTTTGTGTAAACATATTTAAAGTATCTACCAAATCAGGTATGTTTCTATCTAATCCATCAACTGCTCATCTACATTTCTGTTTTATTTCTGTTTTTCCAGACAAGGAAGTATTGTTGCAGAGACAGTTGCTCAATACAACTATCCCAACAACGCATCACAAATTAATTTTCTCAACAATGAACTGGAACCTACGTTAACGGATATCTTGAACGACACAAATAACCTTGAGAATATCAGTCAAGCCTTGGACAATGTGGGTGTACAGCTGTCCAAAGTCACCTTACAATCGACTGCAATAATGAGTGAGTAATGTGTAATGGTTAAAAACACTGGATGTGGTAACCTTTCAGTAACAATTGTTACTTTCTATTATTTGTTAGAATGTATCAAGTACATGGAATCAACAAAACATTGGTTTTATTACCGTTATAATTTATTTAATACATTTTCTTTCCACCCCCCCCCCCCTACCCCCAATAATATGTATTATTTATTTTATTTTTTAAGTAAACGTTATTATGGGACTGTAAGAAAAAGACACCAGAACTGATTTGATTAAGCTCTCTTCTTCAACAGATATCACAGATCTGGAGCCATATGTGAACTGCACACTGAAGGGTTTTGCCAACTACACTCTTGTGGTCTCAAATGGAAGTTGGATTTGTGTAGGACCTTGTTTTAGTAACCCTGACTACTGTAATGGACAAGGATTATGCTTCAACAATCGGACAGGGCCGATTTGTCTGTATGAATCCACAACCATTTCCCCTACAATTAATGTGACAAAATCGGAGGTGTCTTTTAGCACTCTTGAGACCTTTTCAACAACCCCTGTATCTGGTAATACCACTATTCAGGAAAGAATCACAACTCCAACCGAAAGCACCTCAATACTTATATCAATGGAGACTACCAAGGGAGAGAATAAATCAACCCCATTCACAACTGAAAACCTCAAATCAACAAGTGAATCAGAAACGTCCTCTTCGACAACCATTTCCCCAACAATAAATGTGACAAAATCAGAGGTGTCTTTCAGCACTGTTCAGACCTTTTCAACAACCCCTGTATCTGGTGCTACTACTATTGAGGAAAAAATCACAACAACTCCATCCCAAAGCACCTCAATTCTTACATCAATGGAGACTACCAAGGGAGAGAATCAATCAACCTCATTCACAACTGAAAACTCCAAATCGACAAGTGAATCAGAATCGTCCTCTTCGACAACCATTTCCACTACAAGTAATGTGACAACATCGGAGGTGTCTTCAAGCACTGTTCAGACCATTTCAACAACCGCTGTATCTAGTGGTATCACTATTCAGGAAAGAATCAAAACAACTCCATCTCAAAGCACCTCAATTCTTACATCAATGGAGACTACCAAGGGAGAGAATCAATCAACCCCATTCACAACTGAAAACACCAAATCGACAAGTGAATCAGAAGCGTCCTCTTCGACAACCATTTCCCCTACAAGTAATGTGACAACATCGGAGTTGTCTTTCAGCACTCTTGAGACTTTTTCAACAACCCCTGTATCTGGTACTACTACTATTGAGGAAAAAATCACAACAACTCCATCCCAAAGCACCTCAATACTTATATCAATGGAGACAACCAAGGGAGAGAATAAATCAACCCCATTCACAACTGAAAATCCAAAATCAACAAGTGAATCCGAATTGTCCTCTTCCTCAGCCATTTCCACTACAAGTAAACTGACAACATCGGAGGTGTCTTCAAGCACTGTTGAGACCTTTTCAATAACCCCAGTATCTGGTGCTACTACTATTGAGGAAAAAATCACAACAACTCCATCCCAAAGCACCTCAATTCTTACATCAATGGAGACTACCAAGGCAGAGAATCAATCAACCTCATTCACAACTGAAAACTCCAAATCGACAAGTGAATCAGAAACGTCCTCTTCGACAACCATTTCCACTACAAGTAATGTGACAACATCGGAGGTGTCTTCAAGCACTGTTCAGACCTTTTCAACAACCGCTGTATCTAGTGGTACCACTATTCAGGAAAGAATCAAAACAACTCCATCTCAAAGCACCTCAATTCTTACATCAATGGAGACTACCAAGGCAGAGAATCAATCAACCTCATTCACAACTGAAAACTCCAAATCGACAAGTGAATCAGAAACGTCCTCTTCGACAACCATTTCCACTACAAGTAATGTGACAACATCGGAGGTGTCTTCAAGCACGTTTCAGACCTTTTCAACAACCGCTGTATCTAGTGGTACCACTATTCAGGAAAGAATCAAAACAACTCCATCTCAAAGCACCTCAATTCTTACATCAATGGAGACTACCAAGGCAGAGAATCAATCAACCTCATTCACAACTGAAAACACCAAATCGACAAGTGAATCAGAAGCGTCCTCTTCGACAACCATTTCCCCTACAATTAATGTGACAAAATCAGAAGTGTCTTTTAGCACTCTTGAGACCTTTTCAACAACAGCGGTATCTGGTGGTACCACTATACAGGAAAGAATCACAACAACTCCATCCCAAAGCACCTCAATTCTAACATCAATTGAGACTACCAAGGGAGAGAATCAATCAACCTCATTCACAACTGAAAACCCCAAAACGACAAGTGAATCAGAAACGTCCTCTTCCACAACCATTTCCCCTACAAGTAATGTGACAACATCGGAGGTGTCTTCAAGCACTGTTCAGACCTTTTCAACAACCCCGGTATCTGGTGCTACCACTATTCATGAAAGAATCAAAACAACTCCATCCCAAAGCACCTCAATTCTTACATCAATGGAGACTACCAAGGCAGAGAATCAATCAACCTCATTCACAACTGAAAACTCCAAATCGACAAGTGAATCAGAAACGTCCTCTTCGACAACCATTTCCACTACAAGTAATGTGACAACATCGGAGGTGTCTTCAAGCACTGTTCAGACCTTTTCAACAACCCCTGTATCTGGTGCTACTACTATTGAGGAAAAAATCACAACAACTCCATCCCAAAGCACCTCAATTCTTACATCAATGGAGACTACCAAGGCAGAGAATCAATCAACCTCATTCACAACTGAAAACTCCAAATCGACAAGTGAATCAGAATCGTCCTCTTCCACAACCATTTCCCCTACAAGTAATGTGACAACATCGGAGGTGTCTTCAAGCACTGTTCAGACCTTTTCAACAACCCCGGTATCTGGTGCTACCACTATTCATGAAAGAATCAAAACAACTCCATCCCAAAGCACCTCAATTCTTACATCAATGGAGACTACCAAGGGAGAGAATCAATCAACCTCATTCACAACTGAAAACTCCAAATCGACAAGTGAATCAGAAGCGTCCTCTTCGACAACCATTTCCCCTACAATTAATGTGACAAAATCAGAAGTGTCTTTTAGCACTCTTGAGACCTTTTCAACAACACCGGTATCTGGTGCTACCACTATTCATGAAAGAATCAAAACAACTCCATCCCAAAGCACCTCAATTCTTATATCAATGGAGACTACCAAGGCAGAGAATCAATCAACCTCATTCACAACTGAAAACTCCAAATCGACAAGTGAATCAGAAACGTCCTCTTCGACAACCATTTCCACTACAAGTAATGTGACAACATCGGAGGTGTCTTCAAGCACTGTTCAGACCTTTTCAACAACCGCTGTATCTAGTGGTACCACTATTCAGGAAAGAATCAAAACAACTCCATCTCAAAGCACCTCAATTCTTACATCAATGGAGACTACCAAGGGAGAGAATCAATCAACCCCATTCACAACTGAAAACCCCAAAACGACAAGTGAATCAGAAACGTCCTCTTCGACAACCATTTCCCCAACAATTAATGTGACAAAATCAGAAGTGTCTTTCAGCACTCTTGAGACTTTTTCACCAACCCCTGTATCTGGTGCTACTACTATTGAGGAAAAAATCACAACAACTCCATCCCAAAGCACCTCAATTCTAACATCAATGGAGACTACCAAGGCAGAGAATCAATCAACCTCATTCACAACTGAAAACTCCAAATCGACAAGTGAATCAGAAACGTCCTCTTCGACAACCATTTCCACTACAAGTAATGTGACAACATCGGAGGTGTCTTCAAGCACTGTTCAGACCTTTTCAACAACCGCTGTATCTAGTGGTACCACTATTCAGGAAAGAATCAAAACAACTCCATCCCAAAGCACCTCAATTCTAACATCAATGGAGACTACCAAGGGAGAGAATCAATCAACCTCATTCACAACTGAAAACTCCAAATCGACAAGTGAATCAGAAGCGTCCTCTTCGACAACCATTTCCCCTACAATTAATGTGACAAAATCAGAAGTGTCTTTTAGCACTCTTGAGACCTTTTCAACAACAGCGGTATCTGGTGGTACCACTATACAGGAAAGAATCACAACAACTCCATCCCAAAGCACCTCAATTCTAACATCAATGGAGACTACCAAGGCAGAGAATCAATCAACCTCATTCACAACTGAAAACTCCAAATCGACAAGTGAATCAGAAACGTCCTCTTCGACAACCATTTCCACTACAAGTAATATGACAACATCGGAGGTGTCTTCAAGCACTGTTCAGACCTTTTCAACAACCGCTGTATCTAGTGGTACCACTATTCAGGAAAGAATCAAAACAACTCCATCTCAAAGCACCTCAATTCTTACATCAATGGAGACTACCAAGGGAGAGAATCAATCAACCCCATTCACAACTGAAAACCCCAAAACGACAAGTGAATCAGAAACGTCCTCTTCGACAACCATTTCCCCAACAATTAATGTGACAAAATCAGAAGTGTCTTTCAGCACTCTTGAGACTTTTTCACCAACCCCTGTATCTGGTGCTACTACTATTGAGGAAAAAATCACAACAACTCCATCCCAAAGCACCTCAATTCTAACATCAATGGAGACTACCAAGGGAGAGAATCAATCAACCTCATTCACAACTGAAAACACCAAATCGACAAGTGAATCAGAAGCGTCCTCTTCGACAACCATTTCCCCTACAATTAATGTGACAAAATCAGAAGTGTCTTTTAGCACTCTTGAGACCTTTTCAACAACAGCGGTATCTGGTGGTACCACTATACAGGAAAGAATCACAACAACTCCATCCCAAAGCACCTCAATTCTTACATCAATGGAGACTACCAAGGGAGAGAATCAATCAACCCCATTCACAACTGAAAACCCCAAAACGACAAGTGAATCAGAAACGTCCTCTTCCACAACCATTTCCCCTACAATTAATGTGACAACATCGGAGGTGTCTTCAAGCACTGTTCAGACCTTTTCAACAACCCCTGTATCTGGTGCTACTACTATTGAGGAAAAAATCACAACAACTCCATCCCAAAGCACCTCAATTCTTACATCAATGGAGACTACCAAGGCAGAGAATCAATCAACCTCATTCACAACTGAAAACTCCAAATCGACAAGTGAATCAGAAACGTCCTCTTCGACAACCATTTCCACTACAAGTAATGTGACAACATCGGAGGTGTCTTCAAGCACTGTTCAGACCTTTTCAACAACCGCTGTATCTAGTGGTACCACTATTCAGGAAAGAATCAAAACAACTCCATCTCAAAGCACCTCAATTCTTACATCAATGGAGACTACCAAGGGAGAGAATCAATCAACCCCATTCACAACTGAAAACCCCAAAACGACAAGTGAATCAGAAACGTCCTCTTCGACAACCATTTCCCCAACGATTAATGTGACAAAATCAGAAGTGTCTTTCAGCACTCTTGAGACTTTTTCACCAACCCCTGTATCTGGTGCTACTACTATTGAGGAAAAAATCACAACAACTCCATCCCAAAGCACCTCAATTCTAACATCAATGGAGACTACCAAGGGAGAGAATCAATCAACCTCATTCACAACTGAAAACACCAAATCGACAAGTGAATCAGAAGCGTCCTCTTCGACAACCATTTCCCCTACAATTAATGTGACAAAATCAGAAGTGTCTTTTAGCACTCTTGAGACCTTTTCAACAACAGCGGTATCTGGTGGTACCACTATACAGGAAAGAATCACAACAACTCCATCCCAAAGCACCTCAATTCTAACATCAATGGAGACTACCACGGGAGAGAATCAATCAACCCCATTCACAACTGAAAACCCCAAAACGACAAGTGAATCAGAAACGTCCTCTTCGACAACCATTTCCCCAACAATAAATGTGACAAAATCAGAGGTGTCTTTCAGCACTCTTGAGACTTTTTCAACAACCCCTGTATCTGGTGCTACTACTATTGAGGAAAAAATCACAACTCCATCCCAAAGCACCTCAATTCTAACATCAATGGAGACTACCAAGGGAGAGAATCAATCAACCTCATTCACAACTGAAAACTCCAAATCGACAAGTGAATCAGAAAAAACGTCCTCTTCGACAGCCATTTCCACTACAAGTAATGTGACAACATCGGAGGTGTCTTCAAGCACTGTTCAGACCTTTTCAACAACCGCTGTATCTAGTGGTACCACTATTCAGGAAAGAATCAAAACAACTCCATCTCAAAGCACCTCAATTCTTACATCAATGGAGACTACCAAGGGAGAGAATCAATCAACCCCATTCACAACTGAAAACCCCAAAACGACAAGTGAATCAGAAACGTCCTCTTCGACAACCATTTCCCCAACAATTAATGTGACAAAATCAGAAGTGTCTTTCAGCACTCTTGAGACTTTTTCACCAACCCCTGTATCTGGTGCTACTACTATTGAGGAAAAAATCACAACAACTCCATCCCAAAGCACCTCAATTCTAACATCAATGGAGACTACCAAGGCAAAGAATCAATCAACCTCATTCACAACTGAAAACCCCAAAACGACAAGTGAATCAGAAACGTCCTCTTCCACAACCATTTCCCCTACAAGTAATGTGACAACATCGGAGGTGTCTTCAAGCACTGTTCAGACCTTTTCAACAACCCCGGTATCTGGTGCTACCACTATTCATGAAAGAATCAAAACAACTCCATCCCAAAGCACCTCAATTCTTACATCAATGGAGACTACCAAGGCAGAGAATCAATCAACCTCATTCACAACTGAAAACTCCAAATCGACAAGTGAATCAGAAACGTCCTCTTCGACAACCATTTCCACTACAAGTAATGTGACAACATCGGAGGTGTCTTCAAGCACTGTTCAGACCTTTTCAACAACCGCTGTATCTAGTGGTACCACTATTCAGGAAAGAATCAAAACAACTCCATCTCAAAGCACCTCAATTCTTACATCAATGGAGACTACCAAGGGAGAGAATCAATCAACCCCATTCACAACTGAAAACCCCAAAACGACAAGTGAATCAGAAACGTCCTCTTCGACAACCATTTCCACTACAAGTAATGTGACAACATCGGAGGTGTCTTCAAGCACTGTTCAGACCTTTTCAACAACCCCTGTATCTGGTGCTACTACTATTCATGAAAGAATCAAAACAACTCCATCCCAAAGCACCTCAATTCTTACATCAATGGAGACTACCACGGGAGAGAATCAATCAACCCCATTCACAACTGAAAACCCCAAAACGACAAGTGAATCAGAAACGTCCTCTTCGACAACCATTTCCACTACAAGTAATGTGACAACATCGGAGGTGTCTTCAAGCACTGTTCAGACCTTTTCAACAACCGCTGTATCTAGTGGTACCACTATTCAGGAAAGAATCAAAACAACTCCATCCCAAAGCACCTCAATTCTTACATCAATGGAGACTACCACGGGAGAGAATCAATCAACCCCATTCACAACTGAAAACCCCAAAACGACAAGTGAATCAGAAACATCCTCTTCGACAACCATTTCCCCAACAATTAATGTGACAAAATCAGAAGTGTCTTTCAGCACTCTTGAGACTTTTTCACCAACCCCTGTATCTGGTGCTACTACTATTGAAGAAAAAATCACAACAACTCCATCCCAAAGCACCTCAATTCTAACATCAATGGAGACTACCAAGGGAGAGAATCAATCAACCTCATTCACAACTGAAAACACCAAATCGACAAGTGAATCAGAAGCGTCCTCTTCGACAACCATTTCCCCTACAATTAATGTGACAAAATCAGAAGTGTCTTTTAGCACTCTTGAGACCTTTTCAACAACAGCGGTATCTGGTGGTACCACTATACAGGAAAGAATCACAACAACTCCATCCCAAAGCACCTCAATTCTAACATCAATGGAGACTACCAAGGGAGAGAATCAATCAACCCCATTCACAACTGAAAACCCCAAAACGACAAGTGAATCAGAAACGTCCTCTTCGACAACCATTTCCACAACAATAAATGTGACAAAATCAGAAGTGTCTTTCAGCACTCTTGAGACTTTTTCAACAACCCCTGTATCTGGTGCTACTACTATTGAGGAAAAAATCAAAACAACTCCATCCCAAAGCACCTCAATTCTTACATCAATGGAGACTACCAAGGGAGAGAATCAATCAACCTCATTCACAACTGAAAACACCAAATCGACAAGTGAATCAGAAGCGTCCTCTTCGACAACCATTTCCCCTACAATTAATGTGACAAAATCAGAAGTGTCTTTTAGCACTCTTGAGACCTTTTCAACAACAGCGGTATCTGGTGGTACCACTATACAGGAAAGAATCACAACAACTCCATCTCAAAGCACCTCAATTCTAACATCAATGGAGACTACCAAGGGAGAGAATCAATCAACCCCATTCACAACTGAAAACCCCAAAACGACAAGTGAATCAGAAACGTCCTCTTCGACAACCATTTCCACAACAATAAATGTGACAAAATCAGAAGTGTCTTTCAGCACTCTTGAGACTTTTTCAACAACCCCTGTATCTGGTGCTACTACTATTGAGGAAAAAACCACAACAACTCCATCCCAAAGCACCTCGATTCTAACATCAATGGAGACTACCAAGGGAGAGAATCAATCAACCTCATTCACAACTGAAAACACCAAATCGACAAGTGAATCAGAATCGTCCTCTTCCAGAACCATTTCCCCTACAAGTAATGTGACAACATCGGAGGTGTCTTCAAGCACTGTTCAGACCTTTTCAACAACCCCGATATCTGGTGCTACCACTATTCAGGAAAGAATCAAAACAACTCCATCCCAAAGCACCTCAATTCTTACATCAATGGAAACTACCAAGGGAGAGAATCAATCAACCCCATTCACAACTGAAAACATCAAATCGACAAGTGAATCAGAAACGTCCTCTTCCACGAAAGACATCACATCCTCGAATGGAATTACATATCCAACTCAGCATTCCCCAGAAACAAGTGCAACACTGAACACTACACAAACTCAGGAAACTGAGTTCTCAACAAAAGAGAGACAACCATCAACAATATTTACTCCTTCTACCTCCATGCCAACCTCAGCCTCTTCATTAACCACTGAGTCAAACAAACCTGCAGTCACCACCACTCCAAAAACCACTTCAATACATTTAAGTGGAGAAACAACTGAAAACACTGTTCAAACCCCATACTCACCTTCTTCAGCAGTCACACAATCATCATCCACAACAATTTCCCAGTGCACTGATTTCACCTACGGAGATGCATGCAGTTTCGGAAGTAATGAGGCAACAGTTACCATTGGTGAGTTTAATAGTCTATCATCTCTCCTGTTTAAAACAATGAGACTTAAAGCAGAGTGAAACAATAATGCACTGATGAAACACAGTCAACAATGTTAGCCTAGATGCATGGTGGTTTTTGCAACACTGGATCTATGTATAAGACCCACAGTGCTTTCCCACTGCCTCAGAAAATACTAAAATATGACTTCCATTTAAAAATGTTACATTTTAAGTCAAAAAGCGACTTCCATTTGTCTGAAGTTAATGAATCATCTATACATCAGTCATCTTAAGAAAAATGATCTATGCTGGGATCAGGGGCCATCGGCAGTCATAATGCTAGAAAAGGAAGGAATACTATATATATATATATATAATTGTAAAAAGTATTATTATTTAATTTATTTAACAGTAGAGGAACTGTACCGAGGGGTAGTTGGGGGTAAAGAGGTCTTTAGGAGAGACAGTCAAGATATAGCCTGAAGAGAAGGGTTTTGGACCAACCACAAAATAAATGTAATGACTTTATATACTGCCTTCTATTAACATACAAACCAAACTGTACATGTCATTGCAGATAGTGCGGAAGTCCCAACCAGGAAAGTAAATATCACTATGAGAATTCTGAGCGATTTTGAGCCTGCCTATGAAAATTTAACCTCCACCCAGTCACTCATGTTAATCGATCCGTTGATTAAAGAGGTACAGTACTCCATCATAATGCAATACATTTTTGACATACATTTCGACATGTTTGATGTTGTATAACTCTTGAGTTTACTTCACCAAAGTAGTATTCTTTTTCTTCTCTCTTTTCAGCTTAGTGTTCTCTGCAAGAAAGCAGATCCACAAAATTTCAAAGATGTACAAGTCATAAATTTAAGGTTGGTTACCACCTATTCAACACTTACAGACCTTGATTGCACTGCAGTTTGTGAAAACATATTTAAAGTATCTACCAAATCAGGTATGTTTCTATCTAATCCATCAACTGCTCATCTACATTTCTGTTTTTCCAGACAAGGAAGTATTGTTGCAGAGACAGTTGCTCAATACAACTATCCCAACAACGCATCACAAATTTATTTTCTCAACAATGAACTGGAACCTACATTAACGGATATCTTGAACGACACAAATAACCTTGAGAATATCAGTCAAGCCTTGGGCAATGTGGGTGTACAGCTGTCCAAAGTCACCTTACAATCGACTGCAATAATGAGTGAGTAATGTGTAATGGTTAAAAACACTGGATGTGGTAACCTTTCAGTAACCATTGCTACTTTCTATTATTTGTTAGAATGTATCAAGTACATGGAATCAACAAAACATTGGTTTTATTACCGTTATAATTTATTTAATACATTGTTTTTCTACCACTCCCCCAATAATAATAATAATAATTTTATTTTTTTAAGCAAAAGTTATTATGGGACTGTAAGAAAGAGACACCAGAACTGATTTGATTAAGCTCTCTTCTTCAACAGATGTCACAGATCTGGAGCCATATGTGAACTGCACACTTAATGGTTTTGCCAACTACACTCTTGTGGTCTCAAATGGAAGCTGGCATTGTGTAGGACCTTGTTTCAGGAACCCTGACTACTGTAATGGACAAGGATTATGCTTCAACAATCGGACAGGACCGATTTGTCTGTATGAATCCACAACCATTTCCCCTACAATTAATGTGACAAAATCGGAGGTGTATTTTAGCACTCTTGAGACTTTTTCAACAACCCCTGTATCTGGTGCTACCACTATTCAGGAAAAAATCAAAACAACTCCATCTCAAAGCACCTCAATTCCTGCATCAATGGAGACTACCAAGGGAGAGAATCTATCAACCCCATTCACAACTGAAAACCCCAAAACGACAAGTGAATCAGAAACGTCCTCTTCGACAACCATTTCCCCTACAATTAATGTGACAAAATCAGAACTGTCTTTTAGCACTCTTGAGACCTTTTCAACAACCGCTGTATCTGCTGGTACCACTATAGAGGACAGTATCACAACAACTCCATCGCAAAGCACCTCAATTCTTACATCAATGGACACTACCAAGGGAGAGAATCAATCAACCTCATTCACAACTGAAAACCCCAAATCGACAAGTGAATCAGAAATGTCCTCTTCCACAACAATTTCCACTACACGTAATGTGACAAAATCAGAGGTGTCTTTTAGTACTCTTGAGACCTTTTCAACAACCCCTGTATCTGGTGCTACCACTATTCAGGAAAGAATCAAAACAACTCCATCTCAAAGCACCTCAATTCCTGCATCAATGGAGACTACCAAGGGAGAGAATCTATCAACCCCATTCACAACTGAAAACCCCAAAACGACAAGTGAATCAGAAACGTCCTCTTCGACAACCATTTCCCCTACAATTAATGTGACAAAATCAGAACTGTCTTTTAGCACTCTTGAGACCTTTTCAACAACAGCGGTATCTGCTGGTACCACTATAGAGGACAGTACCACAACAACTCCATCGCAAAGCACCTCAATTCTTACATCAATGGAGACTACCAAGGCAGAGAATCAATCAACCTCATTCACAACTGAAAACCACAAATCGACAAGTGAATCAGAAATGTCCTCTTCCAAAACCATTTCCCCTACAAGTAATGTGACAAAATCAGAGGGGTCTTTAAGCACTTTTGAGACCTTTTCAACAACCCAGGTATCTGGTGCTACCACTATTCAGGAAAGAATCACAACAACTCCATCCCAAAGCACCTCAATTCTTACATCAATGGAGACTACCAAGGGAGAGAATCAATCAACCTCATTCACAACTGAAAACCACAAATCGACAAGTGAATCAGAAACATCCTCTTCAACAACCATTTCCTCAACAAGTAATGTGACAAAATCAGAAGTGTCTTTCAGCACTCTTGAGACCTTTTCAACAACCCCTGTATCTGGTACTACCACTATTCAGGAAAGAATCACAACAACTCCATCCCAAAGCACCTCAATTCTTACATCAATGGAGACTACCAAGGCAGAGAATCAATCAACCTCATTCACAACTGAAAACTCCAAATCGACAAGTGAATCAGAAACGTCCTCTTCGACAACCATTTCCACTACAAGTAATGTGACAACATCGGAGGTGTCTTCAAGCACTGTTCAGACCTTTTCAACAACCGCTGTATCTAGTGGTACCACTATTCAGGAAAGAATCAAAACAACTCCATCTCAAAGCACCTCAATTCTTACATCAATGGAGACTACCAAGGGAGAGAATCAATCAACCCCATTCACAACTGAAAACCCCAAAACGACAAGTGAATCAGAAACGTCCTCTTCGACAACCATTTCCCCAACAATTAATGTGACAAAATCAGAAGTGTCTTTCAGCACTCTTGAGACTTGTTCACCAACCCCTGTATCTGGTGCTACTACTATTGAGGAAAAAATCACAACAACTCCATCCCAAAGCACCTCAATTCTAACATCAATGGAGACTACCAAGGGAGAGAATCAATCAACCTCATTCACAACTGAAAACACCAAATCGACAAGTGAATCAGAAACGTCCTCTTCGACAACCATTTCCCCTACAATTAATGTGACAAAATCAGAAGTGTCTTTTAGCACTCTTGAGACCTTTTCAACAACAGCGGTATCTGGTGGTACCACTATACAGGAAAGAATCACAACAACTCCATCCCAAAGCACCTCAATTCTAACATCAATGGAGACTACCAAGGGAGAGAATCAATCAACCCCATTCACAACTGAAAACCCCAAAACGACAAGTGAATCAGAAACGTCCTCTTCGACAACCATTTCCCCAACAATAAATGTGACAAAATCAGAAGTGTCTTTCAGCACTCTTGAGACTTTTTCAACAACCCCTGTATCTGGTGCTACTACTATTGAGGAAAAAATCACAACAACTCCATCCCAAAGCACCTCAATTCTAACATCAATGGAGACTACCAAGGGAGAGAATCAATCAACCTCATTCACAACTGAAAACACCAAATCGACAAGTGAATCAGAAGCGTCCTCTTCGACAACCATTTCCCCTACAATTAATGTGACAAAATCAGAAGTGTCTTCAAGCACTGTTCAGACCTTTTCAACAACCCTGGTATCTGGTGCTACCACTATTCAGGAAAGAATCAAAACAACTCCATCCCAAAGCACCTCAATTCTTACATCAATGGAGACTACCAAGGGAGAGAATCAATCAACCCCATTCACAACTGAAAACCCAAAAACGACAAGTGAATCAGAAACGTCCTCTTCGACAACCATTTCCCCAACAATAAATGTGACAAAATCAGAGGTGTCTTTCAGCACTCTTGAGACTTTTTCAACAACCCCTGTATCTGGTGCTACCACTATTCATGAAAGAATCAAAACAACTCCATCCCAAAGCACCTCAATTCTTACATCAATGGAGACTACCAAGGGAGAGAATCAATCAACCCCATTCACAACTGAAAACATCAAATCGACAAGTGAATCAGAAACGTCCTCTTCCACGAAAGACATCAAATCCTCGAATGGAATTACATATCCAACTCAGCATTCCCCAGAAACAAGTGCAACACTGAACACTACACAAACTCAGGAAACTGAGTTCTCAACAAAAGAGAGACAACCATCAACAATATTTACTCATTCTACGTCCATGCCAACCTCAGCCTCTTCATTAACCACTGAGTCAAACAAACCTGCAGTCACCACCACTCCAAAAACCACTTCAATACATTTAAGTGGAGAAACAACTGAAAACACTGTTCAAACCCCATACTCACCTTCTTCAGCAGTCACACAATCATCATCTACAACAATGTCCCAGTGCACTGATTTCACCTACGGAGATGCATGCAGTTTCGGAAGTAATGAGGCAACAGTTACCATTGGTGAGTTTAATAGTCTATCATCTCTCCTGTTTAAAACAATGAGACATGAAGCAGAGTGAAACAATAATGCACTGATGAAACACAGTCAACAATGTTAGCCTAGATGCATGGTGGTTTTTGCAACACTGGATCTATGTATAAGACCCACAGTGCTTTCCCACTGCCTCAGAAAGTACTAAAATATGACTTCCATTTAAAAATGTTACATTTTAAGTCAAAAGCGACTTCCATTTGTCTGAAGTTAATGAATCATCTATACATCAGTCATCTTAAGAAACATTATCTATGCTGGGATCAGGGGCAATCGGCAGTCATAATGCTAGAAAAGGAAGGAATACTATATATATATATATATATATAATTTTAAAAAGTATTATTATTTAATTTGTTTAACAGTAGAGGAACTGTACCGAGGGGTAGTTGGGGCTAAAGAGGTCTTTAGGAGAGACAGTCAAGATATAGCCTGAAGAGAAGGGTTTTGGACCAACCACAAAATAAATGTAATGACTTTATATACTGCCTTCTATTAACATACAAACCAAACTGTACATGTCATTGCAGATAGTACGGAAGTCCCAACCAGGAAAGTAAATATCTCTATGAGAATTCTGAGCGATTTTGAGCCTGCCTATGAAAATCTAACCTCCACCCAGTCACTCATGTTAATCGATCCGTTGATTAAAGAGGTACAGTACCCCATCATTATGCAATACATTTTTGACATACATTTCGACATGTTTGATGTTGTATAACTCTTGAGTTTACTTCACCAAAGTAGTATTCTTTTTCTTCTCTCTTTTCAGCTTAGTGTTCTCTGCAAGAAAGCAGATCCACAACATTTCAAAGATGTACAAGTCATAAATTTAAGGTTGGTTACCACCTATTCAACACTTAAAGACCTTGATTGCACTGCAGTTTGTGAAAACATATTTAAAGTATCTACCAAATCAGGTATGTTTCTATCTAATCCATCAACTGCTCATCTACATTTCTGTTTTATTTCTGTTTTTCCAGACAAGGAAGTATTGTTGCAGAGACAGTTGCTCAATACAACTATCCCAACAACGCATCACAAATTCATTTTCTCAACAATGAACTGGAACCTACGTTAATGGATATCTTGAACGACACAAATAACCTTGAGAATATCAGTCAAGCCTTGGGCAATGTGGGTGTACAGCTGTCCAAAGTCACCTTACAATCGACTGCAATAATGAGTGAGTAATGTGTAATGGTTAAAAACACTGGATGTGGTAACCTTTCAGTAACAATTGCTACTTTCTATTATTTGTTAGAATGTGTCAAGTACATGGAATCAACAAAACATTGGTTTTATTACCGTTATAATTTATTTAATACATTGTTTTTCTACCACTCCCCCAATAATAATAATTATTATATTATTTTTTTTAAGCAAAAGTTATTATGGGACTGTAAGAAAGAGACACCAGAACTGATTTGATTAAGCTCTCTTCTTCAACAGATGTCACAGATCTGGAGCCATATGTGAACTGCACACTTAATGGTTTTGCCAACTACACTCTTGTGGTCTCAAATGGAAGCTGGCATTGTGTAGGACCTTGTTTCAGGAACCCTGACTACTGTAATGGACAAGGAATATGCTTCAACAATCGGACAGGACCGATTTGTCTGTATGAATCCACAACCATTTCCCCTACAAGTAATGTGACAAAATCGGAGGTGTATTTTAGCACTCTTGAGACTTTTTCAACAACCCCTGTATCTGGTGCGACAACTATTCAGGAAAAAATCAAAACAACTCCATCTCAAAGCACCTCAATTCCTGCATCAATGGAGACTACCAAGGGAGAGAATCTATCAACCCCATTCACAACTGAAAACCCCAAAACGACAAGTGAATCAGAAACGTCCTCTTCCACAATCATTTCCTCTACAATTAATGTGACAAAATCAGAACTGTCTTTTAGCACTCCTGAGACCATTTCAACAACAGCGGTATCTGCTGGTACCACTATAGAGGACAGTATCACAACAACTCCATCGCAAAGCACCTCAATTCTTACATCAATGGAGACTACCAAGGGAGAGAATCAATCAACCCCATTCACAACTGAAAACCCCAAATCAACAAGTGAATCAGAATCGTCCTCTTCCACAACCATTTCCCCTACAAGTAATGTGACAACATCGGAGGTGTCTTCAAGCACTGTTCAGACCTTTTCAACAACCCCGTTATCTGGTGCTACCACTATTCAGGAAAGAATCAAAACAACTCCATCCCAAAGCACCTCAATTCTTACATCAATGGAGACTACCAAGGGAGAGAATCAATCAATCTCAGTCACAACTGAAAACCCCAAATCGACAAGTGAATCAGAAATGTCCTCTTCCACAACAATTTCCACTACAAGTAATGTGACAAAATCAGAGGTGTCTTTTAGTACTATTGAAACCTTTTCAACAACCCCTGTATCTGGTACTACCACTATTCAGGAAAGAATCACAACAACTCCATCTCAAAGCACCTCAATTCCTGCATCAATGGAGACTACCAAGGGAGAGAATCTATCAACCCCATTCACAACTGAAAACCCCAAAACGACAAGTGAATCAGAAACGTCCTCTTCGACAACCATTTCCCCTACAATTAATGTGACAAAATCAGAACTGTCTTTTAGCACTCTTGAGACCTTTTCAACAACAGTGGTATCTGCTGGTACCACTATAGAGGACAGTACCACAACAACTCCATCGCAAAGCACCTCAATTCTTACATCAATGGAGACTACCAAGGGAGAGAATCAATCAACCTCAGTCACAACTGAAAACCACAAATCGACAAGTGAATCAGAAATGTCCTCTTCCAAAACCATTTCCACTACAAGTAATGTGACAACATTGGAGGTGTCTTTAAGCACTCTTGAAACCTTTTCAACAACCCCGGTATCTGGTGCTACCACTATTCAGGAAAGAATCACAACAACTCCATCCCAAAGCACCTCAATTCTTACATCAATGGAGACTACCAAGGGAGAGAATCAATCAACCTCAGTCACAACTGAAAACCCCAAATCGACAAGTGAATCAGAAACGTCCTCTTCCACGAAATACATCACATCCTCGAATGGAATTACATATCCAACTCAGCATTCCCCAGAAACAAGTGCAACACTGAACACTACACAAACTCAGGAAACTGAGTTCTCAACAAAAGAGAGACAACCATCAACAATATTGACTCCTTCTACCTCCATGCCAACCTCAGCCTCTTCATTAACCACTGAGTCAAACAAACCTGCAGTCACCACCACTCCAAAAACCACTTCAATACATTTAAGTGGAGAAACAACTGAAAACACTGTTCAAACCCCATACTCACCTTCTTCAGCAGTCACACAATCATCATCCACAACAATGTCCCAGTGCACTGATTTCACCTACGGAGATGCATGCAGTTTCGGAAGTAATGAGGCAACAGTTACCATTGGTGAGTTTAATAGTCTATCATCTCTCCTGTTTAAAACAATGAGACTTAAAGCAGAGTGAAACAATAATGCACTGATGAAACACAGTCAACAATGTTAGCCTAGATGCATGGTGGTTTTTGCAACACTGGATCTATGTATAAGACCCACAGTGCTTTCCCACTGCCTCAGAAAATACCAAAATATGACTTCCATTTAAAAATGTTACATTTTAAGTAAAAAAGTGACTTCCATTTGTCTGAAGTTAATGAATCATCTATACATCAGTCATCTTAAGAAAAATGATCTATGCTGGGATCTGGGGCAATCGGCAGTCATAATGCTAGAAAAGGAAGGAATACTATATATATATATATATATATAATTGTAAAAAGTATTATTATTTAATTTGTTTAACAGTAGAGGAACTGTACCGAGGGGTAGTTGGGGGTAAAGAGGTCTTTAGGAGAGACAGTCAAGATATAGCCTGAAGAGAAGGGTTTTGGACCAACCACAAAATAAATGTAATGACTTTATATACTGCCTTCTATTAACATACAAACCAAACTGTACATGTCATTGCAGATAGTACGGAAGTCCCAACCAGGAAAGTAAATATCACTATGAGAATTCAGAGCGATTTTGAGCCTGCCTATGAAAATCTAACCTCCACCCAGTCACTCATGTTAATCGATCCGTTGATTAAAGAGGTACAGTACTCCATCATTATGCAATACATTTTGACATACATTTCGACATGTTTGATGTTGTATAACTCTTGAGTTTACTTCACCAAAGTAGTATTCTTTTTCTTCTCTCTTTTCAGCTTAGTGTTCTCTGCAAGAAAGCAGATCCACAAAATTTCAAAGATGTACAAGTCATAAATTTAAGGTGGGTTACCACCTATTCAACACTTACAGACCTTGATTGCACTGCAGTTTGTGAAAACATATTTAAAGTATCTACCAAATCAGGTATGTTTCTATCTAATCCATCAACTGCTCATCTACATTTCTGTTTTATTTCTGTTTTTCCAGACAAGGAAGTATTGTTGCAGAGACAGTTGCTCAATACAACTATCCCAACAACGCATCACAAATTTATTTTCTCAACAATGAACTGGAACCTACGTTAACGGATATCTTGAACGACACAAATAACCTTGAGAATATCAGTCAAGCCTTGGGCAATGTGGGTGTACAGCTGTCCAAAGTCACCTTACAATCGACTGCAATAATGAGTGAGTAATGTGTAATGGTTAAAAACACTGGATGTGGTAACCTTTTAGTAACAATTGTAACTTTCTATTATTTGTTAGAATGTATCAAGTACATGGAATCAACAAAACATTGGTGTTATTACCGTTATCATTTATTTAATAAAAATGTTTTCCACCACATCCCCAATAATTATTAGTATGTATTAAAAATGTTTAAGTAAAAGTTATTATGGGACTGTAAGAAAGAGACAACAGAACTGATTTGATTAAGCTCTCTTCTTCAACAGATATCACAGATCTGGAGCCATATGTGAACTGCACACTTAATGGTTTTGCCAACTACACTCTTGTGGTCTCAAATGGAAGCTGGCATTGTGTAGGACCTTGTTTCAGGAACCCTGACTACTGTAATGGACAAGGAATATGCTTCAACAATCGGACAGGACCGATTTGTCTGTATGAATCCACAACCATTTCCCCTACAATTAATGTGACAAAATCTGAGGTGTCTTTCAGCACTCTTGAGACTTTTTCAACAACCCCTGTATCTGGTGCTACCACTATTCAGGAAAGAATCAAAACAACTCCATCCCAAAGCACCTCAATTCTTACATCAATGGAGACTACCAAGGGAGAGAATCAATCAACCCCATTCACAACTGAAAACCCCAAAACGACAAGTGAATCAGAAACGTCCTCTTCGACAACCATTTCCCCAACAATTAATGTGACAAAATCAGAAGTGTCTTTCAGCACTCTTGAGACTTTTTCAACAACCCCTGTATCTGGTGCTACTACTATTGAGGAAAAAATCACAACAACTCCATCCCAAAGCACCTCAATTCTAACATCAATGGAGACTACCAAGGGAGAGAATCAATCAACCTCATTCACAACTGAAAACACCAAATCGACAAGTGAATCAGAAGCGTCCTCTTCGACAACCATTTCCCCTACAATTAATGTGACAAAATCAGAAGTGTCTTTTAGCACTCTTGAGACCTTTTCAACAACAGCGGTATCTGGTGGTACCACTATACAGGAAAGAATCACAACAACTCCATTCCAAAGCACCTCAATTCTAACATCAATGGAGACTACCACGGGAGAGAATCAATCAACCCCATTCACAACTGAAAACCCCAAAACGACAAGTGAATCAGAAACGTCCTCTTCGACAACCATTTCCCCTACAAGTAATGTGACAACATCGAAGGTGTCTTCAAGCACTGTTCAGACCTTTTCAACAACCCCTGTATCTGGTGCTACCACTATTCATGAAAGAATCAAAACAACTCCATCCCAAAGCACCTCAATTCTTACATCAATGGAGACTACCACGGGAGAGAATCAATCAACCCCATTCACAACTGAAAACCCCAAAACGACAAGTGAATCAGAAACGTCCTCTTCGACAACCATTTCCCCAACAATAAATGTGACAAAATCAGAAGTGTCTTTTAGCACTCTTGAGACCTTTTCAACAACAGCGGTATCTGGTGGTACCACTATACAGGAAAGAATCACAACAACTCCATCCCAAAGCACCTCAATTCTAACATCAATGGAGACTACCAAGGGAGAGAATCAATCAACCTCATTCACAACTGAAAACTCCAAATCGACAAGTGAATCAGAATCGTCCTCTTCCACAACCATTTCCCCTACAAGTAATGTGACAACATCGGAGGTGTCTTCAAGCACTGTTCAGACCTTTTCAACAACCCCGGTATCTAGTGCTACCACTATTCAGGAACGAATCAAAACAACTCCATCCCAAAGCACCTCAATTCTTACATCAATGGAAACTACCAAGGGAGAGAATCAATCAACCCCATTCACAACTGAAAACATCAAATCGACAAGTGAATCAGAAACGTCCTCTTCCACGAAAGACATCACATCCTCGAATGGAATTACATATCCAACTCAGCATTCCCCAGAAACAAGTGCAACACTGAACACTACACAAACTCAGGAAACTGAGTTCTCAACAAAAGAGAGACAACCATCAACAATATTTACTCCTTCTACCTCCATGCCAACCTCAGCCTCTTCATTAACCACTGAGTCAAACAAACCTGCAGTCACCACCACTCCAAAAACCACTTCAATACATTTAAGTGGAGAAACAACTGAAAACACTGTTCAAACCCCATACTCACCTTCTTCAGCAGTCACACAATCATCATCCACAACAATGTCCCAGTGCACTGATTTCACCTACGGGGATGCATGCAGTTTCGGAAGTAATGAGGCAACAGTTACCATTGGTGAGTTTAATAGTCTATCATCTCTCCTGTTTAAAACAATGAGACTTAAAGCAGAGTGAAACAATAATGCACTGATGAAACACAGTCAACAATGTTAGCCTAGATGCATGGTGGTTTTTGCAACACTGGATCTATGTATAAGACCCACAGTGCTTTCCCACTGCCTCAGAAAATACTAAAATATGACTTCCATTTAAAAATGTTACATTTTAAGTAAAAAAGTGACTTCCATTTGTCTGAAGTTAATGAATCATCTATACATCAGTCATCTTAAGAAAAATGATCTATGCTGGGATCTGGGGCAATCGGCAGTCATAATGCTAGAAAAGGAAGGAATACTATATATATATATATATATATATATAATTGTAAAAAGTATTATTATTTAATTTGTTTAACAGTAGAGGAACTGTACCGAGGGGTAGTTGGGGGTAAAGAGGTCTTTAGGAGAGACAGTCAAGATATAGCCTGAAGAGAAGGGTTTTGGACCAACCACAAAATAAATGTAATGACTTTATATACTGCCTTCTATTAACATACAAACCAAACTGTACATGTCATTGCAGATAGTACGGAAGTCCCAACCAGGAAAGTAAATATCACTATGAGAATTCAGAGCGATTTTGAGCCTGCCTATGAAAATCTAACCTCCACCCAGTCACTCATGTTAATCGATCCGTTGATTAAAGAGGTACAGTACTCCATCATTATGCAATACATTTTGACATACATTTCGACATGTTTGATGTTGTATAACTCTTGAGTTTACTTCACCAAAGTAGTATTCTTTTTCTTCTCTCTTTTCAGCTTAGTGTTCTCTGCAAGAAAGCAGATCCACAAAATTTCAAAGATGTACAAGTCATAAATTTAAGGTGGGTTACCACCTATTCAACACTTACAGACCTTGATTGCACTGCAGTTTGTGAAAACATATTTAAAGTATCTACCAAATCAGGTATGTTTCTATCTAATCCATCAACTGCTCATCTACATTTCTGTTTTATTTCTGTTTTTCCAGACAAGGAAGTATTGTTGCAGAGACAGTTGCTCAATACAACTATCCCAACAACGCATCACAAATTTATTTTCTCAACAATGAACTGGAACCTACGTTAACGGATATCTTGAACGACACAAATAACCTTGAGAATATCAGTCAAGCCTTGGGCAATGTGGGTGTACAGCTGTCCAAAGTCACCTTACAATCGACTGCAATAATGAGTGAGTAATGTGTAATGGTTAAAAACACTGGATGTGGTAACCTTTTAGTAACAATTGTAACTTTCTATTATTTGTTAGAATGTATCAAGTACATGGAATCAACAAAACATTGGTGTTATTACCGTTATCATTTATTTAATAAAAAATGTTTTCCACCACATCCCCAATAATTATTAGTATGTATTAAAAATGTTTAAGTAAAAGTTATTATGGGACTGTAAGAAAGAGACAACAGAACTGATTTGATTAAGCTCTCTTCTTCAACAGATGTTACAGATCTAGAGCCATATGTGAACTGCACACTTAATGGTTTTGCCAACTACACTCTTGTGGTCTCAAATGGAAGCTGGCATTGTGTAGGACCTTGTTTCAGGAACCCTGACTACTGTAATGGACAAGGAATATGCTTCAACAATCGGACAGGACCGATTTGTCTGTATGAATCCACAACCATTTCCCCTACAATTAATGTGACAAAATCTGAGGTGTCTTTCAGCACTCTTGAGACTTTTTCAACAACCCCTGTATCTGGTGCTACCACTATTCAGGAAAGAATCAAAACAACTCCATCCCAAAGCACCTCAATTCTTACATCAATGGAGACTACCAAGGCAGAGAATCAATCAACCTCATTCACAACTGAAAACTCCAAATCGACAAGTGAATCAGAAACGTCCTCTTCGACAACCATTTCCCCTACAATTAATGTGACAAAAACAGAAGTGTCTTTTAGCACTCTTGAGACCTTTTCAACAACAGCGGTATCTAGTGGTACCACTATACAGGAAAGAATCACAACAACTCCATCCCAAAGCACCTCAATTCTAACATCAATGGAGACTACCAAGGGAGAGAATCAATCAACCCCATTCACAACTGAAAACCCCAAAACGACAAGTGAATCAGAAACGTCCTCTTCGACAACCATTTCCCCAACAATAAATGTGACAAAATCAGAAGTGTCTTTCAGCACTCTTGAGACTTTTTCAACAACCCCTGTATCTGGTGCTACTACTATTGAGGAAAAAATCACAACAACTCCATCCCAAAGCACCTCAATTCTAACATCAATGGAGACTACCAAGGGAGAGAATCAATCAACCTCATTCACAACTGAAAACTCCAAATCGACAAGTGAATCAGAATCGTCCTGTTCCACAACCATTTCCCCTACAAGTAATGTGACAACATCGGAGGTGTCTTCAAGCACAGTTCAGACCTTTTCAACAACACCGGTATCTGGTGCTACCACTATTCATGAAAGAATCAAAACAACTCCATCCCAAAGCACCTCAATTCTTACATCAATGGAGACTACCAAGGCAGAGAATCAATCAACCTCATTCACAACTGAAAACTCCAAATCGACAAGTGAATCAGAAACGTCCTCTTCGACAACCATTTCCACTACAAGTAATGTGACAACATCGGAGGTGTCTTCAAGCACTGTTCAGACCTTTTCAACAACCGCTGTATCTAGTGGTACCACTATTCAGGAAAGAATCAAAACAACTCCATCTCAAAGCACCTCAATTCTTACATCAATGGAGACTACCAAGGGAGAGAATCAATCAACCCCATTCACAACTGAAAACCCCAAAACGACAAGTGAATCAGAAACGTCCTCTTCGACAACCATTTCCCCAACAATTAATGTGACAAAATCAGAGGTGTCTTTCAGCACTCTTGAGACTTTTTCAACAACACCTGTATCTGGTGCTACTACTATTGAGGAAAAAACCACAACAACTCCATCCCAAAGCACCTCGATTCTAACATCAATGGAGACTACCAAGGGAGAGAATCAATCAACCTCATTCACAACTGAAAACTCCAAATCGACAAGTGAATCAGAATCGTCCTCTTCCAGAACCATTTCCCCTACAAGTAATGTGACAACATCGGAGGTGTCTTCAAGCACTGTTCAGACCTTTTCAACAACCCCGATATCTGGTGCTACCACTATTCAGGAAAGAATCAAAACAACTCCATCCCAAAGCACCTCAATTCTTACATCAATGGAGACTACCAAGGCAGAGAATCAATCAACCTCATTCACAACTGAAAACTCCAAATCGACAAGTGAATCAGAAACGTCCTCTTCGACAACCATTTCCACTACAAGTAATGTGACAACATCGGAGATGTCTTCAAGCACCGTTCAGACCTTTTCAACAACCGCTGTATCTAGTGGTACCACTATTCAGGAAAGAATCAAAACAACTCCATCTCAAAGCACCTCAATTCTTACATCAATGGAGACTACCAAGGGAGAGAATCAATCAACCCCATTCACAACTGAAAACCCCAAAACGACAAGTGAATCAGAAACGTCCTCTTCGACAACCATTTCCCCAACAATTAATGTGACAAAATCAGAAGTGTCTTTTAGCACTCTTGAGACTTTTTCACCAACAGCGGTATCTGGTGGTACCACTATACAGGAAAGAATCACAACAACTCCATCCCAAAGCACCTCAATTCTAACATCAATGGAGACTACCAAGGGAGAGAATCAATCAACCTCATTCACAACTGAAAACACCAAAACGACAAGTGAATCAGAAACGTCCTCTTCGACAACCATTTCCCCAACAATAAATGTGACAAAATCAGAAGTGTCTTTCAGCACTCTTGAGACTTTTTCAACAACCCCTGTATCTGGTGCTACTACTATTGAGGAAAAAATCACAACAACTCCATCCCAGAGCACCTCAATTCTAACATCAATGGAGACTACCAAGGGAGAGAATCAATCAACCTCATTCACAACTGAAAACTCCAAATCGACAAGTGAATCAGAATCGTCCTCTTCCACAACCATTTCCCCTACAAGTAATGTGACAACATCGGAGGTGTCTTCAAGCACTGTTCAGAACTTTTCAACAACACCGGTATCTGGTGCTACCACTATTCATGAAAGAATCAAAACAACTCCATCCCAAAGCACCTCAATTCTTACATCAATGGAGACTACCAAGGCAGAGAATCAATCAACCTCATTCACAACTGAAAACTCCAAATCGACAAGTGAATCAGAAACGTCCTCTTCGACAACCATTTCCACTACAAGTAATGTGACAACATCGGAGGTGTCTTCAAGCACTGTTCAGACCTTTTCAACAACCGCTGTATCTAGTGGTACCACTATTCAGGAAAGAATCAAAACAACTCCATCTCAAAGCACCTCAATTCTTACATCAATGGAGACTACCAAGGGAGAGAATCAATCAACCCCATTCACAACTGAAAACCCCAAAACGACAAGTGAATCAGAAGCGTCCTCTTCGACAACCATTTCCCCTACAATTAATGTGACAAAATCAGAAGTGTCTTTTAGCACTCTTGAGACCGTTTCAACAACAGCGGTATCTGGTGGTACCACTATTCAGGAAAGAATCAAAACAACTCCATCTCAAAGCACCTCAATTCTTACATCAATGGAGACTACCAAGGGAGAGAATCAATCAACCCCATTCACAACTGAAAACCCCAAAACGACAAGTGAATCAGAAACGTCCTCTTCGACAACCATTTCCCCAACAATTAATGTGACAAAATCAGAAGTGTCTTTCAGCACTCTTGAGACTTTTTCACCAACCCCTGTATCTGGTGCTACTACTATTGAAGAAAAAATCACAACAACTCCATCCCAAAGCACCTCAATTCTAACATCAATGGAGACTACCAAGGGAGAGAATCAATCAACCTCATTCACAACTGAAAACACCAAATCGACAAGTGAATCAGAAGCGTCGTCTTCGACAACCATTTCCCCTACAATTAATGTGACAAAATCAGAAGTGTCTTTTAGCACTCTTGAGACCTTTTCAACAACAGCGGTATCTGGTGGTACCACTATACAGGAAAGAATCACAACAACTCCATCCCAAAGCACCTCAATTCTAACATCAATGGAGACTACCAAGGGAGAGAATCAATCAACCCCATTCACAACTGAAAACCCCAAAACGACAAGTGAATCAGAAACGTCCTCTTCGACAACCATTTCCCCAACAATTAATGTGACAAAATCAGAGGTGTCTTTCAGCACTCTTGAGACTTTTTCAACAACACCTGTATCTGGTGCTACTACTATTGAGGAAAAAACCACAACAACTCCATCCCAAAGCACCTCGATTCTAACATCAATGGAGACTACCAAGGGAGAGAATCAATCAACCTCATTCACAACTGAAAACTCCAAATCGACAAGTGAATCAGAATCGTCCTCTTCCAGAACCATTTCCCCTACAAGTAATGTGACAACATCGGAGGTGTCTTCAAGCACTGTTCAGACCTTTTCAACAACCCCGATATCTGGTGCTACCACTATTCAGGAAAGAATCAAAACAACTCCATCCCAAAGCACCTCAATTCTTACATCAATGGAGACTACCAAGGGAGAGAATCAATCAACCCCATTCACAACTGAAAACATCAAATCGACAAGTGAATCAGAAACGTCCTCTTCCACGAAAGACATCACATCCTCGAATGGAATTACATATCCAACTCAGCATTCCCCAGAAACAAGTGCAACACTGAACACTACACAAACTCAGGAAACTGAGTTCTCAACAAAAGAGAGACAACCATCAACAATATTTACTCCTTCTACCTCCATGCCAACCTCAGCCTCTTCATTAACCACTGAGTCAACCAAACCTGCAGTCACCACCACTCCAAAAACCACTTCAATACATTTAAGTGGAGAAACAACTGAAAACACTGTTCAAACCCCATACTCACCTTCTTCAGCAGTCACACAATCATCATCCACAACAATTTCCCAGTGCACTGATTTCACCTACGGAGATGCATGCAGTTTCGGAAGTAATGAGGCAACAGTTACCATTGGTGAGTTTAATAGTCTATCATCTCTCCTGTTTAAAACAATGAGACTTAAAGCAGAGTGAAACAATAATGCACTGATGAAACACAGTCAACAATGTTAGCCTAGATGCATGGTGGTTTTTGCAACACTGGATCTATGTATAAGACCCACAGTGCTTTCCCACTGCCTCAGAAAATACTAAAATATGACTTCCATTTAAAAATGTTACATTTTAAGTCAAAAGCGACTTCCATTTGTCTGAAGTTAATGAATCATCTATACATCAGTCATCTTAAGAAAAAGTATCAATGCTAGGATCAGGGGCCATCGGCAGTCATAATGCTAGTAAAGGAAGGATTACTTTATATATATACTGTATATATATATATATATATATATATACAGTATATATATATCATTTTTAAAAAGTATTATTATTTAATTTGTTTAACAGTAGAGGAACTGTACCGAGGGGTAGTTGGGGGTGAAGAGGTCTTTAGGAGAGACAGTCAAGATATAGCCTGAAGAGAAGGGTTTTGGCCCTACCACAAAATAAATGTAATGACTTTATATACTGCCTTCTATTAACATACAAACCAAACTGTACATGTCATTGCAGATAGTACGGAAGTCCCAACCAGGAAAGTAAATATCTCTATGAGAATTTTGAGTGATTTTGAGCCTGCCTATGACAATCTAACCTCCACCCAGTCACTCATGTTAATCGATCCGTTGATTAAAGAGGTACAGTACTCCATCATTATGCAATACATTTTTGACATACATTTCGACATGTTTGATGTTGTATAACTCTTGAGTTTACTTCACCAAAGTAGTATTCTTTTTCTTCTCTCTTTTCAGCTTAGTGTTCTCTGCAAGAAAGCAGATCCACAAAATTTCAAAGATGTACAAGTCATACATTTAAGGTTGGTTACCACCTATTCAACACTTACAGACCTTGATTGCACTGCAGTTTGTGTAAACATATTTAAAGTATCTACCAAATCAGGTATGTTTCTATCTAATCCATCAACTGCTCATCTACATTTCTGTTTTATTTCTGTTTTTCCAGACAAGGAAGTATTGTTGCAGAGACAGTTGCTCAATACAACTATCCCAACAACGCATCACAAATTAATTTTCTCAACAATGAACTGGAACCTACGTTAACGGATATCTTGAACGACACAAATAACCTTGAGAATATCAGTCAAGCCTTGGACAATGTGGGTGTACAGCTGTCCAAAGTCACCTTACAATCGACTGCAATAATGAGTGAGTAATGTGTAATGGTTAAAAACACTGGATGTGGTAACCTTTCAGTAACAATTGTTACTTTCTATTATTTGTTAGAATGTATCAAGTACATGGAATCAACAAAACATTGGTTTTATTACCGTTATAATTTATTTAATACATTTTCTTTCCACCCCCCCCCCCCCCCCTACCCCCAATAATATTTATTATTTATTTTATTTTTTAAGTAAAAGTTATTATGGGACTGTAAGAAAAATACACCAGAACTCATTTGATTAAGCTCTCTTCTTCAACAGATATCACAGATCTGGAGCCATATGTGAACTGCACACTGAAGGGTTTTGCCAACTACACTCTTGTGGTCTCAAATGGAAGTTGGATTTGTGTAGGACCTTGTTTTAGTAACCCTGACTACTGTAATGGACAAGGATTATGCTTCAACAATCGGACAGGGCCGATTTGTCTGTATGAATCCACAACCATTTCCCCTACAATTAATGTGACAAAATCGGAGGTGTCTTTTAGCACTCTTGAGACCTTTTCAACAACCCCTGTATCTGGTAATACCACTATTCAGGAAAGAATCACAACTCCAACCGAAAGCACCTCAATACTTATATCAATGGAGACTACCAAGGGAGAGAATAAATCAACCCCATTCACAACTGAAAACCTCAAATCAACAAGTGAATCAGAAACGTCCTCTTCGACAACCATTTCCCCAACAATAAATGTGACAAAATCAGAGGTGTCTTTCAGCACTGTTCAGACCTTTTCAACAACCCCTGTATCTGGTGCTACTACTATTGAGGAAAAAATCACAACAACTCCATCCCAAAGCACCTCAATTCTTACATCAATGGAGACTACCAAGGGAGAGAATCAATCAACCTCATTCACAACTGAAAACTCCAAATCGACAAGTGAATCAGAATCGTCCTCTTCGACAACCATTTCCACTACAAGTAATGTGACAACATCGGAGGTGTCTTCAAGCACTGTTCAGACCATTTCAACAACCGCTGTATCTAGTGGTACCACTATTCAGGAAAGAATCAAAACAACTCCATCTCAAAGCACCTCAATTCTTACATCAATGGAGACTACCAAGGGAGAGAATCAATCAACCCCATTCACAACTGAAAACACCAAATCGACAAGTGAATCAGAAGCGTCCTCTTCGACAACCATTTCCCCTACAAGTAATGTGACAACATCGGAGTTGTCTTTCAGCACTCTTGAGACTTTTTCAACAACCCCTGTATCTGGTACTACTACTATTGAGGAAAAAATCACAACAACTCCATCCCAAAGCACCTCAATTCTAACATCAATGGAGACTACCAAGGGAGAGAATCAATCAACCTCATTCACAACTGAAAACACCAAATCGACAAGTGAATCAGAAGCGTCCTCTTCGACAACCATTTCCCCTACAATTAATGTGACAAAATCAGAAGTGTCTTTTAGCGCTCTTGAGACCTTTTCAACAACAGCGGTATCTGGTGGTACCACTATACAGGAAAGAATCACAACAACTCCATCCCAAAGCACCTCAATTCTCACATCAATGGAGACTACCAAGGGAGAGAATCAATCAACCCCATTCACAACTGAAAACACCAAATTGACAAGTGAATCAGAAACGTCCTCTTCGACAACCATTTCCCCGACAAGTAATGTGACAACATCGGAGGTGTCTTCAAGCACTGTTCAGACCTTTTCAACAACCCCGGTATCTGGTGCTACCACTATTCATGAAAGAATCAAAACAACTCCATCCCAAAGCACCTCAATTCTTACATCAATGGAGACTACCAAGGGAGAGAATCAATCAACCCCATTCACAACTGAAAACCCCAAAACGACAAGTGAATCAGAAACGTCCTCTTCGACAACCATTTCCCCAACAATTAATGTGACAAAATCAGAAGTGTCTTTCAGCACTCTTGAGACTTTTTCACCAACCCCTGTATCTGGTGCTACTACTATTGAGGAAAAAATCACAACAACTCCATCCCAAAGCACCTCAATTCTAACATCAATGGAGACTACCAAGGGAGAGAATCAATCAACCTCATTCACAACAGAAAACACCAAATCGACAAGTGAATCAGAAGCGTCCTCTTCGACAACCATTTCCCCTACAATTAATGTGACAAAATCAGAAGTGTCTTTTAGCACTCTTGAGACCTTTTCAACAACAGCGGTATCTGGTGGTACCACTATACAGGAAAGAATCACAACAACTCCATCTCAAAGCACCTCAATTCTTACATCAATGGAGACTACCAAGGGAGAGAATCAATCAACCCCATTCACAACTGAAAACCCCAAAACGACAAGTGAATCAGAAACGTCCTCTTCGACAACCATTTCCACTACAAGTAATGTGACAACATCGGAGGTGTCTTCAAGCACTGTTCAGACCTTTTCAACAACCCCTGTATCTGGTGCTACCACTATTCATGAAAGAATCAAAACAACTCCATCCCAAAGCACCTCAATTCTTACATCAATGGAGACTACCAAGGCAGAGAATCAATCAACCTCATTCACAACTGAAAACTCCAAATCGACAAGTGAATCAGAAACGTCCTCTTCGACAACCATTTCCACTACAAGTAATGTGACAACATCGGAGGTGTCTTCAAGCACTGTTCAGACCTTTTCAACAACCCCTGTATCTGGTGCTACCACTATTCAGGAAAGAATCAAAACAACTCCATCCCAAAGCACCTCAATTCTTACATCAATGGAGACTACCAAGGGAGAGAATCAATCTACCGAATTCACAACTGAAAATCCAAAATCGACAAGTGAAACAGAAACATCCTCTTCAACAACCATTTCCCCAACAAGTAATGTGACAAAATCAGAGTTCTCTTTTAGTACTCTTGAGACTTTTTCACCAACCCATGTATCTGGTGCTACTACTATTGAGGAAAAAATCACAACAACTCCATCCCAAAGCACCTCAATTCTAACATCAATGGAGACTACCAAGGGAGAGAATCAATCAACCCCATTCACAACAGAAAACCCCAAAACGACAAGTGAATCAGAAACGTCCTCTTCGACAACCATTTCCACTACAAGTAATGTGACAACATCGGAGGTGTCTTCAAGCACTGTTCAGACCTTTTCAACAACCCCGGTATCTGGTGCTACCACTATTCATGAAAGAATCAAAACAACTCCATCCCAAAGCACCTCAATTCTTACATCAATGGAGACTACCAAGGCAGAGAATCAATCAACCTCATTCACAACTGAAAACTCCAAATCGACAAGTGAATCAGAAACGTCCTCTTTGACAACCATTTCCACTACAAGTAATGTGACAACATCGGAGGTGTCTTCAAGCACTGTTCAGACCTTTTCAACAACCCCTGTATCTGGTGCTACCACTATTCAGGAAAGAATCACAACAACTCCATCCCAAAGCACCTCAATTCTCACATCAATGGAGACTACCAAGGGAGAGAATCAATCAACCTTGTTCACAACTGAAAACCACAAATCGACAAGTGAATCAGAAACGTCCTCTTCGACAACCATTTCCCCTACAATTAATGTGACAAAATCGGAGGTGTCTTTCAGCACTCTTGAGACTTTTTCAACAACCCCTGTATCTGGTGCTACCACTATTCAGGAAAGAATCACAACAACTCCATCCCAAAGCACCTCAATTCTTACATCAATGGAGACTACCAAGGGAGAGAATCAATCAACCTCATTCACAACTGAAAACCACAAATCGACAAGTGAATCAGAAACATCCCCTTCCACAACCATTTCCACTACAAGAAATGTGACAATATCGGAGGTGTCTTCAAGCACTGTTCAGACCTTTTCAACAACCGCTGTATCTGGTGCTACCACTATTCAGGAAAGAATCACAACTCCAACCCAAAGCACCTCAATTCTTATATCAATGGAGACTACCAAGGGAGAGAATCAATCAACCTCAGTCACAACTGAAAACCCCAAATCGACAAGTGAAACAGAAACATCCTCTTCAACAACCATTTCCCCAACAAGTAATGTGACAAAATCAGAGTTCTCTTTTAGTACTCTTGAGACTTTTTCACCAACCCCTGTATCTGGTGCTACTACTATTGAGGAAAAAATCACAACAACTCCATCCCAAAGCACCTCAATTCTAACATCAATGGAGACTACCAAGGGAGAGAATCAATCAACCTCATTCACAACAGAAAACACCAAATCGACAAGTGAATCAGAAGCGTCCTCTTCGACAACCATTTCCCCTACAATTAATGTGACAAAATCAGAAGTGTCTTTTAGCACTCTTGAGACCTTTTCAACAACAGCGGTATCTGGTGGTACCACTATACAGGAAAGAATCACAACAACTCCATCTCAAAGCACCTCAATTCTAACATCAATGGAGACTACCAAGGGAGAGAATCAATCAACTCCATTCACAACTGAAAACCCCAAAACGACAAGTGAATCAGAAACGTCCTCTTCGACAACCATTTCCACTACAAGTAATGTGACAACATCGGAGGTGTCTTCAAGCACTGTTCAGACCTTTTCAACAACCCCTGTATCTGGTGCTACTACTATTGAGGAAAAAATCACAACAACTCCATCCCAAAGCACCTCAATTCTTACATCAATGGAGACTACCAAGGCAGAGAATCAATCAACCTCATTCACAACTGAAAACTCCAAATCGACAAGTGAATCAGAAACGTCCTCTTCGACAACCATTTCCACTACAAGTAATGTGACAACATCTGAGGTGTCTTCAAGCACTGTTCAGACCTTTTCAACAACCGCTGTATCTAGTGGTACCACTATTCAGGAAAGAATCAAAACAACTCCATCTCAAAGCACCTCAATTCTTACATCAATGGAGACTACCAAGGGAGAGAATCAATCAACCCCATTCACAACTGAAAACCCCAAAACGACAAGTGAATCAGAAACGTCCTCTTCGACAACCATTTCCCCAACAATTAATGTGACAAAATCAGAAGTGTCTTTCAGCACTCTTGAGACTTTTTCACCAACCCCTGTATCTGGTGCTACTACTATTGAGGAAAGAATCAAAACAACTCCATCTCAAAGCACCTCAATTCTTACATCAATGGAGACTACCAAGGGAGAGAATCAATCAACCCCATTCACAACTGAAAACCCCAAAACGACAAGTGAATCAGAAACGTCCTCTTCGACAACCATTTCCCCTACAATTAATGTGACAACATCGGAGGTGTCTTCAAGCACTGTTCAGACCTTTTCAACAACCCCGGTATCTGGTGCTACCACTATTCATGAAAGAATCAAAACAACTCCATCCCAAAGCACCTCAATTCTTACATCAATGGAGACTACCAAGGCAGAGAATCAATCAACCTCATTCACAACTGAAAACTCCAAATCGACAAGTGAATCAGAAACGTCCTCTTCGACAACCATTTCCACTACAAGTAATGTGACAACATCGGAGGTGTCTTCAAGCACTGTTCAGACCTTTTCAACAACCCCTGTATCTGGTGCTACCACTATTCAGGAAAGAATCACAACAACTCCATCCCAAAGCACCTCAATTCTCACATCAATGGAGACTACCAAGGGAGAGAATCAATCAACCTTGTTCACAACTGAAAACCACAAATCGACAAGTGAATCAGAAACGTCCTCTTCGACAACCATTTCCCCTACAATTAATGTGACAAAATCGGAGGTGTCTTTCAGCACTCTTGAGACTTTTTCAACAACCCCTGTATCTGGTGCTACCACTATTCAGGAAAGAATCAAAACAACTCCATCCCAAAGCACCTCAATTCTTACATCAATGGAGACTACCAAGGGAGAGAATCAATCTACCGAATTCACAACTGAAAATCCAAAATCGACAAGTGAAACAGAAACATCCTCTTCAACAACCATTTCCCCAACAAGTAATGTGACAAAATCAGAGTTCTCTTTTAGTACTCTTGAGACTTTTTCACCAACCCCTGTATCTGGTGCTACTACTATTGAGGAAAAAATCACAACAACTCCATCCCAAAGCACCTCAATTCTAACATCAATGGAGACTACCAAGGGAGAGAATCAATCAACCTCATTCACAACAGAAAACACCAAATCGACAAGTGAATCAGAAGCGTCCTCTTCGACAACCATTTCCCCTACAATTAATGTGACAAAATCAGAAGTGTCTTTTAGCACTCTTGAGACCTTTTCAACAACAGCGGTATCTGGTGGTACCACTATACAGGAAAGAATCACAACAACTCCAACCCAAAGCACCTCAATTCTTACATCAATGGAGACTACCAAGGGAGAGAATCAATCAACCCCATTCACAACTGAAAACCTCAAATCGACAAGTGAATCAGAAACGTCCTCTTCCACAACTATTTCCCATCCAAGTAATGTGACAAAATCTGAGGTGTCTTTTAGTACTCTTGAGACCTTTTCAACAACCCCTGTATCTGGTGCTACCACTATTCAGGAAAGAATCACAACTCCAACCCAAAGCACCTCAATTCTTACATCAATGGAGACTACCAAGGGAGAGAATCAATCAACCTTGTTCACAACTGAAAACCCAAAATCGACAAGTGAATCAGAAACATCCTCTTCAACAACCATTTCCCCAACAATTAATGTGACAACATCGGAGGTGTCTTTCAGCACTCTTGAGACTTTTTCAACAACCCCTGTATCTGGTGCTACCACTATTCAGGAAAGAATCAAAACAACTCCATCCCAAAGCACCTCTATTCTTACATCAATAGAGACTACCAAGGGAGAGAATCAATCTACCGAATTCACAACTGAAAACCCCAAATCGACAAGTGAAACAGAAACATCCTCTTCAACAACCATTTCCCCAACAAGTAATGTGACAAAATCAGAGTTGTCTTTTAGTACTCTTGAGACCTTTTCAACAACCCCTGTATCTGGTACTACCACTATTCAGGAAAGAATCACAACAACTCCATCCCAAAGCACCTCAATTCTTACATCAATGGAGACTACCAAGGGAGAGAATCAATCAACCTCATTCACAACTGAAAACCTCAAATCGACAAGTGAATCAGAAACGTCCTCTTCCACGAAAGACATCACATCCTCGAATAGAATTACAACTTCAACACAGCATTCCCCAGAAACCAGTGCAACACTGAACACTACACAAACTCAGCAAACTGAGTTCTCAACAAAAGAGAGACAACCATCAACAATATTTACTCATTCTACCTCCATGCCAACCTCAGCCTCTTCATTAACCACTGAGTCAAACAAACCTGCAGTCACCACCACTCCAAAAACCACTTCAATACATTTAAGTGGAAAAACAACTCAAACCCCACACTCAACTTCTGCAGCAGTCACACAATCGTCTTCCACAACAATTTCCCAGTGCACTGCTTTCACCTACGGCGATGCATGCAGTTTTGGAAGTAATGAGACAACAGTTACCATTGGTGAGTTTAATAGTCTATCATCTCTCCTTTAACATGAAGCAGAGTGAAACAGTAATGCACTGAATTACAATGTTAGCCTAGATGCATGGTTTTTGCAACACTGGATCTATGTATAAGACCCACAGTGCTATCCCACCTCCTCAGAAAATATTTAAATATGACTTCCATTCACATTTTTGACATTTTATGTCAAAGGGTACTTATGCCAATACTGTGTCGTTTATGACATTTACCAACATTTATTCCATGAATAGTTCGAAGCTAGCGTTAGGTGCGAGGCTGCTCGGTTAACCCATTTGCGGGAACATTATTTGTTTCACAAAATAGCCTGATTTAGTTGACCATGAACATCAGAGACATACATTACGAATGTTCATTTTAAATACTCTATACTGAGCACTGCTATAAGAAGATGAACCAGAGAACAGCAGTAAATGCAATAACCCACAGTCGTCGCTGATGCAGTGTTGCCAACTCAATCTGTAATGGAAGTAGCTGTTGGCTCTCCCAAAAGTAGCTAGAAGTAGCTAGATGAAGTAATCAACTTATTTGCATAATATGCCATTCTGAAAGGCTAAATGAATAGAAAAAGGCTGACCAGGTTAACAAACTAACTATTTATGTATTTACAAACTTGTTTCTTTTTTTTGCTATAAGTTTTTACTGAGCGGGTGGACCTGAGAGGGTGCGACTCATGGGAGAGACTGACTGAGACAGAGTGAACCGTTTGAGGGATTTTTGAGTGTGAAACTAAAAGACAGAGTGAATATTATTTTAAACGAAAACTTATCTACAAATATTATACTGAACTGTACAAAATCATTGTTGTGATTGGACGTTAGCGGTCCGCTGCAGCAAGACTGCGAGGCTGCTATCAGACTGGCCGCGTGAGTGAGTTGATGTCTCTTTTCAAGGGACCGTTGAAAAGAGAGGGAGAGGAGAGGGATATCCTGAAATCCAAATTTCCCGCTAAATTCGGACCAATCACAAAACTGTTTTGCAAGCGCGCCGCTTCGCGCGTGTGGGGGCGACAGGCCCAATCCCGATTCTCTTTTCTACCCCTATGGCTCGTTTTCGAGTGTCACTCGATTCGAAGGCAAGGCCTTCGAATACGTCACAAGCCCTACCCCTTGAAATCTAAGCCCTATGAATTGGGACAGCCCTTCACGGCGCCTACGTCATCACGTGGTACGGGTGACGCGTTGTGTTGCCGGCGAATTCTCACATCTCGCAATGCCTTGTTCAGCTGTGTTTATTTCTGTTGCGTGTGCTATAAGCATCTATTTTCATTTGTTATCAACACACTGTAGTGTTTAGACGTTCCTTTTTTAGTCTCTTCCGTCAGCGATGTCTTTTTTGTGGACATCGCAATAATGACAATGAATTTAATGACAATGAATGACTCCAACCAAAACAACCAGTCCATCAGTAGTCATAAAGCGTTGTCCAAAAATCACGTTACCAAGCGCCTTTCTCAGAACAATTCGTCGTCTAGAATCCAAAAATCAATCCATCATAGTGGTGGTCAAAAACGTAGAAAGAGGATCTCTTGGGGACGCGGCCACATTTGCCCGTGAAGGAGAGATGACAAATAAGCGGAAACATTTCTCAGTAGAGTCGAACGGTGATAGATCATCATCCTTTACGCGTATCCTTAACTGTAGTTACATTTCGCGTGTCATATGCCATTAGACATGGAAATATGTCAATGCGCGGCTGTCATGCACAAATCAGCTTGTAACGTTAGACACACAGCACACAGCACATCGGCATGATAACGTTTTGTTGTTGTGCTTGTTATAAAGAAAAGGTCTATAATGCATTGAAATTAATGATACAACCCATTAATAATATTACCTAATAACAACTGCTCGGATTAGATTGCGGGTGGAAATAGGTCAAAATGCGCATCATGTACAAGTCAGACGAACGTTTGATAGATAACTTTACATATGTGTACCATCATCCGCTGTCAAACGCCACAGGTAATAATTGATTTATGACTGTACATCTCTGAAATGCTCGACTGTCATGCAGCGTTGCGTTACTGTAACGTTAGACACAGCACCGACATAAAAGCGATTTTTGGGTTAAGCTTGTTATAAATAAAAGGTCTATAATGCATTGTAATGACATTAAACTAAGACAATAAGATGGTTATCATAATTTTTCAAATCTTTATTAATAAGTAATTACAGAGAATTAAAATGACATTTCCGCATTGAATAGAGCGACATAAGATTTCTGTAGATGATTCGCAATGCATCCTGGTATCAAGGGGTAGCGTACCGTTAGCCCTTCGAAGCTAGTCTGGTCCTGAAATCCCTCGAAACGAAGTAATAGTTAGCCCTCCCCCTTACCCCTAGCCCTCGACGAAATATGAATTGAGACAGCCCTCGCCCTAAACGTGAACGCGCAAATCGAGCCATAGGGGTGAAAACGAAGGGCTAGGGGTGAATTGGGATTGGGCCTGCTCCCTAGATCGGAACGAAATGTAGGTCTGAAAGCGGCCTAAATCTAGCTTCAATCTTTTTTTTTTTTCATAATACCTCACTGCCTTTCTCGTTGCGCAGCCTGAGGAGTAATCGTCGACTTAGTGGACAGAATCAATTAGTGGCAGAGAAAATTCATTCGCGGCCCACCACGAATCAATGCATGTAGAGGAAACACTGATATTTATTGTTCCTGTTCTTTTACCAACTGCTAAGACCACAATATAGTAAGCTAGTTACTTTAGCTAGCTAAAGATATTGGCCCCCCAAATCATTTTACAACTTGTTTAGCAATTGTGTTACGATGTTTCTGTCGAACCCCGCAGTGAAGGTATCTAAGCAACGTAATGTAGCTAGCGAACAGAAGTTGGGAATAAACGTCAGATCAGATATATAAACGGGTTATTTTGATAAATTGGACACATTTTGGGAATATATATGGTTACTTTCTCGACTGAAAACATATTAAAACTTCATGAAATGACATGTTAACACTTGTACAGCCAAAATTAAAATGAAAGAAATGTCGTGACTTTATATACTGCCTTCTATTAACATACAAACCAAACTGTACATGTCATTGCAGATAGTTCGGAAGTCCCAACCAGGAAAGTAAATATCTCTATGAGAATTCTGAGAGATTTTGAGCCTGCCTATGAAAATCTAACCTCCACCCAGTCACTCATGTTAATCGATCCGTTGATTAAAGAGGTACAGTACTCCATCATTATGCAACACATTTTTTACATACATTTCGACATGTTTGATGTTGTATAACTCTTGAGTTTACTTCACCAAAGTATTATTCTTTTTCTTCTCTCTTTTCAGCTTAGTGTTCTCTGCAAGAAAGCAGATCCACAAAATTTCAAAGATGTACAAGTCATACATTTAAGGTTTGGTTACCACCTATTCAACACTTACAGACCTTGATTACACTGTAGTTTGTGTAAACATATTTAAAGCATCTACCAAATCAGGTATGTTTCTATCTAATCCATCAACTGCTCATCTACATTTCTGTTTTATTTCTGTTTTTCCAGACAAGGAAGTATTGTTGCAGAGACAGTTGCTCAATACAACTATCCCAACAACGCATCACAAATTAATTTTCTCAACAATGGACTGGAACTTACGTTAACAGATATCTTGAACGACACAAATAACCTTGAGAATATCAGTCAAGCCTTGGGCAATGTGGGTGTACAGCTGTCCAAAGTCACCTTCCAATCAACTGCAATAATGAGTGAGTAATGTGTAATGGTTAAAAACACTGGATGTGGTAACCTTTTAGTAACAATTGTTACTTTCTAGTATTTGTTTAAATGTATCACTAAGTACTGTATATCAACAAAACATTTATGTTATCATTTATTGAATACATCAATAAAAATAATAAGTTATTTTGAGACTATAAAAAAGAGATACCAGAGCAGATTTGATTAAGCTCTCTTCTTAAACAGACATCACCGATCTGGAGCCATATGTGAACTGCACTCTGACGGATTTTGCCGGCTACACTCTTGTGGTCTCAAATGGAAGCTGGATTTGTGTAGGACCTTGTTTCAAGAACCCTGACTACTGTAACAGACAAGGATTATGCTTCAACAATCAGACTGGACCGATCTGTCGGTATGAATTAGTTTTTGGGGGATCATTTTTTAGAAAAGAAAAAGATTGCTGGAAAGTTAAATCAAGACAATTATATATACTGTACTGTACACATATACAGGCATGCATATATCTACATACACTTTTTTACAGTATACAAAATGACAGTCGTCACATTCATAGAAATAATTATGTATCATTAAGACATGTTAGCTGCCACTGCCAAAGATCAAAATAAAATGTTAAGAAATCTAGAAAGTTACCAGACGGAGCCAGTGCCTTCACCCCTCCCGCACATCAACGTTATGTGAGTGTAATGTCAAAGGAATGAATGTAAGTAACCCAAATGAAATACTCATTGTCACACACAGGTGTTATGAGTCCAACCTGAAGCAGTACTACGGAGAACAGTGTGAGCTGTTCCGCTGGGGACAAGGTTTCTATGCCGCCCTCTTCAGCGCTCTGGCGGCCGTCATCCTCCTGATAGTCATCCTCATTGTGGTCATTGTTGTCCTGCGGAAGAAACATAGAGGCCTTAGGTGGGTTATTTTGATACAATAACGGCATTACCTTTAAAAATATATTTTTGGCAGACACCTTTATCCAAAGCGACTTACAACAAATACATTTGTCGAATCATCTCTATATCAGTCATCATAAGAAAAAGAAATATATGCTAGGACCAGGGGACACTGTCAGTCACAATGCTAGAAGAAGGAATAATCACTATTCACTTTTTTATTATTATTAATTTATTTATAGAGAAACTGTACAGGGGGGTAGTGAGGATTAAGTGGTCTTTAGGCGGGACAGTTAAGATGTAGCCTTAAGAGATGGGTCTTCAGTCTATGGCAGAAGATAGGTATTGATCCTAAGCATCCTAGGCATCCTCTTCCACAGATACTTACAGTATAAATATACTTTGAATATGAATATGCTTTATTTTTTTTCAATGTAACTGGGACCAAATCTGTGTGATCCCGATGGTAAACCCCCCCCCAATGTGTTTAACGATGTTGTTTGATTATAATTTGACAGTGACGAGCCTCGTGCTAGAAGGAGTTCTGATGAAGACTTTTTCGACTTCACAGGTCTGTACATTTCTATGTGTTATTCCTCATGACCAATGAAATGACCACACTACTCACAGTGATACAGTATATTCCTAACAATCATTTGCTATGATTTCCACATTGGATTTTAGACCGTGGTCCCCTCCGTTGGAGTTTACCAATTCGAAAATCCGGGCAGTACAACATGAATCAAAATGTTGATTTTGCAGACGAATCCAACCCTGGGGTTTTCAGGCCACGTCTTGAGAAAGTTGATACAGCACTGGATGTTGGTATATTTACAGAAATTATTTACTTTTAAGATAAAGTTTTATCAAACAGTAAAGTACCAGCTTTTAACAGACACACATAATGCTATGATAACACACACACACTTGCCATAGTCTGTTCAAAGCCCTAGCTGTTAACAAATAATAATAATTATGCATTACATTTATAAAGCGCTTTTCATTATACAAGAATAATCTCAAAGTGCATAAAATCACAGATAGATTAAAAATATATATATAATAAGTGCTTTAAAACATAACAGAATATCTAATATAAATTTGAGGTAGGCATGACTAGTAGATGTTTGCATTCTAACTGACATGATTTTTACTTTTCTTTCTCAGGTGAAGACTAAACGGCCAGAAGTGCTTCAGTAGCTTTTGATAACAATAGTATCACTGAAAAGACAAGGGCCTGCCTGAAATTGAACAGAATTACCAACAAACAGGTGGAGCAACGAAATTTTTTGGGGGGATCTAGGAGTGGGTGGGACATGAGCATCGCAAACCCCCGCCTTCCGCCACCGTTCCGGCCTCTACAACATGCCAAATCAAAATGAATGCCATACATTTCTACATTTTCTTCACCACCATATGCAAATAATATTGAGAGTTTAGATAAGAAAAACTGTAAGAGATATTTTGAGTATGAGATTCTGACTTAAAATATTATTTAAAAAAATAAATAAAATATATATATATATACAAATATTTGAAATGTGTTTGTTTACCTTTTGATTGTGTGTACTCTGAAGGATATTGAGAATGGTAACCTATGACACTTGATGTACACTGATAACATGGCTGTGTGTGACGTATAGGATGCTCGTCCTGTCACTAGGCAGCCTTTATTTAAATGTTTGTTTGTGAGTTAGATGGCAGAGACCAACAGTTTTCCCACCGCACATCACATGTCTTGAAATTACCTTGAATCCTGTGTTCGATATTGATTTATTTTCTTCTGGAAAAGTCAATCAGAGTTTATGGTTTAATAAATTAGATTTCAGTTATTAAATGGAGCACTTTGATTTAATTCAATAACATACTTACATATACTCTGAAATAAATTTTAGAGTTGAAGAGTCACATTGAAATATTTTGCCTGAGATGATCAGTCTAAATGCCGTTCTGAACCAACTGTGGAAGAAAGCATACACACCATTGGGTTGATTGTTGAGTTTAAGTAGCCAATCCACACTAATGTTTCAAACACAACTGCAGAAGTAGAATCATTGATAAAGGGATCAATAATGTTGCAGACAAAAAATGGCAGCCAGAATGCTAGAAACACCCCCATAATACTGGCCAGAGTCTTGGTGCTTTTCTCTGCCATCTTCCCTGAGGTCTGACAAATGCACTTTTATCCAAATATGCAAATGATCCAATTATCCAAATATTTCAAATATGTTCAAATATGATCTACAATAATACAATTTAACATAGCTAGAAAGCAAATAGTTAAGCCTGAAACTATTTGGGGCAATTTGGATATTTAATATTTGATGTATTAAAATAATAAATCAAAACACAAATTGAATGTTGCAAGAAAACATGAACTAGTTAGCTAGGTAGCTAGTTAATGAGCAAAGCTAGCCATCCCACCCGTGTTAGCTAGCAAGCAAAGCAAGAAATCAAGCTTGTTATGAAAAATGTTTCAGCGAAAATGAATACATTCATTACTTCCTAGCCAGCTTGCCAGGTTAACATTAACTGTGGCTATGGTCTGTTTAGTTCAAAAACACGAATTTAATATTGCAAGAAAAACGACTGTCAGATGAATCAGATTCAACAAACATACCTTTATCCTGGGTTCTTTTTTTGAGCGTCTTCATTTTTCTTTTAGCTATTTGTGTACTGTTACTCTAACTCAACATAAGTTGCTAATGGAGATGATTTATTGTCGCACTAACCAGCAGACTAAATGACAACGTTTGCAGGAAAAGTACTTTACAAATACAAGTTATTATGACCTAACAAAGCGTTGACCCAAGGGTACCCACAATGCTGCTGCGTTCCCATAGCTACACACTGGGTTCTGCAGGTCTTAACGTGACGTTAGAATTATAAGGTTCTATCTCCATTTTTGTCAAAATCGAGTTTTTTTTTTTACATAATCTGATCCATTAGGTGTTTATTAATGCCTGTGTGGTGTTATTTTTAAAATGTTGACATTTTTGAGTTAGTAATTCATAACATACAAAGGTTCCATCTCACAAAACATAATGGAAAGTAAAAACGTTGACGCTCAATATCTCTGAACTGCCCTAAACGGAGATAGAACCTTATCATTCTAAACTCACGAAGTGTGAGGAGCGAGCAAGAAAGTCACACTGCTCGTTTTCACACAGAAAAAAAAAGAGAATGTTTATGCCCCATCCCCCCATCTAAATTATATCTAAAAACCAACGGCAAATTCAATAGGTACCAAGGATGCTTTCAATTCATGTACTTCTACCTGGATCAGATCACTGGAACACTGCATTAACCACTTTTAACCACAAGGTGTCGACAAGCGGACACACTCCAGCCGGGCGGAGTGGTGGTCCCTAAAGCCCAGTTTATTCTTCTGCGTCGAACTTACGCGCGGCCAGGGGTAAATTACTATTTTAGGTCTAATAATAATAATTATTATAATTATAATAACCTTTATTTGTATAGCACTTTTCCTGCAAACATTGCAGCTCAAAGTGCTTTAACATATCCACACAGCATAAATATAATAATAGAACAATAGTAATCAATAAAACACACAATAGCAATAATATAAACTACATAATAAAACAAGAACAAACCATACAATCCAAGGGGCATAGAACAAAGATTAACTAAATAACTAAATAATATAAGAATTACTCTAAGATTTAAATAAGTAAATACATAGGCTATACAAATATATACAATATATACACATATATAAACCCCATAGGGTTTAATTCATCAACTAACATTAAAAGATACATTTAGAAAAGAATACAGTCATTTAAAGGTTATATTAAATATTAATACAGTAGCCTACTGGGTAAGTAGCAATCATAATAGTAAGCTCAACCAGGACACCACAATGCATATCCTCTGCTCATTCCCTCGTCTCATATCGAACTAACCTTTACTGTTAACAAACCCAAAAGTCATGAGAAAAAGAAAAAAAAAAGTTCATACATTGTCTTTGCTACCGACTTTTCTAAACTGCTTCTTGACTTATCCCTCTCACAATTTACACGAGTTCTAGAGGGTCTCAATCATACTGGCCAATTTATAACAACATTATAAAACAGAATTGGGGTCTCGGCCCAGCTGTTGTACCTCAACATTTCCGCTAAGGGGAGATCGTGCACTTTCAGTACCTCTGTAGCGTCACCACCAGCTAGATCAAGGCTCTTTTATTTTACGAACGCAGCCTGTGTGTGTGTGTGTGTGTGTGTGTGTGTGTGTGTGTGTGTGGGTGTGTGTGTGTGTGTGTGTGTGTGTGTGTGTGTGTGTGTGTGTGTGTGTGTGTGTGTGTGTGTGTGTCTGTGTCTGTGTCTGTGTCTGTGTGTGCGTGTGTGCGTGTGTGTGTGTGTGTGTGTGTGTGTGTGTGTGTCTGTGTCTGTGTCTGTGTGTGTGTGTGTGTGTGTGTGTGTGTGGCTGTGTGTGTGTGTGTGTGTGTGTGTGTGTGTGTGTGTCTGTGTGTGTGTGTGTGTGTGTGTGTGTGTGTGTGTGTGTGTGTGTGTCTGTTTGTACACCCACAGATTATTCAAACTCGTAGCCTACATATACACAACACCTAACACCTAAAAACATTGATTCAAATCTATTCGGTTTTTTTACTCAATTGATTCTAACCCTATTTGAAACCTGCCCCCATTCCCAAAGCTTAGATTGGGCATTAGATTGGCCCAACCACACAATGGTCACCTCCACCCTGTCTATCACACAGTCCATTATAAAGTAGTTGAGCTGGCTCCAGACATGGCAAGCACACTGATACACTCGGCACAGACGTCTGCAGGCGAACCAGGAAAGGTTACATAACAATTAATGAGGCAATAACCATAATGAGGATAATAATAGCAGGGATGAAAAACAGAGTGCTTGTTCCACTGGGTAAACATGCCACTGACTGTCAGCCTTGAGGTTGAGTGTGGTTGGGATGAGGATCTTTTAAACACTAAAATCTCTCGTCATTTCTCATTGCATGATCTGTTTATTGCGGTGTGCATGCTATTTAGCCTGAGATATATTCCTCCCCCCCCTGTTTTGTTTGTTTTCATCGAACACCGATCTGCAGTGTCCTCATTAGAAACCTGCAGTTTAACCCGAATAGCCCTGGTCGCTGTTGCCATGGTCACCGCCCACGCTGTAGCCAGGCAGCTCACCTGAGAGAGAGAGAGAGAGAGAGAGAGAGAGAGAGAGAGAGAGAGAGAGAGAGAGAGAGAGAGAGAGAGAGAGAGAGAGAGAGAGAGAGAGAGAGAGAGAGAGAGAGAGAGAGAGAGACGGCAGGTGGCCCAGATCACACAGTTGCCTTTGTTCCACTGAAGGGCTCCAGCACAAGCAGTGTCAATACACCATAAACACTAATGAGCAAAAATCTGCTGGTTTATGAGCTGCCCTTTCCAGAGACTATAAAGATAATGTGATGGTAATCCTCTCAGAGCAAGGGGACTGCACCCTGTATTGTTTAGATGTAGCTAATTACTGCAGCTCCCCTCTGCAGCTCTGTGTGGTAAAGCTGTGGCATACTAGCCTAAGTGACTGCATGGACACATTCACATAAAACAACAACATTGTGTCAAAGCCTGCAGGTTTCACGGTTTTGTTCGGCCGCATCAGTTTTATTTTGTTATTAAATTAACTCTGGCGTGTGCTTTTCCCCTTGGTATTATATATGACTTTTGGGGATTGAGCACCCGCAAACAAATATGTTTTTGAATACCTTGCTGCAAGGACCACAGGTAATATTACCATAGGTAATATGCCTTGTTACAATACCTGCTCTCTGGAGTTGCTACGTAGGTGGCCCCGGAGTGGAGAAGTCATCGTTCCAACCAGGAAGAGGAAGGTAATGTATACCTGTCTGTCTGAGTAAGTCACTCGTCTCTGGTTCTGGAGAGAGGCCAGTGGTAATGAGGCACAGCGTGTGGGTGTGGGGTAATAAAACAGGACCAACAGCTGAATCAGACTTCATTAACTCGTTCAAATCCAACAAACAGAATAAGGACGGAGACAGATTCATAAATAAGTCATTTTATTTGTTCCTTTATAGACTATACACTGATCAGCTATTCATAACGACGAGTGGAATTATGTTAAATACTGTACACAGCATACTGTACCTCCCAGTGCATTTCGTTTTCACCACAGACAGCAGAGAATGTCAATTATTCAGGATGAACTATATAGTCTTCATTTGATTTCATTATTTCGGATAAGACATGGGGGAGGGGAATAGGGTTAAGATTAAATAACACATCAGTGTACAATGTAAACAATTTCATAAACATGACATAACAAAAAAAACAAAAAAAACATAGCCTCCGCAAGGATTGTTTTCCCTTCGCTGCGAGAGAACATGTACTTCAATGACCGTTTGACCTTAGAGCTAATCAGATATCCCACTTGAACATCATGTTTTACTTCGATGCACTTGCTACATTTACTATGTCATGATGATCGTTCTTGAATAATCTATAACAATAAAAATCCATATTGTTTCCCGACTGCCAGCAGCCAAAGTCTCTCGGACCAACCACACCCACTGCAATCATGTCAGGCAGGAATGCATGAGCAGAACAGGAAAGTCTGCGTCAGGTAAACCCCACGCAGTCTGCGTGATACGTCTATGTTATCAGGTGACCTCTCTAGGTAATCTAGGATCGTTTCATGTCGACGAGGAACTAACAACGCGAGCTCTAGTCTGGTCATTCAGTGTGTGTCGTTCCCAAATTTGGACAAATAACTGAAGTAGTGGTTTTGATTGCCTTGGGAGAATTATTTGGCAATTTTGACTGTAATTGTAATCCTTTAATCTGTAATCCTCTCTAAAAAATGATAATCCAAAGTATATAAATGATGTGGGTAATCTGAGGATATAATATATTGATTAGTAATCTCATGGGAGGTAGTATTGGAGGCAAGTTAGTTCCCAGACCTAGACTCACAGCTTGACCAACGAGCTCCTCAAACAGTTTGAGACAATTCAGTAAGAAAAGCATACATTCACATGTGTTAAACAGGCTATTCTCTGTGCAACAAACAAAATGACCTGGACACTGAAAGAAAGAGATAGAATGGTAAGATTGCACTTAACTACCTTGTGTTTGGAAGCAATTCTGAAAACAGGCAGAGTACAGTAACAAATATTGTTAACCTAGGCTTTCTACAATATGGTAGAAAGTCACTAAATCAGCAAACACGCATATGCACACACAAGAACACGCATATGCACACACACACGACATTCTGCTGGAAACATACACACCAACAGCCCACTCCCCACACTGGTACACAATGTACATCCCATGTGGGAAACACAATAACACACTCTTACATAAACAGAGAGGCCTGAGTACGACTGAAACATCAACAACATACTGCTGTATATGCATTCCTATATTCATGCGTGTACATACTGTAATAGGAACTGGGGTGTGGGGGGGGGGGGGGTGAAAGATCCTTCATAAAATGTTTCAATACATTGGCCTCTTGTTTAACTTCATAGATACAATAAGAGATACATGATTACTTTACTGACCTTTCGTCCCTTAGTTCCGAGACACAAAAGCAAATGTCAAAAACATAATATCCGACTCTAACCATCCTCTACCTATCAGACACAAAAACACTGAGAACTTGAGGTACAAGTCCAGCTTATACCCTACAACTGCACCACGGCATCAGCAAAACATCCACATATACTCAACGTGACGAAATAATAAATCATATCAAAAATAATCACTCTATACTGTTAAATATTACCCACACTCAAGAGTCAGAGAGAGGACTTTTTACATTAAATCTCTGTGTCGTGATTGCAATTGCAACGTCCCCAGTACAGTAAACTGAAACCGGTATGTCAAATACCCTAGTCTTTTACAATACAGGGGTTCAAAAACAACTAAAACAAAATCTGTGTTTAAAGCAGCAGTAAGTATCTCGTAGGCTTTAGAGTTCTGTAGCACAGTTGGCTGGGTGGTTGCTGTCGCTCATGTACAATAAGAGTCCTTCCTAAACCAAATCTGAGATCAACCAATCCGAATCAAACTAGATCCACATGTGCTCGCCTCCCCGCTGTGGCCAGCGGGGCAGTCTACATCCTGGAGGAACTTCTCCATGTAAGGTTTGTCCAGGTAGGCCGGCCGCTGGGGCAACAGGAAGTAGTGCGTGGCACTCGACTTCCTGCCGTTCTCCATGACAGGCAGGATGCAAGGCGACCCCTCGCTGTTCTGTCTCTGCAAACCCCGGCTCACGTACTTGGGGTCCGGAGCAAAGCTCTGGGTGGGGGGCATCACCCCGTTGATGTACGTGGGGAGGCTCTTGGGGCTGGGCGTGCGCGAGCTGCCTTGAGACAGGGGGTCCCTGGGGGGCACCTTGGGGGGCCTGTCCTCGTCACTGTAAGCCCCCGAGGAGACCTCCGCTGACCAGCGCCGGTGTTCCGCGGTCTTGACGGGCCGCGGCGGGATGGGCACCCTGGGGGGCACCTCGGGTTTGTCCATGTCCATGGCGTGGGTGTGGGCGTGGCGGTGGTGGCAGGACATCCGCAGCGAGGTGGGCTTGTTGAAGGAGCCGGCGGGGCCGGAGTGAGAGCGACGGAGCTTCCGCTGGGCCCGGTCCTGCTGTCTGTGACACACCGCTACCGGGGGCTCGGGTTCTGGTGGCTGCTGGGGCTGCTCCTGTACCACCACCTCCTCCTGCTGCTGCTGGTGGTGCTGTCTCTGCTGACCCGCTGCCGGGCCCTCAAAGTAGGCAAAGTTGATCTGCCCGCAGCCCCTGAAGCTCCTGCGGCTGGGGACCCCGTAGCGGAAGGGTGTGGGTTTGGGGCACTGCTCGGGCACCAGGCAGCGGCTGTCGTCTGAGCTGGTGAAGAACTCCACCTCGTTGTCCATGGCCTGGTCCGGGGAGGGCTCCGCTCGTCCGGGGAGGGGGGGCAGGGGCTTGGCACACCTGCCGGGGGTCTGAGGGGGGCTGCTGCGTTCGTACACAGACAGCCTCTGGAAGGAGGGGACCACCTGGTCGTCCTCGGCGGGGCTGGGGGAGGAGGGCTCGGCGCTGAACGACAGGGAGAGCTGGGTGGGGCGCGACTTCTTCGGGGGTAACCGCTGTGCGCCGGGACTATGTTTCTGTCCTACAGGGGCAGAGAGAAGTGCGTTTAGCTATCAGACCAACGGGATATAGAGATGTTACATCGACAGTCCAGTGTACAAGCACAGCCAAAAGAATACCCCACTAATAGCATAAGCCTCAACCTTCAGGCAGGCGCGGCGAAAGAGTCGGCCTTGACGTTAATTGAAGCTCCTGACAGTGTTGTTTTTAACAGCTCAACATCCAGCAGACAACACCACAATTACTCGCGAGCACAACACCCATCTCTCACAGTTTTCGTTAAACATTCCCATGGATATTTTTAGACCAGGTTTAGAGCAGCCAGCCATTTTCCCGCTCTCAGTTATTGAGAATTACAAGAAAGCCCACTAACGATTGACCAGTTGGCTCAAAGCCATACAGCAGTACAGTATCTCTCCATGGCAGGCTGTGTATTCTACTGTAGCAGTGGGTTCATACAGGACCCCTATGGGGGTCTCAGTGGTGGTGACTATGGGGGTCTCAGTGGTGGTGACTATGGGGGTCTCAGTGGTGGTGACTTACTCTCAAAGCTGAGCGATGGTGGCAGGGGCACCTGATGCTGAGCACGGAGCCTGTATTCCAAGGGTGCAGGTTCCATGCTGAAGTACAAGCTGTACAAACCAAAAAATACATTGTTTACATTATTATTGAGCAATATTGTCTCTGTGTGGTAAAAAAAAGATAAGGACACCGGTTCATACATGGTTCACACTCATTAGCTTTATAGCATGTCGTCATGGGGATTTCCACTAACTCTCGCAGAATACCCACATGGTTAAAACAGAAACTCTTAAGAACGTCACAGCGAATCAAAGACGTACTCTAGTTCTCAAATGACATCTTGAGCCATTGTGGCACGTGGGCAGTGAGGCACGCGGGCAGTGAGGCATGCTTAGTCGTTTTAGAAGGAAGCTTACTTGTCCAGTTCATGGCGGTGACTCCAGGTGGGCTTGGATCCAGCCATCTGACAGTAGCTGGCCCGCAGGAAGGGGCTCTCCGCGGGTAGACAGATCTCCTGGGCTGTCAGGCCCGCTGTGGACATGCTCCAGACACAATCGGGTCGCATCAAAGCCAGGAAACACTCGGCTCGCCCCGCTGGCTGGCTGGCTGGCTGGCTGCTGCTGGTGGTGGCCTTCCTGTGACACAGAGAAGAAGCAGAAGTGTGAGGGACAGTGAAAGGGGGTAATGGCCAAAAATATTTGAAAAGAATGACCAAATCCTCCTCCTTTTTTTTCTGATCAGACACACTTCCACTAACATCAAGCCAAGAACCTCTGGTATTGAATATTGTTATTATAACTCCGCTTGTGCTTTTCACACGGAACACGGAGCAACATTCTCCTTGGCTTCTGTGGCTATGGAATGACAAACGCTCAGTTTGACAGGACTTAAAGACACTTGCGCCCCGACAAGCCCTTGGGACAAAGTGCTCCATGTCACCCACAGAATGCTCTCTAGTTTCCGCAGACAAAATGTACATTGCTCCATACACAACCTCCGAACACTATCCCAAGTACTGTTTTCTTAAGTTCAGATGGATACAGAACACACACACACGATTATGAGTGGCATGAATTGCCTTTGTAAAACTACTTAAGTAAAAAAAAAAAAAAAGTAATAAACCTGTAATAATAGCAACAATACTGTATGTACATTATAACAATATTGTTCTGTCGTTTATGCTGTAGTAGAAGTGACAAACATAAGTTAATTAGTGTGTTAGTGTCCTATCTATAGATCTGTACATGTATATGTAACATACAGTCAGTGTTACACAGCCGAGCTGCTACGCCTCGTGTCCTAATACAATACTCTTGTCTTTTGAAACACAACAGGGAGTGTTGATTGAGTCACAGCCGGTACAGGCTCTACCTCTGCAGATCTCTCTTGTTTCTGACTGAACAGGACTGGACTCTTTCCCTGTAGACAGCGATACGCCGGGTGTTGCAAGCACACCCATGTCAGATGACCTCGATGTTCGTGTTGTGTCAAATGTGTGTCAGGGCAGAGTAAACAATGCAACCAGGGCTTAGAAGAGGTGAGGAGAGGAAGGGGGGGGGGGGGCTGGGGATGTAGCAATCCAGTGTTACCTCTGGAACCAATATTATAAGCAAATAATTCAGAATCTCAGATTTTCACATGTAGACTGCTCTACGAAGAGGACATATCTTCATGGGACTTCCCTCGACTACAGTATATATGCTTGCATGAATGCTATAGCTTGGAACACAACGCAAAGCCTCGCATGTCTTCACAATAACATACTATTGTGCTATATTACTGTATTCAGGTTTTCAGAGACCATTCTGTAAGTGAGAGGCAGAATTCTGTCTGTTTTACAGTCAGAGGAACACTGTTGAAAAAACACACTCAAAGAGAACTCCTGAACACTGTAGAAGACAGTTCACTGTATAGGTGACCCTGTCTGTTCCTGATGCCAAATGTTCTCACGTCTCATCTGTGTCACAAGAGACACAGATGAGATAGCAAGTTTCTGCATGTGGTGCCCCAGCCTATCAGAAGAAGTGTGACGGAAAACAATCTCTGCTCAACTGTCTGCAGATCACCCAGTCAGAGAGGTGTCTGCATGTACATACATAACATGTATATATAACATACATAACATGTATATATAACATACATAACATGTATATATAACATACATAACATGTATATATAACATACATAACATGTATGCAGAAACATATTCTACTCCTCCCAACCAAGCCGTGGGAACATGGCCCATAGCCTCAGGGCCTCAGGGTCACATGTCTTAAGTGAACGGCCAGATTTATGCCACGGCCAGACAGCTGGTGAGACACAAAGCTGTAGTTTAAAACAACAGCAACAGCTCTGGACATCATGCAGCTTGAGCCAAATTGCCCAACAAGGCATCCAGTCCCCTTCCCTCGCCCAGGGCCCTCGGTTGAGTTTCCCGGTGATGGGAAGCAACCTGATCCTCCATAATGAACCCCCCCCGGGGGAACCAGCTTCCTCTCGCAACAGGTGCAAAGACAGTTCATCCTGCCAGTTCACCATGGTGCAGAGAGGCAACAGGATTAAAGCAATGCTTGGTAGTTACACGGTGCATAAGTGGAGGGGGGATTTTGTTTTTGCAATTGACTTACTAGGGGGGTAGGCTAACATTGTAATGGTTTATCACCGACAGGCTACAGTCATGTAGGCAAATATGCACTGGACATTTATTATCTGGCATGGAAATACTGACAGCAGACCTTAGGAAACAGGCTTACAGATCAGGCTGCAGAGCATGCACATACAGTAGCCTAGAAGCCATATGGGACGGTTAGGATACATCTAATACTGAATACTACTTGATAGGCTACATGCATGACATTAGGCACAAACACGCAGAAGGGAGGAAGGAAGGAAGGAGTTCACACCCCACTTTTGACACCCCTGCAGCGGTTTCCGAGCAACAAGACCCGCTCTACCTGTGCGGCGAGCACACACCCCCAGCTTTACCGGATAGAGATGAAACAGGTGACTCACACCATAATATAGCCCTACGTATATCTAATCTGGAGAGTGATGAAATATTGGGTAAATCTTTTTTCTCTTCTGAGATCAGACTTGTGAGATCAGAGTTGGCTTCTAGCATTCTGAATATGAATCGGTGCCTATAATTTGCTGAGATAGAGAGAGTCATTCTGTAATATGTTGACTAATAATGACTACTTTACTGTAAACACTTTTACCAAACATTGACATTCAATGTCATCTTTTACCTTAGAAGGTAGACAATTAAATTCAAATTCATTTGTTCAGGCTGGACGTGAGAAATAAACTGGCCTCTCGTCCCGCTCCCTCTAATTATAGGAGACGCGTCTCTGATACTGTAAACATGTAACCTACATGAATGAGATATTTGATAACATCAATGTGCTGTTGTTCAACAAAACAAAACAAAACAAAACGAAACAAAACAAATAAATACAAAACAAACCGAGTTGGTTTTTTAAGCGCTCACCTCAACAACCTCGTCGTTTTCACTCCTCTGTCACTTCTAGAATCCTCTTTCTTTCGCATACAGTCCCCAGCTCTCTCTGTTTCTCTTGTTTTGGTGTATTCAGTGTATTCAGTTTGCTTTCTTTGGCACTATCGTATAGAGAGATCAGGCTACCGTACGCAGCAGCGGTGGTGACACTGTAACTGTTCTGTGACTGTGAGACATCTAAATACTATTTGTTGTGAGCGATGTTCTTTTAAGCTCCAGCGCCCTACGCTGGGACACCCTGGCTCCACCCCTGTCATTAGCCCTTAAAGACACAACTTTCAATTCATAGGCTGAGCAGAGCGCAACACCCGACACTCCAGGCTGGGTTTATGTTATGCGTGTGAATCAGCACACAAGGACCTGAATCAGATTTGTTTGAGGATCAAAATCAACTTAACATGCGATCAAACAAAAGTGTGCCAACAAAAGTCCCCAACAAGAAGACCTGCTGGTGTGAGTTGTGTTTTCAGTCGAGACACCACCAGGCTACAGAGCTGTTTTCAGTGGCATAGGGATGGACCACCCCAGACCTTATATACCAGCACCCACAGACCATGCAGAGATCATAAAAGGGCTTATATTGTGGCCTTGGGCTTGGGAGAACACATTTGCACCCTCCTGCATTATTCTAATTGCATCTAGGGCTAGACATTGTACTGTACTTTAAGTTGGCTAAATTGCATGCTACGACATACAATTATAGGTCATGATAATATGTATGTTATAAAAACCAGTGTAGGGATTCAACAAGCTATTGGTGGCGCCACCGTGGCTGATCCTTATAACATTGGGCAGACAGACTGTTTGAGGACTCTAAACTGAAATTGAACCTGTCTGAACAAACCAAATACTATAAATGTCATCATCAACACTTACACACATACACACACACACACACACACACAAAACACACACACACACACGCACGCACAAACACACACACACACACACACACACACACACACACGCATGTATGTACACACACATGTACACGGTTACGCTTTCACGTACACACACACACACGCGCGCGCGCACCTCACATGTACACATTCACAGATTCACATTCGCATTCGTACATTGGGCAGACAGACTGTTTGAGGACTCTAAACTGAAATTGAACCTGTCTGAACAAACCAAATACTATAAATGTCATCATCAACACTTACACACATACACACACACACACACACACACACACACACACACACACAGCCTTAACGCCAAGAACGAAAAGTAAATGAAGGTGGTGGAATAGTCCCACACGGCAGAGGGGAGACAGAATCAGTAATGGGGATGGCTCCAGGAGAGATAAGGGAGAAGGCACAGCAAACACAAACAGAAACACGGTTATCTCTCTCCACTGTATACCCTCTGGCTGCTGCTTATCAGGTCAGTGTGGCCACTTCTGTTTACCTGGCCCAGCTCTGGGTTTGCCACAATATTGGCTCAGCAACCCACGCTCATTACAGACCAGGGGGAGGCCGGTGGAGGGTGGAGGGTGAGGTCGGAGGATGGAGGCTTATTGTAATGCATGGAACGGAATGAGGAACGGTATCAAATGCACTCACGTGTTTGATACCGTTCCTGATTCCGTCCCATGCATTACAATGTGTCCCATCCTCTGATTTCTACCACCACCTGCCTCCCCTGCTACAGACATATTAGCTCCAATGCCATTCCAGTCACTTTAGTTCTGATGCTATATCATTCACATTGTTATGTACTCTGTGGAGAATTAGAGATACACAACTGCTACGATTTTAGAAAAGCAGTCAGGCAGCACAATGTTCACGCACAGTGTTGGGCTGATCAATGTTTACCGGTACTTTAAAGTAGGTACTCTGAAAACGATTAGGAAAACGGCTTAACTAATGACCAACTGTCATTTTGCAGGCCACCTGTTTCAAATGTGTTTTTTATTAGAGCAGTTAGTTATTAGAGCAGCTGTAAGATGTGGCTACAGTATAGATTAGATATATAGTATAGATAATCTCATTTTTCTTGAGACCAAGGTCCGATCCAGATTCCCTTTTCTACCCCTTCGGCTCGTTTTGGAGTGCCACTCGCTTTGGAGCCAAGGCCTCTGAACAGAGCCACAAGCCGTAGTGGTTGAAATCTTTCCCTATGAAATGGGACAACCCTTCAAGAACCTGATACGTCATCAGTAGTATCATAGAAAATCATTGACGCTCGCGAATCATTCACAACTTAAGTTTTACGCTATCAATCGATTAAACAAGTCATCAAATAAAAAAGAACAATGCTTCATTATCAGACCATGACAGAATAACGGTGCTCTAACCTGTATGAAACCTGTGCTCCTACCCTGCCAGTCTGCACTGATTTAGGACAACAGTGCAACAACTTCGCGGCTGAACTTAAGTAAAATTTCCAGCATCATATGCCATCAAAGGGGGAAAATAACATGGAAAAATGCATGACTTACAGGGAGCGCAGATTTATTTTTATGGGGTTCCGAAATCCGATGTGACAGGAACGCTGAAGGCCTAACGTTAGATAGATAACTTTACATTAAATATGTCTACCATCATCCGCTGTCAAACGTCACTTGTAAGAATTTATTTCTAAATAAACAGGATTGTACATCAGGGGCGGCGCTAGGGGGTGGCTACTGGGGCTCAAGCCCCGGATGTTTTCTGAAAAGCCCCGAATGTTTTACTTAAATAAAAAAAATTAAAAAAAAAAATAAAAAATCTCGTGAGTAACGTGCAGTACCGGAGTCCAACAGAGAGGCAGCAGCTGCGCGACATTAGCCTGCGTACTGGGTAGCCTACCCTGCCCTGAAGAAGAAGTGATCTCAATCAGTGCCTGACTTGCAAAATTGTAAGGATGGATATCCCAAAGTTGTTTCAACAAAACAAGCGCCTTGTTGCAGCAGCAGTATCAGCAGCTGACAACAATGACATCACCAGCAGTAATGACATAGATGATGTTTCAGGTTTGTGAATCTTATTAGAAAGGTGACTGACTCACTGACACTACTTTTCCGGTTTGCTAATGCTAGCTGGCTATCATAACATAACGTTATGTTATAATGAAAATGAAACATAGCAAGGTACTGTTACGGTACATGGTAAGAAATCAAACAAAGGATAATACTTATACAAATAAAGTGAATAACAGGCTGATAGTCTTTGATATCTGTACTCTGGTTGACTGAGTAACAAGTGAAAAAGAATGATGTAACGTTAATGTTACAGCTAGTAAACATGGAGTAACCACATTAAGTATGCCCTTATGGTAGTATGTATGTATACAGAACATGACTCAAATCTATCCTAAGATGTAACGCTAACTAACTAAGTTTGTTTAATGTCCCAGGGGGGATTTGATTTCACAGTACTATACACAGGCCAACAATACATGTAATATATCGTCATATAACACAGGACAAGACTCTAAATACAATATAAGTGGTGAGCACAGAGACTGCCCTGATATAATAACTATAGCCATCTCTTTTATCCACTTTTTTATCGTGATCTCGCTGTTTTTTTATATACCGTATATGGCTGGCTCAGTGTTGTTGTCTGTCCTTTATGTTGTGTTGTTATGTGTTGTTTTTAGTGGAGTGGCGTGGCAGAATGAATTTCGCCACGGGGATAAATAAAGTATCATTGAATTGAATTGAATTGATACATACTGTAACATAACTAGCCTCAGCCCATCAATTATGTAATTCTATACAAATATAAATGATGGTGACTGACAGGGGGAGCTCCGAGCTACGTGTGCTGACCTCCCTCTGTGCCCAGAACCACCACAATTAGTTTGCTTCATTAAAGGGTGTGAATGTATATGTGTTCTCCAGTGCCTTTTGTCTGCTTTAAGGTGGTGGTAAGTTGAAGGTTGAAGGCAAAACTTTCCGGCGCGCTCCGCGCGCACATTATATTCTCCCTCTGGGCTAAGCCCCGGATCTCCTACGATCCTAAATCCGCCCCTGTTGTACATCTTGTTCTGGAGCGGAAATGTGAATCGCGCTCCGATGACATGGTGTATTTCTATCTATGCAAAGGCTTCCATTGGACCTGGACACTCATGCAATCTCCGTGATGCATCCTGGGAGCGAGGGTTATGAACGTAGTCTGGTCATGAACGTAGTCTGGTCATGAACGTAGTCTGGTCATGAACGTAGTCTGGTCATGAAAAACCTCCAAACGAAGCCGTGGATAGCCTCCCCCTTCCCCCTAGCCCTCAATAAATTGGGTCACCCCTACCCTAAACATGAATGAGTAAACGAAGCCGTAGGGGTGAAAACGAAGCCGTAGGGGTGAATTGGAATCGGCCCTATGTACACATAGATAGACATATAATAGAATGACCACAACATGACATTATCAAAAAAGAATAAGATCAGAAGACAGACAGTAAATCATCAGTAACACCTGAGACAATAAATAAAACAGTAACATAAATAAAGTGCAAATAACGTTGACGACATAAAGTAAACCCAGAATATCTACATTTACATTTACATTTTGTACATTTAGCAGACGTCTTTATCCAAAGCAACTTACAACAAGTACATTTGTCTAAGTAAGTGAATCATCTATCCATCAGTCGTCATAAGAAAAACAAATCTATGCTCGGACCAGGGGCCATTGGCAGTCACAACGCTAGATATATAATAACTCCCTCCCTCCATCCCCCCTTCATATAGCAGGCCACCTAAACATTAGAAACAGTTGTAACCGTGAACAACCTGAGTTGTAATAAGTTGCTGAACCCAACTAGGCTAAACAAACCAGCCACAGTCATGCACGCTAATCAAACATGGCCACACAATGACTATGAACAAGTTGAAGTGCTGAATCAATAGAGGCAGAAACCAGAGGTGGGTGAGTGGACTGCAGGGAACACAGTGTACTTGTGTTTGAGTTGGTAAATCCCCATAGCCTGCCTTGGCCCCCGAATCTAACAGGCTTATCATTACATATTTGGCCGTGGAGGAGCAGCCTCGTTCTAATCCTCTTTTGTAATTTCAAGCACATTTCTGACATTCCTTTGGGCCAGTTGTGGCCAGCAGGAGAATGGAGAGGGGGGGCGTTGAGACCCTGCATGGGTGTTTGTGGATCTGAAGGTGAGCCGAGGGAGTGTGTGTGTGTGTGTGTGTGTGTGTCTGCTTGCATGTGTGTTTGTGTGCATGTGTTTGTGTCTGCTTGTCTGTGTGCGTGTGCGTGTGCTTGTCTTAGTCACCCCAGTAAGAATCAAATAACTGTTTAACTAAACTGAAACAACAATGAAAAGGACTGACTTCAACAGAGAACTCTGCCGGGGTGATGAGGTCTTAGACCCCGCCCCTTTCTCCTCCCTCTTGGGCAGAGTCCTCTTTCTCCTGTGATGTCATCATCCACAGGAAGTTCCATATAAAGTTAGTCAGACTGGCACCACGCTCACAGGGGGAAGCGACGTTTCAGGACAAAAACATGAAAGGCTGTTTAGCTGCCCAGCTACAGCCACAAGACAGGTCCTCTGACAAAAGAACCACAACTGTTATTCAGTGTGTGTCTGTACTGTAATAATATCTCAGTTTGATAGTTTAATGGTGGAAGTGAAATCACCTGCCCCACCCTGCCCGCCCTGCCTTTCTCTGATCTTCCTTTCTTCCAAATAAGCCATAACTCACACTCTATACTCTACAGGCTTCACTTTTAACCTGAGGGAATTTCCCATTGTGCTTCACACTCCAGCACAAGGATATTGGTACGGTATGACGCCTCTTTCTCACAGCTGATTTACTAGAGTCTCTATCCAGCAGGAAGGGTGGGGCAGAGATGGAAATGACTCTGTTACCTGTTGAGGTAATAGTGTTACGTGCCCTCTCAGCATGAGGTCAAAGTTCAGTCAGCGATAATAAACACTAAAAAGCTATTGTAGAGTGCTGATAGTGAAATTACGAAAACACTGTGTGCAAAGTTAGAACAAATCTTGTCACACGTAGTACACATTGTCATGCTCACACGTAGGCGTGTGTGTTAGTTTGTTCTTACCCTGGTGCAGTATGCCATTCTTTATTACAGTGAAAGATTAAGCGGGTGAGTGAGTCATTTGAAAGGGCAAACCGTCACAAATCGTCACTTTCTTACATTCTTACATTCCACTTCTTTTCCCCCTAAGAAGTGGTTCCAATGTTGGAGGAGCCCCTAGAGGACTGTGGGCCAGGCAGAAGCATATTTCAGCGCTCAGTCAGTCCTGCTTGGAGGGCCAGAGCCAGGGCCACTGGGCTTGGGCCCAGTCTGACTCAGACACATCCCCGTGTCTCTTGGCAGGAGCGCGGCTCCGTCTGGCAGACCCACACACACAGCCTCCGCCTTGGAAACACAACACAAGTCCCCAGGCAACAGTCCCCTCATCTCTCACCAAAATGTAAATATTACCATATTATAAAATGTTTAGCCTTCACCCAAACCACTCTGTCCTGTTGCAGCCGCGTCCTCGGGGTTCCAGCTGCCTGGTGTATTAATCACTTCCTCTTTGGTATGAAGACTTCTGGGAAATGGAGGGATTTTTCTGAGGAAACCACACACGCCATATACACACAGGTACTTCTATTCTGGTCTATAATCAAAAGCAGAAGGGCGACTCACCCTTACATCACTAACCATTGTTATGTTGTGAAGTATGATAGCTGTCAGAGCCTGCTGTGACATAGTAATGGGGTGGAGCAAGCCTGCGCTCGTCCTGGATGACAGGGTGTGTGTTTAGTCTCTAGAATGAGGATCCTTCCAGGCATAGTCTGAAGGAGTTACTGGCAACCTAGGGGAGGCTGGTGTCAGTGGAAATCTCAGGGTGGATTCCTTGTAATCCCTGGGATGGATGGAATGAGGAATGGCATCAAACACACACAGTGGCAGTAGAAATCGGAGGACGGGCTAATCGTAATTCCTCATTCCATTCCATGCATTTCAACGAGCCAGTCTCTACTGTGCCAAACATACCATATCACTGTCACCCGTTTTGGTTGGATTTGGTTGGTGGTACCTGGAATAAACGGCCTTTTAATTTAAGAATTACTGGTGACAGAAATACATTTCCACCATCATTTCCCAACCTGAAGTAAAGAAACTTCATCCTGACATAATTGAACCTTAACCCTTATTAGATTAGATTCAACTTCATGGTCATTACAAGAGTACAAGTACCAGACAACGAAATGCAGTAACCCTTATCAACATAAGCGGTTAAATACATAACTACTTAATACTAAACCGTGGAATAACAATCCTATTCCGCACCGATGGAGTAATTGGGTGTCGGATCAATGATCGTTGGCCTGTGGTCGCCCCTGCCAGATTCCCACACACACATCTGTGTCTGATGTTTCAACAGAGTGATGGAGAAGCTGTGAGATGGACAACTGTGGTGTAATCAAGAATGTCCCGTTGGATGGCCTCGCTAAGCCTCCTGGGCCGGGGCCAACAGGGCCCCACAGCCAGAACCAGAACCAGAGGAATTCAGCACGACTCACTGTCACAGATGGAAGCCCACCCCTAATAGGCCATGATTCTGGAGCATTCTTCCCTAACAGCAACACACTACTACTACTACTACTACTACTACTACTACTACTACTACTACTACTACTACTACTACTACTACTACTACTACTACTACTACTACTACTACTACTACTACTACTACTACTACTACTACTACTACTACTACTACTACTACTACTACTACTATTACTATTACTATTACTATTACTATTACTATTACTATTACTATTACTACTACTACTACTACTACTACTATTACTATTACTATTACTACTACTACTACTACTATTACTATTACTATTACTATTACTATTACTATTACTATTACTACTACTACTACTACTACTACTACTACTACTACTACTACTACTACTATTACTATTACTATTACTACTACTACTACTACTATTACTATTACTATTACTATTACTATTACTACTACTACTACTACTACTACTACTACTACTACTACTACTACTACTATTACTATTACTATTACTATTACTATTACTATTACTACTACTACTACTACTACTACTACTATTACTATTACTATTACTATTACTATTACTATTACTACTACTACTACTACTATTACTATTACTATTACTATTACTACTACTACTACTACTATTACTATTACTATTACTATTACTATTACTATTACTATTACTATTACTACTACTACTACTACTACTACTATTACTAATACTATTACTATTACTATTACTATTACTACTACTACTACTACTATTACTATTACTATTACTATTACTACTACTACTACTACTATTACTATTACTATTACTATTACTACTACTACTACTACTACTACTACTACTACTACTACTACTACTACTACTACTACTACTACTACTACTACTACTGTGTTGTGTATTGTTGACCTGCTGTACCATTATAAAAGGTGCCAGATTGAGGCAATCAAACATTCATCTGGAATTGTGGATAATATAATACAGTTTATATCATATCATCTAGTATATTATACTGTATAAATATGCCATTTAGCTGACGCTTTTATCCAAAGCAACTTATATTGCAGTGAGTGCATACATTTGATGTTCAGACTTTTCTTTCGAAAACTGTAAATACATTTCAGCGTTGTTGAAAGTCAATGACTCGCTAGTCAACTAACACAGCTTGTTTTGTGAGCCTGCTAACAATGTAGTAGTCACAGAAAGTCACCGAATCCATTGCATTGCAGTATTTTGGCTTGACTAGCGAGTTGATTGAGACAATCAAACATTCATCTGGAATTGTGGATAATATAATACAGTTTATATCATATCATATAGTATATTATACTGTATAAATATGCCATTTAGCTGACACTTTTATCCAAAGCAACTTATATTGCAGTGAGTGCATACATTTGTCAGTATATGGTCCCAGCCAGAATCACAACCACAACCCAAGTATTGTTAGCTCTACACTCTACTAACTGAGCCACAGAAGACCATAAATCAAATATGTGACACGGCCTGGTCATTTGGGCCGCAAGTTTTATTTTGAAACACGGAAATACATTTCAACGTTGTTAGTTACACAAACTCGCTAGTCAAGCCAACATACTGCAACGCAATGGATTCGGTGACTTTCTGCGACTACTACATTGTTAGCAGGCTCACAAAACAAGCTGTGTTAGTTGACTAGCGAGTCATTGACTTTCAACAATGCTGAAATGTAATTACAGTTTTCGAAAGAAAAGTCGGAACATTAAATCGGATGCCGACTTGCGGACCAATTGACCAGACCGTGTCACATACAGTACACATGCTTGATTTATCATCTCTGAACTACCTTTACCTCCAACAACACATTAACACAGTTCTGTAATAAACTCAAACGCTGTAATAAAACTGTGAGATGGTGTTGCAACGGTTAACTGCACAGCAGGTTCTGGCATACAGCCGATGAGTATCCCAGGTTTATCCGGTGGTTCCTACGGGCGGTCCTCAGGGGATGGGGTCAAGGCTTCCCTAATGTAGCAATCTATTAATCTGAAGTGAGAGCTGATAGCTAAGGGAGTTTGGCTCTCTCCTGCTTTCCTGATCCAGCTCTCTCTCTCTCGGGAGCGATTACAAACGTAGACACACATAGGACACAAGCCTCCTGGTCGCGCTGATAAAGATTTCAGATGTTGCATGCGTGGAGGAGCAGGACGGCGCTCAGCCTTCAAAGAGGCTTGCCTAATGGACTGAGGTATAGATCAATAATCACAAGGTTACAACAGCACTGTACTTTATATCCCCTGTGTGGGGAGAAAAACACATGTTTGAAAAGGAGCACATATGAGACACAGTTGGATACGATATGTATGAGTGGAAGTGAACAGTGTGTGTGTGTGTGTGCGTGTGTGTGTGTGTGCGTGTGTGTGCGTGTGTGTGTGTGTATGTGTGTGTGTGTGTGCGTGCGTGTGTGTGTGTTTGTGTGTATGTGTGTGCCGGCATGCATGCCTGATGATGACAGCGTCTGACTCATTGAGGGCAGAGTGTGTGCTTTGTCAGGACTGCTTTTGTTCAGCTCACCAGTGGAATTAGGCCTCTGTTGTTAAAATCAGAGAGGTTACCTGATCTGGTGGCTTGGGCAGCAGCAAGCAGCTCCATTAATTCCTGCCACCGGAGCTGCTCTGGCTCAGTGCGTGGCGGGGCTGTTAATGAGCGGGCCTGCGGGCCTCGGAGCACGTCCACGGGGTCCGGCTCTCATTTTCCATGGCCTCCCAGGACGCAGGGCTGTGTGGACGCATTCATTCAGGGAGAACAGCGTGTCCCGGAGAGAGGTGTGTGAGAGGGTGAAAACGAATGCGTAGTCTCGTACTGATCCTAATCATCAAGGCGTAAGGAGCTCGGAGCCTTGGGGGGTGGGGGGGCACATGGTCCAATTCAAGATGAATAACCAAACCACTGTCTGCACCACAGCACTGCAGACACCACCACCCCCCAGCAACTCCATGTTGAATGAAATGAATGTTAAAGTCATTCACCTGAATCTAACTTGTCTGTCTGCCATCATGAGCTGTTTACATGTGAGGAACAACGCAGGATGGACAGGCCCTGAGCCAAGCCAAGAAACTAAAACGTACATCTCCCCCACCGTGAGCCTCGCAGTGAGACGGCTCATCTTGTAAACAGCTCCGAATGGAAACGAGTGTGCTGTGCAGCGCCGAGCAGAACATCAAACAAGACTAGTAATTATCGCCAAACCGTGAGTTCGCTCCTGAGGTAAAAGATAAAGGGCTTGTTGTTGCTAAGCATCCTAATTTTTCCGATGCGTACAGAAACTACCAGGGTCCAATAAAAAGATCCTAGAATGATTTCATGTTCTGCTTATCACGATGCTTGCTTATCATCAAATGTTTTAATCAAAAGGTAACCAACGTGTGACATACTGTATGTATTCTACTGACTTTCAAGTCCGTCGAGCACAGAGCATTCATTGTTCTGAATAATTTTTTCCTCAGCTCTTTTATCTCATTGAGGCGCTGGTCAATCTCTTGCGATACACAGTATAACAGAGAATGAAGTAGATTGTGAGATCTGTCTGTGCAGGCGTGAAACAGATACAGCTGGGCCCCCTCTCACTGAAGGTGCAGTAGGTGTTTTTGCTTCAACGACAGATGAATTATAGGCGTGTGGGCCTGACGGGGCCAGTAAATTAAACAACCCTCCGTTTATTCTAGCTTTCTTTTCCGGCCTCCCGCGAACCGAGGAGGAGACGTTAGGCCTCCCCACAGCCCGCTGTGGTCCCTGGCAGGAAGTTCATCAGCCAGGGAGGGAGAAAAGGGAGGGAGGGATGAGGGAGGAGGGAGGCAGGGAGGGAGCCGCCCTGGGCCCGACGCTGAGCCCCTGGTGCCTGGAGGTGTGGGCGTGTGGGAGGTTTCCTCAGCTCACAGGGCACAGCAGCAGCTCACTTACCCCTCAAGCACAATAACAGACAGACAGACACACACACACACACACACACATAATGCAGGCACGCACATGCACACACACACATACATAAAACACATTGGCAGGCACACACACACAACACACACAAGTCAGCAGGCACACACATGCACACACACTCACGCGCCCACACACACACAAACACACACACACTCACACACACGCGCACGCACACACACACGCGTAGGCAGGCACACACACAGACACGCACACATTCCAAATTTGTACTTACTATAAATACTGTATACACACACCACCACTAACCATAGATTCATAAAACTCGGAAAATACTGCCGGATTTGTACCAGACAGAGCGAAAACATACACTTTGAAAATACATTCAACATGTCCATTTGCAGTACTTTCAAGTCGCCTGGCCTCAACACAGTAACAGAGAGCATCCAGATTACCATTAGGAGGGGGTCAGATTCGCAGCCCTTCAAAGAGAGAGGCTCCACGCCCACGGATGGGACCATCTGACCTCACTGTGCCCTGGTGCTGTCGGGATCTCTGTAAGTAGAGGCCCATGTAGAGGTGGTTCAACCAGATGGTGTTTCATCATGTCTGCCCGTGACAGCCTCTACTTTAGCTGTCATTACCTGACAACTGAGTTAACCCTCACACTGCCAACCGCCTCAAAGAGCCAGTACGTACTAGACATATAGTATTATTTATTTCCCGCCCGTTTGACTTAATGCCGAATCTCATCCAAAAAGCATGTCCTCCTTTCATCTGTTGAGAGGAGCCGCAGTGGCACTGTTGTCTCATAACTTCAGAGAAAGTATTGAAAACATCCTCTGTTCTTGCTTGTTTGGAGAGATATAATTTTTTTCCTCTGTGGGTTTTTGGGGAGATCAAACATAGCAGACTTCAGACGCAGGCCCGGCAGCCTCTCTCTCTGTTGGGGTTATCTGCACCCCAATGACTTCCACATGCTAATTATTTCTCTCCTCTAATTAAAAAAGCAGTGCTACCCTTTTACAGACTCACAACCAGGAGTGTGAGACCTGGCGAGCAGACTCCGATTATGAGACAGGGGGAGGGTGTGTGTGTGTGTGTGTGTGTGTGTGTGTGTGTGTGTGTGTGTGTGTGTGTGTACATGCATGCGTGTGTGTGTGTGTGTACATGTGTGTGTGTGGGTGTGTGTGTGAGTGTGTACATGTGTGCGTGTGTGTGTGAGTGTGAGAACAGTCACAGTCCTATAGAATAAACACAACTGTGACCTGACCATTGAGATCGACCCATCTGTTCCTCAGCTCACTAAACAATACCAGTCCAGTTCTTATCCACAGTCATGGCCAGTCAGGCAGAAAAGGAGGAGGTCAGTGTTGACATTCGACCCCAGCACAGACACAGAGCAGACGTTTCCCACAGACTCCTTGTGACTAACACCACCCAAACTAGGGACAGAGGAGGGGAGACAGACACAAGGACAGGAAAAGTCCAAACGCTTCTCTTTTTGTTTTCTCAAGGGACGACAAATAATGGTCTGACATAAAAGTAATGTATGATGTAATGTTGTTTTGAAGTAAAGAAAAAGGAATGTACAATGATGATCATTCCATGCCCGTCTGACGATGGCACAGAGAGAGAGAGAGAGAGAGAGAGAGAGAGAGAGGGAGAGAGAGAGAGAGAGAGAGAGAGAGAGAGAGAGAGAGAGAGAGAGAGAGAGCAAGAGAGAGATGTAGAGAGAATTGGTTGGAAGGAGCTGGGCAGTGTTATTGAAATGACAGAGGAATTGAAATAAACATTAAGGAAAAAAAAATGTCCTCCTTTTTATACACATGGAAAAGAGTTTATATTAAACACTGACACACACACACACACACACACACACACACGCACACACACGTGCGCACACACACGCACACACACACACACACACACGCACACACACACGCACACACACACACACACACACACACACGCACACGCACACGCACACACACACGCACACAAACACATAAACACACAGAGAAAGAGAGACGCACTATTACATATGCTTTCAGCTTCCTCCAATTAATTTCAATCCTTTTGAAATCAGCCTGTGAGATGTTTTGCAGCAGGATTAGATAACCAAGGTCATGCTAATTATGCCGCTTTTCCATTGACCAGACCGGTACGGGACGGTACCCTACCGTACTTTCAGAAACGCTTCTCCATTATACACAACAGACCTGGAGCGAGTCGAGACAGTAGGAGGAGTTACGTGTCATAAGAGCACTTCACTTTAATAAGTGCTGCTATACAGCTCAGCGGGGGGAAATGCGATAAGAATTATGTCAAAATGCAGCACTATCATGCACAGATCAGCCTTAAAACATGTAACGTTAGATATATAACGTTAGACAGGGAGCGATGTATTTCTACGGAAAGGCTGTGCTTGACGCTTCATTTGGACTCATACAATCGCCGCGATTTTTTTGTTATGCTTGTTGTAAATAAAAGTTCTATGATGCATTGAAATGACATTAAACTAATATAATAAGATGGTTATCATAATTTTTAAACTTTATTAATTAGTTATTACAGAAACAGTAAGTGACATTTGTTGTGGTATTTAAAAATGGCGGTTAGCGATGAAATCTATGAACATGGGATGACGATTTCCATTGACCAATCAACGGTCTGCAGCGCCGCACGTCACACACAGCCTGGCCCGAAAGTACCGTTAGCTCCTAGTAGTTCCTAGTCAGGACGGGTAGCTAAAACGGCTCGGCCCGGCTCGGTTGGCAGTGGAGAAAGGAAAACAAACCGGGCTCATGCGGCCCGGCTCGGTATGGCACGGTAGTGGAAAAGCGCCATTACAGGACTCACGCAGGCCCCTTTCAAAGGCTGCATGGAACACCAGTAGACCACCAGGAGACCACCAGGAGACCACCAGGAGACCACACAAAGAAGTACAACTCCATCACACTTCTGCACCTGTTTAGACAGAATACTGAAGCTCAATAGAAATAATACATCGATGACAGATGTATGGTTCGAGATGTACAATATGATATCACTGGAGTATGGTGGAGGTAGAATGTAACGGATGTAACGGATGTAATGCATGGAACGCAATGAGGAATGGTATCGGAAACGATGCAATGAGGCTGTCCTCCGATTTCTCCCTCTTCCAACCTCTTCTGTATGGTATGGATGTTGTTTTTGCTCAAATGAATGTTCATATTTCCTGATTTGATACACTTCTTTCTTCCCACACAGCCTCACAGACACTACTATGGGGGGGAGCCAAGCGGCACAGATCCCCTCTCCCAACCTCTGCCCCTGCACTAGTGGACGCATACCAAACCCAGGCCAGATAAGATTATAAGTCATTGAACGCAGTCCAAGCACAGAGCTATTCCAACAGCTCCTTCCAGGGCTATCTCCCCCCCGGCCTCTATCAGGGCAGGAAGCACCCAGCCCCGAGCACCGACAACAGCTACGCTTCCCTCGCCTTATCCCTGCCCTGGGATAGCATCACTAGGAAAAGAGACATAGCATCCTGGAAAAGTGTTAAGCCCCTCTGTGTGTGTGTGTGTGTGTGTGTGTGTGTGTGTGTGTGTGTGTGTGCGTGCACGTGTGTGTGTGTGCATGTATGTGTGTATGTGAGAGTGTGAGAGTGTGCGTGCATCTGGTGTGCGCACGCACGTGCACGTGTGTGTGTGAGTGTGTGAGACAGAGAGAGAAGGGACACTGGGAACACTACGGCAGCACAGGACGGACAACCCAAAGAGCAGAACAACACGTGTTGGGAGCAGAACTCTGTTAGCACTCTGAGTGAGAAGAAACAGACCCCCCTACTTCAGGAGACATGACAGTCTTAGTGTTTTCCCAGTCCCAGGCTGCTAGCCTTGTTCCCTCCCTGTCACCCTGGGCAACCAGCTAACACCCAGGTTCCCATGAAAGGGATAAGATGGCCGCCGCTCCAGATACTGTAGATGGATACTGTGTAGAGATACTGTGGAGCTGAGACATGACTCTCAGAGACGTGCTGGTCAGCACCTAACACCTCTTACAGCAGCGGGCGCATAGAAAGAGCTCACACACACACACACACACACACACACACAAACACACACATAAAAACAACCCACCTACCCACCCACCAACACACACACGAACACACATGAACACACACGTAAAAACACTCACCCACACACACACACACACACACACACCACTCCCTGCTGTGCGCTGGGCCTTTGTGCATGTGCTGCTGCGAACGTGTGTCCTGGCACATGTGTCTTGTGACCTCGCCGAGCACACTCATGTGACACACTGTGACACGTGACGCAAAGAAGCAAACACTCCAACCAACTGACCCCGAGGTGTAGTATTGGTAACATTTACAGATTCATCAAAGCATATTTTACAAGCGGTGGCAGTTCTAGGCCAAGCAAGCAGGCGTCATCATCTTCCCCCGATGATTCAGAGTGAGTGAAAAGAGAGAGAGAGAGAGAAGGAATGAGAGAGGGAGAGAGAGGGGGGGAGCAGGGACCAGTCACTGGGGTGAAGCAGGGAGAGTAGCCTCCCACACTGACCACAGAGGACTGACTCATAGCCTGGCCTGGCACACACGACTAGGGCAGGGGAACACTCAGAGAGCCAGAGAGAGTCTCGGCTCCGTGTCAATCAGGCCACTGAGAGACCAAACCGGAGTGGACAAGACATCTAATTATTTATTAGATCACTATGTGGTGACAACCACGGAAAACACCGTGTCAGAGCGTCTAGTCACGGATGTCACTCCTAGTGTCACTTTGGTGAGGCTGACAGCCGGGCACCATCATAACAAACAAGCTGTTATGGAGATCTGTACCCAACCGAACATGTCGTTTATGTTGATCCAATTAAGGTTATTCCTGTGTGTTTGGACTGTAGCTGCGTAGACTGGATATGGTTGGATGTGTCAGAGGTTGGGTGTAGCCACCACCACATCATCGGGCACATCATGTCCTTGTTGTTGAAGTTTCTCCCTTTCTTCTTCTTCATCTGCTATGTTTACATAACTGGGCCACTCGCTGATAGGTACAGTACGTTCTACTGTATGGTCGTCAGCAATCTTCCTGTTTCACTGGGGTATAAATATGAAGTGACACAGAGGCCATTCCCTTATTCATGCATCAACATGGGAAAGATAAGAGAATGCACAAATCAAATGAAGGAAAAAGTGTGTTGAGCTTCATGACAGGAAATGGCTATAGAAATATAGCTACTCACCTGAAAATCATTAGGGCAATACTTAAAAAGTTCAAAGCAACTGGAACTGTTACAAACTTGCCCGGAAGAGGACCCAAGTTTATTTTGCCCCCAAGCACAGTGAGTAGGATGGTAAGAGAGGCCAACAAATCTCCAAGGATCACTGTTGGAGAATTACAGAGGAGAGGAGCATCTTGGGGTCACCAAGTCTCCAAAACCACCATTAGACGACACCTACATGCCAACAGATTATTTGGAAAGCATGCCAGAAAAAAAGCCTTTCCTGGTGAAGTCATTTCACCAGAAACATGAGTGCCTGGAGTGGAGTAGATAGATAGACTTTATTTGTCATTGCTACAGTACAGGTACCAAACAACGAAATTTAGGAAAAATTCTATGGTCAAATGAAATAAAATGTAGCTTTTTGGTCACAAACACTCATGGTGGGTTTGGCATAAAATGAAGGATAGCTATAATACCTAAAAGAGCCTGATCCCCACTGTTAAGTATGGTGGAGGTTCTGTGAGGTTGTGGGGCTGTTTTTCCTCCAAAGACCCAGGGAACCTTGTTAGGATACATGGCATCATGAACTCCATGAAATACCAGGACATTTTAGATCTGAATCTGGCTGCTGTCTCTGCCAGGAAACTAAAACTGAGTCGTCATTGGATCTTCCAGCAGGACAATGATCCAAAACATATGTCCAAATCAACACAGAAATGGTTCACTGAATACAAAAGCCATCTCAGTCTCCTGACCTAGACCCAATTGAAACCCTGTGGGCTGAGCTGAAGAGGAGAGTGCAAGAGAGGACCTAGGACCAGTGGCGGACTCAGGCTGTTTGAAGGGCAGGGGCGAAAAGAAAAGAAGGGCATCTACTGCACAACATGGGACCCCATCAGTGCACATGGTCAAGTTTAGACCATTGGAAGGGCAGCCAATAGGGCACATCCTCTAATTTCGCCACTCAAAAGGGCTCTTTAGTGTGACGTTTTTCAACTGTGGGGGCACATAGTCAAGTTTAGACCATTGGAGGGGCACCAATAGGGCACGTCCTCTCATTTTCGCCACTCAAAGGGGCACTTAAGAGAAACGTTTTTCAAGCGTGGGGGCACCAGGAGGGGCAGTCGCACCCCCTGCCCCCCCCCCCCCCCCCCCCCCCCCCCCCCCGAGTCCGCCAGTGCCTAGGACCCTGGATGATCTGGAGAGACTCTGTAAAGAGGAATGGTCTCAGATTCCTTGCTCTGTATTCTCCAACCTTATTAGATGTTACAGGAGAACTCAGTGCTGTTTTATTGGCTAAGGGAGGTTGTACAAAGTATTAAATGCATGGGGTACCAATAATTGTGGCACACATGGTATAATTATTTCTTGATAACTTTTTTTTCTCTCAGAATAAATGTACTTAAATTAAAGGTTGGATGTTTCTCTTTTTTCAGTGTGACATTAAGCTAATTCACCAAAAGGTGATTGTAATAACCATTTTTACTCATCTTTACCCATGAAGGGTACTCTAGAATAGACAGATAGGTACTTTATTTATCCCAAAGGGGAAATTCAGGTGGTCAAGCAGATCAGACCACAAAAACATCAATAACAAATAATAATAAAATAATTGACCATAGAACGTCCCTATCAGGGAACGGCCCAATTATGTAATGTTATATTGACATATCACATAGGAATGAGAGAGGAGACATTACAACAATAAGGCCGTAATGTACTTGATGATGTGGCGTTGGCTACACCCAACCCGCCACAGGGTATAATGGATACACAGCACAGTCCAAACACACTAAAATACCTCTAATTGACTGCCATTGGGAGTGACCATGACTAGGTGCTGTGACACTGTGTCCTCCATAGTGTCACCCTGGATGACGTAATAGATAATTAGATAATTGTCTGTCCCCTCCGATCTGGTGTTTCCTGTGACAATCATTTTCCTTCTCATTGGGGCAGCGCAACGCAAGCAGACAAAACTCCAACTGCGTACAGATTGATAGGTAGATAGATAGGTAGATAGATAGATAGATAGATAGATAGATAGATAGATAGATAGATAGATAGATAGATAGATAGATAGATAGATAGATAGATAGATAGATAGATAGATAGATAGATAGATAGATAGATAGATAGATAGATAGGTAGGTAGATAGATAGATAGATAGATAGATAGGTAGGTAGATAGATAGATAGATAGATAGATACTGTAGATAGATAGGTAGATAGATAGATAGATAGATAGATAGATAGGTAGATAGATAGATAGATAGATAGGTAGATAGATAGATAGATAGATAGATAGGTAGGTAGATAAGATAGATAGATAGATAGATAGGTAGATAGATAGATAGATAGATAGATTGATAGATAGATAGATAGATAGGTAGATAGATAGATAGATAGATAGATAGATAGGTAGATAGATAGATAGATAGATAGATTGATAGATAGATAGATAGATAGATAGATAGGTAGATAGATAGATAGATAGATAGATAGATAGATAGATAGATTGATAGATAGATAGATAGATAGATAGGTAGATAGATAGATAGATAGATAGATAGATAGATAGATAGATAGATAGATAGATAGATAGGTAGATAGATAGATAGATAGATAGGTAGGTAGGTAGATAGATAGATAGATACTGTAGATAGATAGGTAGATAGATAGATAGATAGGTAGGTAGATAGATAGATAGGTAGATAGATAGATAGATAGATAGATAGATAGGTAGATAGATAGATAGATAGATAGATAGATAGATAGATAGGTAGATAGATAGATAGGTAGGTAGATAGATAGATAGGTAGATAGATAGATAGATAGATAGATAGATAGATAGATAGATAGATAGGTAGGTAGATAGATAGATAGATAGATAAAGCAGCTCAGACCACAAACAACAACAAAATAAAGTGACAATTGAATAATAATACTCAAAGAAGGCACAACAGCGGCTATAGAAGGCACAACAGCGGCTATACATCCTGAGAGTCCTCAGGAAGGAACACAGCAAGCAGGAGATACTGGTGACCTTCTACCGCGGCGCAGTGGAGAGCATCCTCACCTACGGCATCTGCAACTGGTTCTCCAGCTGCACAACCGCGGAGAGAAATGCGCTACAGAGAGTCGTGAGAACAGCCCAGAAGATCACCGGCGCCCCCCTCCCCTCTCTGGAAGAGCTGTACAACACACGCTGTCTCAGGAAGGCCTCCAAGATCTCCAGAGACCCAACCCACCCTGGGTACGAACACTTTACCCGGCTGCCCTCGAAAAGGCGGTTCAGGACCATGGCAGCAAGGACAAACAGACTGAAGAACAGCTTCTACCACAGGGCCGTCCAGGCCCTGAACACAGCAAAGACCTAGGTTCTGGGCCCTGGACAGTCTGGACGGATTGATGGCAGCTGCTGGACTGAAAAAAATCAGGTGTAGTGCTGAGGCACAAATATGTACATTTCAAGCCTGCAAACTGCGACACTTTAAATAAATGTGCAATAACACTATGTGCAATATGACAACCCTAGTCGTCTATCTGTACAGTATAGTATAGTGGATAGTGTACATAGCCTTTATTTATGTAAACCAGCTCCTTCCCTTCTTGTGTTTTTTTTAAAGTTTTTTTTTTTTCTTTCCTAACACCAGGGGAGCCACCCCTCCTAAATTTCGTTGTTTGGTACCTGTACTATAGCAATGACAATAAAGACCATTCATTCATTCATTCATTCAAATAAAAAATAAAAATAAAAAATAAAGATAGACCTAATAGAAACTCTGAAAACCTTATACATAATAGGATTTAACATCCTCCAGTTAGCTAAAGTCTCGCATTCACACACTAATACTCATGTTGTGTATTTCTCCTCCATCTCCCCAACAGTCAACATTCACACACGCACACACACACACACACACACACACACACACACACACACACACTCACACACACACACACACACAAAGAAGGATGAACACGAGAGTTTCCCAAGAGTGTTTACCATTCATGTTGTCCCCAATGTGCTTTCACTCCCCCCCACTTTCTGAGAATCTGCTGCTCACGTTGTTCCTCGTGGCCCGGAGACAGAGACGAGCATAACAACACCTATCCCTCCTCTACCTTGTACTCTGTGACGTTTGTTGTTTCTTCCCTACACCGTCGCTGTCCCCAGTGTTGTTTACAATCCCTCTGCGTCTTAGTACATCCTGTTACCGCCCATCCCGCATACCTGATAACCACTCTCTTACACGGGCGATGAGATAAGACCCGTTGATTACAGGCCAGGCCGAATAGCCAATAGCCCAGTCTCATCAAGACTAAATACACATGGGATACAAACACATTCCCACCACCACAACCCGCCTCCACCAACTCCACCACCACCACCACCACTACCTCCACCACCACCTCCACTACCATCAACACTACCATCAACACTATCACCATCACCACCGCCACCACCACCACCACCGGTGGTTACCAGGGGAGGCTGGTGGAGGTTGAAGTCTGATGGAGGTAGAAATGGCCTCGTTGTAATGCGTCTGATACCATTCCTCATTCTGTTCCAAGCATTTAAAGTGCTCCAATTTCTACCTCCACCAGACTCCACGGTTGTTTACTGATGGGACACGTTGAAATATCCTCTGGCTACGGGGGCAGAAGGGTGACACAGAGAGCAGGAACCCACTTGGCACATTCACACGGGTGTTACTCAATAGCCCAGGGGAAACCGATCCTTACATTTGACAAACCCTTCCCCTTACATTAGACAAATTGCAGCTCTTTCGATGAGTACGAGGCAATTACATGAACAAATTGAAGAAAGCTTTTCTAGACGACTGAATCTAGGGACTAGGGCAGGATGGGAGGGAGGGAGGGCAGGATGGGAGGGAGGGAGGGCAGGAGAGAGGGAAGGAGGGAGGGACTGTGTCAGTGAATTGTTTGGTCCTGCCCAAGGTGTTCTCTTGGGAAGTCAAACTTTTGTGCAGACGGTGAAACTGTAGGGTTTTTTTAAACAGTAAAGTTCCGGGATACCTTTATAAGGAGTGTTGTTTTTTTTCCCAGAGAGATGAAAAGGCGACAAGATCACAGAGTTGTGATTAGGCCTGTCCTCAAAGACTGCTGATGAAACGACTTGATAATGACCAAAACAATTAAACATCATCGTTATATCAGCATACCGCAAAGGCTGTGGGAATAGATCAACAGTGAGCAGCCAACACAACCAAACCTCAGACTTCCTCCTCAGCGAGGTGTAGGGGGGGCTGAACACCAAACTTGATAGCGTTTCTCATCCCGTTCCATGCGTTACAATGAGCCCCATCCTCTGATTTCTACCTCCACCAGCCTTCCTCTTGGTGGGGGGGGGGGTGTAATAAAACCATTTGGTGAGCCAAGAGTGAGGAGTAAGCAGATGTTGGAACAATGGTTGTGGGTTGTTGTAAATATCTTGTATTTACAGAGCTTGCTTTGCCGCAGTAAACATGGAAAAAGTCTTCGTCATCCAAACAGTCATCATTTAAAAGTCCTTTCCACCCACACTCTTGTGAAGACGGGACTTATATTTGGGTCTACGGGGCAGCTTTGATGCCCAACGCCACGCTGTTTCCCGCTGCATTTCGTGTGGCAGTTGTGGTCTAGTGTTTCATCCACATACAAAAACCCACGCATTGTTTGTTTTACTTGTTGCCCTAGTGATTGTGTCATCTCTCGGGGTTGACCTGAATAGATGGAGCTGAGGGACAGATTAGTCTACGGTGTACGGCAGGGGAGGCTGGTGGAGGTAGAAATCGGAGGGCGGGCTGATTGTAATGCATGGAATGGAATGAGGAATGGTGTTAAAACATGTGTTTGATACCATTGATACCATGGCCTCTTACCTGGCCTACCTGGCCTCTTACCTGGCCTCTACAACCTCCTACCTGGCCTCTACAACCTCCTCCCTGGCCCTTTCCCTTTCAGCTCTCCACCATGTCTCCCTGAGTCTTGGGTAAGAGGTGAGACCTCTCTAGCAGATTAGATCAGTACATAGTGTTCGACTGTGAGAGAGAGAGAGAGTATTAGGATTGGTAACCTAAGCCGGAGAGGAGGAAAACTGACTGTCTGTGTGTGTGTGTGTGTGTGTGTGTGTGTGTGTGTGTGTGTGTGTGTGTGTGTGTGTGTGGGAGAGAGTGTCTGTCTCTGGGGTAGCAGTGACTGAGGGGCCAGGACAAGGACAGTGGTGTGTGTTTTGGGGGCGGGGGGGGGGGTGTAGACATGAGGGGACGGGGGGGGACGGGGGCAGTGTCTCTGTCCTGTTGTCTGTCCCTCCGTGACCCAGCTGGCTGGTCTGATCCGGGCTCTGTTAGCTGTGTGATAGGTTACAGGGGTATATGGCTTCCTCCTGATTGTTTTATGGCCCCTTGGCACCAGGCAGTCTGGCTCAGGTAAGCTCTGCACCTGTGGATTTAACAGGATAGATATGACACACACACACAAACACCCACACACTCACACACTCGCACCAGCACGCACACACACACACACACACACACAAACACCCACACACTAACACATGCACACAAACACCCACACACACACACACGCACACACACACACACACACACACAAACACCCACACACTAACACATGCACACGCACACACACACACAAACACCCACACACTAACACATGCACACGCACACACACACACACACACACACACACACACACACACACGCAGACAACCACACAAAGATCTGGAGACGACTACCCACTCAGGTTGAGTCTCTCCTGACTCATGGTGGAGGGATGCGTAGTGAGTAACCCACAGGTGCAGAATATAATAAAATAGATGTCAAATAGAACGTCTCTGGATATTAATGTACTGGAAAATTTCAATTGCAGACCTCATGCCTGACTCAAATGAATAATGACATGTTTATATATCAGATTTAAAGACAACAGAGAAATAGTATAAAAGGACAGGAGAATTCCATTCACACGATTCACAAACTAGATTTATCGTGACTGGCAATAATAATAATCCCCTCATCTGAACTATGTTTGTTCCTCCTCCGCAGAAATTATCTAATCGCCTAATCAAAATATATCATTCACGATAAAATGTCTCGGAATTGTGAAACAAAAGCTAATGTGTTTTCAAGTGTGTGAGTAAGGGAATGGACGATAACACTTTGTTTTAGTGAACACACATGTGTATATTTCACTCATTTGTAGCTTATAAGTGTTTGCTTTCTCACTAGCCCCTCAAGACACCCCCACACACACAAACACACACACACACACACCCATACCCTCACCCACACACACCGGTAATGCATGAAATAAAGTATGTAACAGACACTATGAAGTACTGTGATTAATACTTAGTACTTGTCATGACCATGTTTTCGGGAGAAGGTTGGCCTTGAGGTTAGGGAGGCTAGCCAGTAACCCCAAGGTTTCTAGTTCAATCCCCAGATGTGAGCCAGTGATCGGAGGGTTGCTGAAATCTCCTCTAACAGGCCAGCTACTAAAAGACTGAAAACATGACAATAATAAAACACTGAATAAATGCCAGTAAAAAAAAAAAAATTGCCCAATTAAACAAACATACAAATGAGTGTCTTGGTATGAAGTGCGCTCCATACTAAAGCGTTACCGTGAAAGATTTCACACCGGCACAAGTCTCGAATACACTTGGGGCAATTCCGAAGGCTTGTCACCTGTGACTGGTTGGACCAGATCTGTCACATATGTCAGTGTCCTTTCTCCCTGCGCGGAGGGTGGGGTTTACCCGTGCCCTGTCTGTAGAGAGTCAGACATGATTTACACTACAGGTTTAGTGTCCGTACTACCCAGCGTGTCTTACTTCCTGTCAGACATACTGTAGGCCCCTCTACTCTTCCCATCACCCGTTGAATCCAAGTGTACTGAATATAGAAAAGTGAGAATTACCCCAATGCCAGGGGACTTGAAATACATCAACACAGTCAATACGTGGACCATCCTAAACCACCAATGCCAGTTGTTGAATGAGTCCAGAAACGTTAAGGGTAGAGAACCTTCAACCTGTTTAAATGTACACCTTCAATTTAGGGTTAAGGTTCTATGGCCAACGTTTTGGTAACATAATACAATGTTGTTTCTGTTGCAGTTGTCTTCTTCTGGCAGTTGGAGTGCAGTAAATCTCAGACATGGGAAACGCTCCTCAGACCTCCTCAGACCTCCTCAGACCTCCTCAGACCTCCTCAGACCTCCTCAGACCTCCCCTGCTCTTATTCATGGAAGGCATTCACACACGCTGTCCCACAACGTTGTGTAACACACTGGCATTATTTTGACCTCAGAGTGTGTGCATGTGTGCATGTGTGTGTGTGTGTGCGTGTGTGTGTGTGTGTATGTGTGTGTGTGTGTGTGTGTGTGTGTGTGTGTGCGTGTGTATGTGTATGTATGTGTGTGTGTGTGTGTGTGTGTGTGTGTGTGTGAGTGTGTGTGTGTGTGTGTGTGTGTGTGTGTGTGTGTGTGTGTGCATGAGCGTGTGCATGTGCATGTGCATGTGTATGTGTGCATGTGTGTGTGTGTGTGCATGAGTGTGTGCATGTGCATGTGTACGCGTGCATGTGTGTGTGTGTGTGTGTGTGTGTGTGTGTGTGTGTGTGTGTGCATGAGCGTGTGCATGTGTACGTGTGCATGTGTGTGTGTGTTTGTGTGTGTGTGTGGGTGTGTGTGTGTGTGCATGCATCCATGCACCATGTCATTCCTATCTGGACACCTGAGCACTGGTCCAAGGTTTGTCTTGTGAGCCTCTCCTCAGACAGATAGCTTAGCTTAGCTTAGCATGTTTGTTGTGACAGCAACCCCAGCAGGGGAGGCTGGTTGAGGTAGAAATCAGAGGACAGGCTCATTATGAAGCTCATTATTAATGAGACTTGCAGGTAAAGCCATTGTAGAATGAATGGAGCACAGCCTCACTCTGTACCAAACATGTGTGAAAAAAAAAGACAAAAAAAGAAAAACGCCAAACAGGAAAGTCAGGATTTATGAAAGACGAAAAATGTGTGGCTGCAAGGTTCACCCTGTGCTGTACAAGACAGGACGTACTGACTGATCTAAACTATGTCAACCCCTCCCCCTACCATGTTCTCTCTCTCTCTTCCCCCCTCTCTCGGACATTCATACGTGTGTGTGTGTGTGTGTGTGTGTGTGTGTGTGTGTGTGTGTGTGTGTGTGTGTGAGTGCATGCGCTGTACTGTACAGCCAATGTTATCTGTCTGCGTGTGTCACTTGGTCAGGGTTTACAAACAGAGCGCGTCTCCCGTTACCGGACACCGGGGCTATTCTGGCCATGCCTCCCCCTGCCTCTCCTGCCTCCCCCTGCCTCTCCTGCCTCTCCTTCCTCTCCTGCCTCTCCTGTCTCTCCTTCCTCTCCTTCCTCTCCTTCCTCTCCTTCCTCTCCTTCCTCTCCTTCCTCTCCTTCCTCTCCTGCCTCTCCTGCCTCTCCTTCCTCTCCTTCCTCTCCTTCCTCTCCTTCCTCTCCTGCCTCTCCTGCCTCTCCTGCCTCTCCTTCCTCTCCTTCCTCTCCTTCCTCTCCTGCCTCTCCTGCCTCCCCCTGCCTCTCCTGCCTCCCCCTGCCTCCCCAGGCCTCTCCTTCCTCTCCTTCCTCTCCTTCCTCTCCTTCCTCTCCTGTCTCTCCTTCCTCTCCTTCCTCTCCTTCCTCTCCTTCCTCTCCTGTCTCTCCTTCCTCTCCTTCCTCTCCTTCCTCTCCTTCCTCTCCTTCCTCTCCTGTCTCTCCTTCCTCTCCTTCCTCTCCTTCCTCTCCTTCCTCTCCTTCCTCTCCTTCCTCTCCTGCCTCTCCTGCCTCTCCTTCCTCTCCTTCCTCTCCTTCCTCTCCTGTCTCTCCTTCCTCTCCTTCCTCTCCTGCCTCTCCTTCCTCTCCTTCCTCTCCTTCCTCTCCTTCCTCTCCTTCCTCTCCTGTCTCTCCTTCCTCTCCTTCCTCTCCTTCCTCTCCTTCCTCTCCTTCCTCTCCTGTCTCTCCTTCCTCTCCTTCCTCTCCTTCCTCTCCTTCCTCTCCTGCCTCTCCTTCCTCTCCTGCCTCTCCTGCCACTCCTTCCTCTCCTTCCTCTCCTTCCTCTCCTTCCTCTCCTTCCTCTCCTGCCTCTCCTGCCTCTCCTTCCTCTCCTTCCTCTCCTTCCTCTCCTGTCTCTCCTTCCTCTCCTTCCTCTCCTGCCTCTCCTTCCTCTCCTGCCTCTCCTTCCTCTCCTTCCTCTCCTTCCTCTCCTTCCTCTCCTTCCTCTCCTGTCTCTCCTTCCTCTCCTTCCTCTCCTTCCTCTCCTGTCTCTCCTGCCTCTCCTGCCTCTCCTGCCTCTCCTTCCTCTCCTTCCTCTCCTTCCTCTCCTGTCTCTCCTTCCTCTCCTGCCTCTCCTTCCTCTCCTTCCTCTCCTTCCTCTCCTTCCTCTCCTTCCTCTCCTTCCTCTCCTTCCTCTCCTGTCTCTCCTGTCTCTCCTGCCTCTCCTCCTCTCCTTCCTCTCCTTCCTCTCCTGCCTCTCCTGCCTCTCCTTCCTCTCCTTCCTCTCCTTCCTCTCCTGTCTCTCCTTCCTCTCCTTCCTCTCCTTCCTCTCCTGCCTCTCCTGCCTCTCCTTCCTCTCCTTCCTCTCCTTCCTCTCCTTCCTCTCCTGTCTCTCCTTCCTCTCCTTCCTCTCCTTCCTCTCCTTCCTCTCCTTCCTCTCCTGTCTCTCCTTCCTCTCCTTCCTCTCCTGCCTCTCCTTCCTCTCCTGCCTCTCCTGCCACTCCTTCCTCTCCTGCCTCTCCTGCCTCTCCTGCCTCTCCTGCCTCTCCTGCCTCTCCTTCCTCTCCTTCCTCTCCTTCCTCTCCTTCCTCTCCTGTCTCTCCTTCCTCTCCTTCCTCTCCTTCCTCTCCTTCCTCTCCTTCCTCTCCTGTCTCTCCTTCCTCTCCTTCCTCTCCTGCCTCTCCTGCCTCTCCTGCCTCTCCTTCCTCTCCTTCCTCTCCTTCCTCTCCTGTCTCTCCTGCCTCTCCTTCCTCTCCTTCCTCTCCTTCCTCTCCTTCCTCTCCTTCCTCTCCTGTCTCTCCTTCCTCTCCTTCCTCTCCTTCCTCTCCTTCCTCTCCTTCCTCTCCTTCCTCTCCTTCCTCTCCTGTCTCTCCTTCCTCTCCTTCCTCTCCTTCCTCTCCTTCCTCTCCTTCCTCTCCTGCCTCTCCTTCCTCTCCTTCCTCTCCTTCCTCTCCTGCCTCTCCTTCCTCTCCTTCCTCTCCTTCCTCTCCTTCCTCTCCTTCCTCTCCTGCCTCTCCTGCCTCTCCTGCCTCTCCTTCCTCTCCTTCCTCTCCTTCCTCTCCTTCCTCTCCTTCCTCTCCTGTCTCTCCTTCCTCTCCTGTCTCTCCTTCCTCTCCTTCCTCTCCTTCCTCTCCTTCCTCTCCTTCCTCTCCTTCCTCTCCTTCCTCTCCTTCCTCTCCTGTCTCTCCTTCCTCTCCTTCCTCTCCTTCCTCTCCTTCCTCTCCTTCCTCTCCTGCCTCTCCTTCCTCTCCTTCCTCTCCTTCCTCTCCTGCCTCTCCTTCCTCTCCTTCCTCTCCTTCCTCTCCTTCCTCTCCTTCCTCTCCTGCCTCTCCTGCCTCTCCTTCCTCTCCTTCCTCTCCTTCCTCTCCTGTCTCTCCTTCCTCTCCTTCCTCTCCTTCCTCTCCTGTCTCTCCTTCCTCTCCTTCCTCTCCTTCCTCTCCTTCCTCTCCTTCCTCTCCTTCCTCTCCTTCCTCTCCTGCCTCTCCTTCCTCTCCTGCCTCTCCTTCATCTCCTTCCTCTCCTTCCTCTCCTTCCTCTCCTTCCTCTCCTTCCTCTCCTTCCTCTCCTTCATCTCCTTCCTCTCCTTCCTCTCCTTCCTCTCCTTCCTCTCCTTCCTCTCCTGCCTCTCCTTCCTCTCCTTCCTCTCCTTCCTCTCCTTCCTCTCCTTCCTCTCCTGTCTCTCCTGCCTCTCCTTCCTCTCCTTCCTCTCCTGTCTCTCCTTCCTCTCCTGCCTCTCCTTCCTCTCCTTCCTCTCCTTCCTCTCCTTCCTCTCCTTCCTCTCCTTCCTCTCCTTCCTCTCCTGTCTCTCCTTCCTCTCCTTCCTCTCCTTCCTCTCCTGTCTCTCCCTCCTCTCCTTCCTCTCCTGCCTCTCCTTCCTCTCCTGCCTCTCCTTCCTCTCCTTCCTCTCCTTCCTCTCCTCCCTCTCCTTCCTCTCCTTCCTCTCCTGCCTCTCCTGCCTCTCCTGCCTCTCCTTCCTCTCCTTCCTCTCCTTCCTCTCCTTCCTCTCCTTCCTCTCCTGTCTCTCCTTCCTCTCCTTCCTCTCCTTCCTCTCCTGTCTCTCCTTCCTCTCCTTCCTCTCCTTCCTCTCCTTCCTCTCCTTCCTCTCCTTCCTCTCCTTCCTCTCCTGCCTCTCCTTCCTCTCCTGCCTCTCCTTCATCTCCTTCCTCTCCTTCCTCTCCTTCCTCTCCTTCCTCTCCTTCCTCTCCTTCATCTCCTTCCTCTCCTTCCTCTCCTTCCTCTCCTTCCTCTCCTTCCTCTCCTTCCTCTCCTGCCTCTCCTTCCTCTCCTTCCTCTCCTTCCTCTCCTTCCTCTCCTTCCTCTCCTGTCTCTCCTGCCTCTCCTTCCTCTCCTTCCTCTCCTGTCTCTCCTTCCTCTCCTTCCTCTCCTTCCTCTCCTTCCTCTCCTTCCTCTCCTGTCTCTCCTTCCTCTCCTGTCTCTCCTGCCTCTCCTGCCTCTCCTGCCTCTCCTTCCTCTCCTTCCTCTCCTTCCTCTCCTGTCTCTCCTTCCTCTCCTGCCTCTCCTTCCTCTCCTTCCTCTCCTTCCTCTCCTTCCTCTCCTTCCTCTCCTTCCTCTCCTTCCTCTCCTGCCTCTCCTTCCTCTCCTTCCTCTCCTTCCTCTCCTTCCTCTCCTTCCTCTCCTGTCTCTCCTGCCTCTCCTTCCTCTCCTTCCTCTCCTGTCTCTCCTTCCTCTCCTGCCTCTCCTTCCTCTCCTTCCTCTCCTTCCTCTCCTTCCTCTCCTTCCTCTCCTTCCTCTCCTTCCTCTCCTGTCTCTCCTTCCTCTCCTTCCTCTCCTTCCTCTCCTGTCTCTCCCTCCTCTCCTTCCTCTCCTGCCTCTCCTTCCTCTCCTGTCTCTCCTTCCTCTCCTGCCTCTCCTTCCTCTCCTTCCTCTCCTTCCTCTCCTTCCTCTCCTTCCTCTCCTTCCTCTCCTTCCTCTCCTTCCTCTCCTGCCTCTCCTTCCTCTCCTTCCTCTCCTTCCTCTCCTTCCTCTCCTTCCTCTCCTGTCTCTCCTGCCTCTCCTTCCTCTCCTTCCTCTCCTGTCTCTCCTTCCTCTCCTGCCTCTCCTTCCTCTCCTTCCTCTCCTTCCTCTCCTTCCTCTCCTTCCTCTCCTTCCTCTCCTTCCTCTCCTGTCTCTCCTTCCTCTCCTTCCTCTCCTTCCTCTCCTGTCTCTCCCTCCTCTCCTTCCTCTCCTGCCTCTCCTTCCTCTCCTGCCTCTCCTTCCTCTCCTTCCTCTCCTTCCTCTCCTCCCTCTCCTTCCTCTCCTTCCTCTCCTGCCTCTCCTGCCTCTCCTGCCTCTCCTTCCTCTCCTTCCTCTCCTTCCTCTCCTTCCTCTCCTTCCTCTCCTGTCTCTCCTTCCTCTCCTTCCTCTCCTTCCTCTCCTGTCTCTCCTTCCTCTCCTTCCTCTCCTTCCTCTCCTTCCTCTCCTTCCTCTCCTTCCTCTCCTTCCTCTCCTTCCTCTCCTGCCTCTCCTTCCTCTCCTGCCTCTCCTTCATCTCCTTCCTCTCCTTCCTCTCCTTCCTCTCCTTCCTCTCCTTCCTCTCCTTCCTCTCCTTCATCTCCTTCCTCTCCTTCCTCTCCTTCCTCTCCTTCCTCTCCTGCCTCTCCTTCCTCTCCTTCCTCTCCTTCCTCTCCTTCCTCTCCTTCCTCTCCTGTCTCTCCTGCCTCTCCTTCCTCTCCTTCCTCTCCTGTCTCTCCTTCCTCTCCTGCCTCTCCTTCCTCTCCTTCCTCTCCTTCCTCTCCTTCCTCTCCTTCCTCTCCTTCCTCTCCTGTCTCTCCTTCCTCTCCTTCCTCTCCTTCCTCTCCTGTCTCTCCCTCCTCTCCTTCCTCTCCTGCCTCTCCTTCCTCTCCTGCCTCTCCTTCCTCTCCTTCCTCTCCTTCCTCTCCTCCCTCTCCTTCCTCTCCTTCCTCTCCTTCCTCTCCTTCCTCTCCTTCCTCTCCTTCCTCTCCTTCCTCTCCTGCCTCTCCTTCCTCTCCTTCCTCTCCTTCCTCTCCTTCCTCTCCTTCCTCTCCTGCCTCTCCTTCCTCTCCTTCCTCTCCTGCCTCTCCTCCCTCTCCTCCCTCTCCTTCCTCTCCTTCCTCTCCTTCCTCTCCTTCCTCTCCTTCCTCTCCTGCCTCTCCTTCCTCTCCTTCCTCTCCTTCCTCTCCTGTCTCTCCTTCCTCTCCTTCCTCTCCTTCCTCTCCTGCCTCTCCTTCCTCTCCTGCCTCTCCTTCCTCTCCTGCCTCTCCTTCATCTCTTTCCTCTCCTTCCTCTCCTGCCTCTCCTGTCTCTCCTGCCTCTCCTTCCTCTCCTTCCTCTCCTTCCTCTCCTTCCTCTCCTTCCTCTCCTGCCTCTCCCTGCCTCCCCCTGCCTCTCCTGCCTCTCCTCCCTCTCCTCCCTCTCCTTCCTCTCCTTCCTCTCCTTCCTCTCCTGCCTCTCCTTCCTCTCCTGTCTCTCCTTCCTCTCCTTCCTCTCCTGCCTCTCCTTCCTCTCCTTCCTCTCCTTCCTCTCCTTCCTCTCCTTCCTCTCCTGTCTCTCCTGCCTCTCCTGCCTCTCCTTCCTCTCCTTCCTCTCCTTCCTCTCCTGTCTCTCCTTCCTCTCCTGCCTCTCCTTCCTCTCCTTCCTCTCCTTCCTCTCCTTCCTCTCCTTCCTCTCCTGCCTCTCCTGCCTCTCCTGCCTCTCCTATCTCTCCTGTCTCTCCTTTCTCTCCTTCCTCTCCATCCTCTCCTTCCTCTCCTTCCTCTCCTTCCTCTCCTTCCTCTCCTGCCTCTCCTTCCTCTCCTTCCTCTCCTTCCTCTCCTGCCTCTCCTTCCTCTCCTTCCTCTCCTTCCTCTCCTTCCTCTCCTGCCTCTCCTGTCTCTCCTGACTCTCCTTCCTCTCCTTCCTCTCCTTCCTCTCCTTCCTCTCCTTCCTCTCCTGCCTCTCCCTGCCTCCCCCTGCCTCTCCTGCCTCTCCTCCCTCTCCTTCCTCTCCTGCCTCTCCTTCCTCTCCTTCCTCTCCTTCCTCTCCTGCCTCTCCTGCCTCTCCTTCCTCTCCTGCCTCTCCTTCCTCTCCTTCCTCTCCTTCCTCTCCTTCCTCTCCTGCCTCTCCTTCCTCTCCTGCCTCTCCTGCCTCTCCTTCCTCTCCTTCCTCTCCTTCCTCTCCTTCCTCTCCTTCCTCTCCTGCCTCTCCTTCCTCTCCTGCCTCTCCTGCCTCTCCTGCCTCTCCTGCCTCTCCTTCCTCTCCTGCCTCTCCTTCCTCTCCTGTCTCTCCTTCCTCTCCTTCCTCTCCTTCCTCTCCTTCCTCTCCTTCCTCTCCTGCCTCTCCTGCCTCTCCTGCCTCTCCTTCCTCTCCTGCCTCTCCTTCCTCTCCTTCCTCTCCTGCCTCTCCTTCCTCTCCTTCCTCTCCTTCCTCTCCTTCCTCTCCTGCCTCTCCTGTCTCTCCTGCCTCTCCTTCCTCTCCTTCCTCTCCTTCCTCTCCTTCCTCTCCTTCCTCTCCTGCCTCTCCTTCCTCTCCTGCCTCTCCTGCCTCTCCTGCCTCTCCTGCCTCTCCTTCCTCTCCTGCCTCTCCTTCCTCTCCTGCCTCTCCTGCCTCTCCTTCCTCTCCCTCCTCTCCTTCCTCTCCTGTCTCTCCTTCCTCTCCTTCCTCTCCTTCCTCTCCTTCCTCTCCTTCCTCTCCTGCCTCTCCTGCCTCTCCTGCCTCTCCTTCCTCTCCTTCCTCTCCTTCCTCTCCTTCCTCTCCTTCCTCTCCTTCCTCTCCTTCCTCTCCTTCCTCTCCTGCCTCTCCTGCCTCTCCTTCCTCTCCTGCCTCTCCTGCCTCTCCTGCCTCCCCAGGCCTCTCCTTCCTCTCCTTCCTCTCCTTCCTCTCCTGCCTCTCCTGCCTCTCCTTCCTCTCCTTCCTCTCCTGCCTCTCCTGCCTCTCCTTCCTCTCCTGCCTCTCCTGCCTCTCCTTCCTCTCCTTCCTCTCCTTCCTCTCCTGCCTCTCCTGCCTCTCCTTCCTCTCCTGCCTCTCCTGCCTCTCCTGCCTCCCCAGGCCTCTCCTTCCTCTCCTTCCTCTCCTTCCTCTCCTTCCTCTCCTTCCTCTCCTTCCTCTCCTT
>NC_137685.1:30282084-30292084 GCF_963989245.1 Nansenia antarctica | reverse complement strand
CTGTTTAAACCATCAGGATTCACAACACCTAGAGTCCATTGCACACATAACAAATGCAGTGGCGGGCGGTGCATTTCACACCTAGGCCTTCAGTGATGTCCGACACATTCCTACCTGAATTATTCTACCTCTTAATACCATCGTTATGACGCCATGGCTCTAGAAACTAGACAGAAACACAGTATAACCGGGCGTTGCATCACCTTAACATAGTCAGACAAGTACAACAGAGTTATATTAATATTTCCGAAGCATTTTTAATCAATAAATCCGCATTTACAATGAAGAGTGTTAAACTAACATCTTTAAGATCGCTACATTACCCACGTCTGTCGTCTCGTCCACCATAATAGCGACAAAGGGTGCCTTTTTAATCTCCATTTTGATCTCTTCTTCCATCACTTCAGCAATAGCAAAAATCAGGTCGTTTTGTATTTTGCCTGACGTCCCAGTAAACACTTTGTTTGTGGACAGGTGGTAATGTAAATCTGGGTTGTTTTCAGCCAGAAAAGAAAGAAGCTCAACGTAGTTTCCTCTGTTTGTGGACTTGGCGCTTTCATTGTGTCCCCTAAATGAAAGTTATTGTTTACCCAAAAACAGGACACAATCGATCAGTATTATCGATCAGTCAACGAAAGCTTTCGTTGTAAGGCTCCGTTTCCCTGCGCACTTTCAAAAGTTTCACATCTACCGGCATAGTTCCGCATCTCAATAGTGAATATCAATAGTGCGTATCAATAGCGCGTAGCAATAGTGCGTATCCAATCAAAAGACGTGCTGGGTGCTGACATCATTGAGCCTTACAGCAGGCGCCGTTGTTGCTTTTGCTCGCATCTACGTAGGTTTACTAGGTACGCCACAGGTTTTCTCGTTCCAATGTTAAGTTACAGGTCGAATCCGCAGCACCGTTTAATGTGAAGGTGGGCAGATTTTTGAGCCCCCTAGCAACACATTTTGATTGGATAAAAGCTCTAACATAAAGGCCAGCCCTCCAAATCTCAATCGGAGACTGGAAGCAGCGCAACCAAGAGGAAAGCTATGAAATGAAGAGAATAGACTATGGGGAATCATTAATACATATTTGTGGAAAATATATATTAAAATAAAATGTATATTCTGATGATGTTTAGGCCAGCAGAGAAGGCCTTGCTGGCCCTGACGGCACACCACTGAACAAATGGATGTAATGCATACAAACACCTGTACATAGCTCGTCATGACCGTATTGTGGACATTGTGTCTGATACAGTACAAAACATCTTACCATCTAGCGCAGTTATGTACAAGCATGCCAGAGTGTTACCAGAGTGGTTTGGTTTTGCCAATGACGTTTTTTCCAACATCCCAAATACACCTGATGTTATCTTTGTTGACACCAGCCACAAGGAGGTGCTGATTATAGAAGTAGGCTGCCCCTTTGACCTGTACATGGACCAGACTTTCCAGGACAAGTATATCAAATACCAACCACTACTTGGTACGATAACCAGCTTTGGGTACAAGTGCAAATTCAGCATACTTGTATTTGGAAGTCTGGGCCATGTATATAAATGCACCATGAGGGGTCTGAGAATTGCTGCAATGACTAAAAGAAAGGCCAAACAGGTTGCCAAATTTTGCTCTGTCTCAGCTATTATTGGCAGCTTGGCCGTGTGGAGAAGGAGGTGTTATGTGTATCCTTAAGTGTTCAGTGCTGCTTAGCCCCGAAATATTTGATTCCCTGTTTGTATAATATAATTTGTGGAACCAAATAAAGTATTCAAATGTGTGCATGCGTGTGTGTGTGTGTGTGTGTGTGTGTGCGTGTGTGTGTGTGTGTGTGTGTGTGTGCGTGTGTGTGTGTGTGTGTGTGTGTGTGTGTGTGTGCGTGTGTGTGTGTGTGTGTGTGTGTGTGTGTGTGTGCGTGTGTGTGTGTGTGTGTGTGTGTGTGTGTGTGTGCGTGTGTGTGTGTGTGTGTGTGTGTGTGTGCGTGTGTGTGTGTGTGTGTGTGTGTGTGTGTGTGTGTGTGTGTGGTGAAAGCTCGCTACGATGTGAGTCACCGGACCTTGGTGCACCCAGCTGAAGCTCACCCAGATCTCTCTCTCTCTCTCTCTCTCTCTCTCTCTCTCTCTCTCTCTCTCTCTCTCTCTCTCTCTCTCTCTATCTCTCTCTCTCTCTCTCTGTCTCTCTCTCTCTCTCTCTCTGTCTCTCTCTCTCTCTCTCTCTCTGTCTCTCTGTCTCTCTCTCTCTCTCTCTCTCTCTGTCTCTCTGTCTCTCTCTCTCTCTCTCTCTCTCTCTCTCCCTCTGTCTCTCTCTCTCTCTCTCTCTCTCTCTGTCTCTCTCTCTCTCTCTCTCTCTCTCTCTCTCTCTCTCTCTCTCTCTCTCTCTCTCTCTCTCTCTCTCTCTCTCTCTCTCCCCCTGTCTCTCTCAGGGGCGGCTGGTAGTCTGTGGTGCTGTGGAGAGGTGTGATTAGCCTGAGTCAGATACAGGTGTTTTGCAAGCTTACGGGAGGCCACCCTCTGAACCCCCCCCCCTCATTGAAGGTTGGTGGTTGTGGGCAGCCCTTCTCCTGACACGCAAGCCTTTGTCAGGTAGACGTCATTCATCACCCCGGAGACACTGCGGAGGGGTCCGCAGGTGTGCTTTGATGCTGACTAGGGTTAAGCCTCGGGGTTAAGGATGAGAGACAATGGGAGAGTTTACATTGGGGTTAATGGTAACAGAAAGATACATTAGGGTTAAGGATGGTAGACAAATACACTGGGGGCGAGAGATTTGTAAAGGGAAATAGGCGGGTGAACCCTTTTCAGGAAATTATATATTTCAAGTTGGACCGGTGATAAGGTCATGAGTTCAAATCCCACCTGGGAACACCACCACTAGTGTACTCTTGAGTAAGGCATTTACCCATAAGTTACTCCACAGAGACTGTCCCTGTAATCTCTAATTGTACTTTGATTTGGATAAATGTTTCTGCTAAATGGTTGTAAAGTATTTGAATTTACCCCCTTCACTACATCACTGATTGGGGGGGGAAGATAGACAGTTTACACTGGGGGGATTTAGAACAACCACTGACAGGTTGCATGCTTAGGGATGACAGGAACTGATTGAGTTTATATTAGGGTTAGGGTTTATATGAGTCTGTAACCAGGAGAGGCTGGGGGAGGCAGAGATCAGAGGACAGGCTCGATGTCATGCATGGAACGGAATGTATGATGCATCAGAATCAGAATCAGAATTCTTTTTATTGCCAAGTATATTCGCACATACAGGAAATTGACATGGTGTGGTTGATGCATAGGATATAAAGATACAAACAACAATATAATTTTAAAAAACAGCAATGTAATAAACAACAATATAAGCAAAAAGTAGTTAAAATGACAATGACAAAAAGTGGCAGTAGAACAATAATTATGCGGGCTGTAATTAGAGTATGTCAAACTAATATACATGACCTTGTCAGTTGTATGTGTGTGCGTGCATGTTATTGCTCTAAGTGCATAAGTGGCATGTGTGTGTGGGGGGGGGTAGTGGTAGCGGGGGAGTGGAAGTCCCATTACAATGAGCCCGTCCTCCGATTTCCTCCGATTTCTACCTTCACTAGCCTCCACTTTCTATAACAAACACAGAGTTTTACAGACAAAGTAAATACAGTATTACTACAGTATTACTGTATATCAACCAGTAATTCCATCTAATGAACCATGGTGGGTTCTGGGTCTCCCTCCCTGTGCAGTGACCTCTCCTGTGCCACAGCGGAGGCTGTCATCGCCAGGGACATTTCAGATGCACGATAATGGCGATGACTGGTATTGTCACCAGTAATGCAATGTGGATTTTCCTGTAAGGTCACCATAGTGACGTTAAAGCTCAGAGTCTGAAGAGGCCAACTGAGTCATCTCACTGTAATAAACAGGGACAAAGCTCCAACAAATGCAAGTTCCTAGCTATCAGAAGCTCATGCCATTGTTTGGAACAATGGTCATTATCAATGCCACCCATGGCATCATGCAAACAGCCATGGCAGGTCATCCAGGATAATCTGGTTCAAGTTCACTCCCCAAAGGTTAAAAAAGGAAATGCATCCAAATGAAACGCTTTATTGAGTTTCTAATCTCAAGAAGGAAAAAAAAACAGCACATAAAAACTGTGCACATACTGTATATCATTAAATGTGTTGCATTTTGAAGATGCACTATGTAGATGTATTTGCTTTATTATGTGCTGTATTTATATGCTCTTGTCCCTACGTGTGTTTTGGTTTCTTTGTGTGTTTTTCAATTTATAACAATGTATTCAATTTGTTACCTAGGGTCACTTTCACAGACAAGGCTTAAGCCTAGTCCTGGGGCCTCATTTATTAAAAAAAAAAGTACTTGAACATCATCTTTGACTTTCACGTAAGCACATTTTTCTAAACGGACGTAAGCATTATTTATAAAACGGGCCGCGCTTGTTTAAAATTGCGTACGTGCTTCCTTCTATAAATACCAACGCAGGTGAATGAGGTTTGTATTAACGCCCTGTGATAGCGGCTCAATTATAGCGGCTGAATTAAGCCAAGTGCTATAATATAGGGTAGGCGTTCGTCTGAAATTGTATAAATCACTACGTTGACGTGGTTTTCTACGTACGACGCGGGGAAGATCAAATTTGATCCACAGTACTTTCTATAAATGAGGCCCCTGAACTAAATCACACTTTCAATGTAAAATCTCCATGTTTTTTAGTCTAGGATTCGGCTTAAGCCTTGTGTGTGCAACCTAGGCCCCTAGAGTGCTATATCCCAGTACCCCAGCATGGATACTTCTGGTACTTCTGACGCTATGCACCATGATTAAATGATACAGTTTTACCTGTCCCTGGGCGTGGTAATAGATACCCAGATTCATCTATACCACAGATGTTGCCAACTGGGAGCCAGTGAACATAGCTGGCACACAACGAAAGCATCTCTTCTGATCCAGTAAATCTTCACCTGAGGTTTTTATGTTCCCGTAAATGGATACTGTGAATCTGATTAAAAGAACAGATCCCTTCATGTCAGTCTCACCCTCTCTCACGTTTCCTGTTCCAACCGATTATTTTCCTCCCATCTTCTCTTCCTTTTCTCTCTCTCTCTCTCTCTCTCTCTCTCTCTCTCTCTCTCTCTCTCTCTCTCTCTCTCTCTCTCTCTCTCTCTCTCTCCTCCTCTCACCCACGCTGCCCTTGGGCCAGCCACACTAAAAATAATTGCCATAGTGATAGAGTCTCAAGTGTTCTTAATGAGAGGGGATCGGATGCCAGGGATACTGTCTTTGTCTCCATTTCATCAGCAGGCCCTGGAGAAGCCGGGCCTTTGGAATGGACTTGGGAATAAAGTAAACAGTACTTCTGATGATAGAGCAATAACAGCGATGACAGGAGTACAGTGAAATTCGCCGTCTGTGAAATGATAATACCAGTGGAGGCTGGTGGGGGTAGAAATCGGAGGACGGGCTCATTATAATGCACAGAACGGAATGAGGAATGGTATCAAATACGAGCCTGCCCTCCAATGCCTGCCTCCACAAGCCACCCCAGTAATGCATGGAACGGAATGAGGAACATTCCAGTCGTACATTAGAAGGAGCCCGTTCTCCGATGTCTCCCTCCACCAGCCTTCCCTGGAAGATACCCTATACAACATATATCAACATGAACTGGAAGCTTTCCAGAGAATATCTCACATGACAGATGATGATGACCAATGGTGACTGACACACCATTCTACATTTCACAACTATACTGGGATCAGTTCCCAGTTTTCCTTTTGTAGCTTAAGTAGTAACACTTGCAAACCTAGTAACAATTGTAAATCCATGTTTGTAGGTCAATCTTCTGTGTGTTACGTAATAAACAGGATTTGTCGAATCAAGAACTTTGTGGGTCTAAGAGAGGAGGAAGAGGTTTGGAGTTTCAAAAGAGATTTGTACGACTTTAGATACAAGGCACTCTGGAAACTGACCCCTAACTGATACATGATGAATGAATGAATGAATGAATTAATTAATGAATGGTCTTTATTGTCATTGATATAGTACAGGTACCAAACAACGAAATTTGGGAGGGGTGGCTCCCCTGGTGCTAGGAAAGAAAAAAAAACAAGAAAAAAAAAAACAAGAAGGGAAAGGAGCTGGTTTACATAAATAAAGGCTATGTACACTATCCACTATACTATACTGTACAGATAAGACGACTAGGGTTGTCATATTGCACATAGTGTTATTGCACATTCATAAAGTGTCGCAGTTTGCAGTCTTGAAATGTACACATTTGTGCCTCAGCACTACACCTGATTTTTACAATCCAGCAGCTGCCATCAATCCGTCCAGACTGTCCAGGGCCCAGATGATCATGTAATTATATTTTCTCTCTCCAACTGACTAATACTGACTATTCAGAACTCAATCATTCTCACAATAGAGGACTAAGTAGAAATAGAAGAAATTCGACTTACATACGGTCAAAAACCTTTATCAAAACAAAGGGACTATATACTGAATAATGTACACGGAAACGTAGATCGCTTTGGATAAAAGCGTCAGCTAAATGGCATGTATTATCATTTATCAGACTATTCCGATCCTTAGACACGTCTGTGTCATATCTTAACGCTCCCACCTGGTGATGAAGAACTCATTTTTTAAAAACGCCGTCTCTGCCTCCGGGCGCCAGTTCTAATGAGTTTGTGGTGTGATGCATCGCCCACGTTACTGAGATCAGGGCCAGAGTCTCCTCAGGAGAAGAACAACCTGGCTTGTGGTTACTCGCTACGGTTACTGCAGATCCCAACCTGCGGTCGGCAGCAGCACAGACACCCTTAGGGTCACACTGTGCCAGCTGGGCTGTTTCTAAATACAGAGACACACCCCCCCCTCCACCCCCGCTACCCGTCCTCCCCGTCCGTCCCCCCGTCCTCCTCCTTTATTGTCCACAGCAGATGCTAAGTCATGTCTTTCCTCAGAGGAAGGCAATTACTTGAGTCAGACGGGAAGAGACGCTCCTCACTCCAATAAACCAGGACGGGATCACCTGGTGACTGACAGACTCAATGATTGACTTATGAGAGGATCAACAAGTGTGGGAGGGGGGGAAGGAGGGAGAGAGGTGGAGTAGGAAAGTTGAGAGAAATTAAGAGATGAATAAGCAAGAGAGACTCAGAGAGCCCACCTTTTGTTCCACTTTGATAGCTGCCCCGTGCCTCTCTACCTATCTCCCATCTTGACTGTCACCTGGTTTCTCTGCCTATTGTTGTCTCTCTGTCTGCCTCCCCAGACTGTCAATCTCTCACCCCCCCTCTCTGTCTCCAAGCCTGTCTCTCAGTATCCCTCTCTCCCTCCCTACCTCCCTCCCTCCCTACCTCCTTCCCTCCCTCTTTCCTCACTTCCCTCTCACTGCCCTTCCCTCCCTTCTCCCCCCCTCCCTCTCTCCCTCCTTCCCTCTCACTGCCCTTCCCTCCCTCCTTCCCTCCCTCTCTCCCTCCTTCCCTCTCACTGCCCTTCCCTCCCTCCTCCCCCCTCCCTCTCTCCCTCCTTCCCTCTCACTGCCCTTCCCTCCCTCCTTCCCTCCCTCTCTCCCTCCTTCCCTCTCACTGTCCTTCCCTCCCTCCTCCCCCCCTCCCTCTCTCCCTCCTTCCCTCTCACTGCCCTTCCCTCCCTCCTTCCCTCCCTCTCTCCTCACTTGTCTCTCACTGTCCTTCCCTCCTTCTCCCCCTTCCCTCTCTCCCCCCTCCCCCCTACTGTCCTTCCCTCCCTCCTTCCCTACCCTCTCCCTCTCTCCCTGGCTCTTGTCTGTCAGCTTGCCTCCCTGTCGGGTGTCTCCATGGCGACTCGGCCTCTTACATAAGGCTGACCTAGTAAAATTCCACAGTGCTCTCACTGGCTCTGCGCTCCCCCACTTCCTATGGCTTCACCCTGTGGCGACAACAATTTCTCACTGTTCAGAACCAGAACCGCCCACTCGCGGGATGTTTTTCCAGCTGCTCACAAACAGGGCTACCTCAGTTGAAATGAAGTCTGAATGGAGGGAGGGAGGGAGGGAGAGAGGTTCCTAGGAAAGCATTACCTGCTATGGGCTTAACGGTTATGATGTAAACATTGAGTTGAACACTGAATGTCATTGTATACAGAGTGTATTCGTGACGTTAGAATTATAAGGTTCTATCTCCATTTTTGTCAAAATTGAGTTTTTTACATAATCTGGTGTTTATTAATGCCTGTGTGGTGTTATTTTTAAAATGTTGACATTTTTGAGTTAGAAATTAATAAAATACAAAGGTTCCATCTCACAAAACATAATGGAATGTAAAAACGTTGACGCTCAATATCTCTGAACTACCCTAAACGGAGATAGAACCTTATCATTCTAAACGGAGATAGAACCTTCTCATTCTAAACGGAGATAGAACCTTATCATTCTAAACGGAGATAGAACCTTATCATTCTAAACGGAGATAGAACCTTATCATTCTAAGCTCACGTATTGCATTCCTGTTGCTCCTCAACGTTAGGCTGATGAAACGGGGATGCTGGGTTGCCACCGTTCTGAGTGACCTTATTACTCACCACGGTTACTGCAGGAAGAGAACACACATCAGCATAACAACTTGTGTTTAAGTTGCCTACTATGTCTCCAGATTCATGTGTCTCTAGTGTGAGGCATCGAAGGCTGTTGAGAAACCATACCTGTCCCCCCCCCCCCCCCCCCCCCTCTACTCCCTCGGGATATCATTGTCCTCAGGTCTACATAACAAACGTGACTCAGTTTGACATGACACGCCGGTTTCAACAGGTTAAAACCACAAGAGGAAAGGAAATCGACTTAAGTATAAAGACCACAGATCACTCCTGGGTTTAGTCACGGGCCCAAGGCTGACAGGCGAGCGTGGTGAACTCTTCCACGCTCAGTGAGCGTGAATCCACTGTGATTCCATTATACATTAAGTCGCGTTATTCTGTCACGTTTTATTTCTTCGTCATCCCCTCACATTTACATTACCTATGATTCATAGTGTCAGATAAAGTGGGGAAATGTTTTAAAGTCAACACAGTATGTAGGCTAACACAATATTCTTGTGTCAGAGGCGATGACAAACCTATTTCTGTGCCTCTGTAGGTTTAATTATGTACTGAAGGAAGGCAGGGCGGTGTTGCACCACACAGGCCAGAGGAACTGTGAGGAGCCGTCGTTTAATAATAAGCTTTATTTATATAACACCTTTCATACATCAGAATGCAGCTCCAGGTGCTGTACAATACCGTGCAAAAGAACAGATTAAAAACAATACAGTGCTAAATAAAGTAGCAGATTCAAATTGCAAAAATACATTTCAAAAATGTAACATTCTAACGTCTCTCCAGACACTAACAAGTTGGGAGTTAGATTCCTACTGAGACCATTATACACTGCGATGTAAGTCACTTTGGATAAAAGGGTCAGCTAAATGCCATATATTAGCACAGCTGGGATAAGAACCTGTATCTTCCCCAGCACTGACCAGCAGTATCAACACACAAACAACTCAATAAATCATTAGCCTACTCCCTCAAAGGTCTTCAACCTCCACCCACTCACTCTCTCCTCTCCACCACCCCAGCCTTCTCTCTTCTCTCTCGTCTTCACAAGCTCTCCCTCCAGGGGAGGCTGGTGGAGGGAGAAATCGGACGACAGGCTCATTGTAAATGCATGGAATGGAATGAGGAACGGTATCAAACACGCTTGTTTGACACACCTGTTTGATACCATTTCTCATTCCGTTGCATGCATTACAACAAGCCCGTCCTCCGATGTCTACCTCCACCAGCCTCCCCTGACTCCCTCATTCACTCTAAACTCACTCTGTCATTCTACAGCACAGTGTTGTACACACAACCTCTGCATCTCTCTACTACACTCACCGGTTTACTGATCAACAAACAATAATACAAAGAATAGGGCTTATCCAGAAAAGCTGCATTTAGCAAAATGCACTTTAAAACTAAATAAACGTCAAACT
>NC_137685.1:30257084-30274584 GCF_963989245.1 Nansenia antarctica | reverse complement strand
ACATCTCAGAGATGGTCACAGACATCGGGAAACTCTTGGGATTCTTCCTCATGCCACAAGTGAGTTTTTTTTCAAATCTATATTATATTTGTATGTGTGATTTATCCTTTATATCCTTTTTGCTCCTTCTGAGACCATGGTATTTTTTTCAAGGGTGCCCACAAAATATATACATGTCACTATTATTTACATCCGGACATAATTTCAAAGTCAAAGTCAAAGTCAGCTTTATTGTCAATCCAATATATGTACAGACATACAGAGGGCTGAAATTGCGTTTCCCTATCAACCACGGTGCATAGCAAACAATAGCAAACAAAAACAATAAATAACAATATAATACGACAAGATTAAAAATAACAATATATACAAAAAATACTAGATAAAAGATTTCAAATGTGCGGTACAATGTACAGGGGTGGAATACAATATGAACAATGACAATAGTGCAATAGTGGTAATTGGCTCAGTATAATAGAGTAAAGTGACATAAATGTATATATGTACAGGTATGCTTGTATGTATGTATACATGAAGTGAGATTGTTTTTAGTCCGGAGTCAGTGGGGGTAGAGTAGGGGGGGCGGCAAGAGAGTTCAGCTTCCTGACAGTGGGGGCAGAGTGTGGGGGGGGGGGGGGGGAGGCGGGGAGAGAGTTCAACTTCCTGACAGCCTGTAGGATAAAGCTATCCCTCAGCCTGCTTGTCCTTGCCCTTTCCCATCTTAACTGATTTGATGTACAGCAAAGAAACAACAACTCAAAAAAAAAAGTTCTCCTTCATTGCTGCACCTCTGCCCTCAGATCAGCTACGGCGCCACCAGTGATGAGTTCAGTAACAAACTCCTCTACCCGTCGTTCCTGCGCACGGTGCCCAGTGACAAGTGGCAGGCGGTGGCCATCGTGGAACTGCTCAACGACTTCGGGTGGAACTGGGTGGCCGTGGTCGGCAGCGAGGACGAGTACGGCCGCGAGGGCCAGCGGCAGTTCTCCACCGAGGCGTCGGGGACCATCTGCGTGGCGTACGAGGGACTGATCCCCATCTACACCGACCCGGTGCCGACGATCAGAGAGATCCTGCACCACATCGAAGAGGCCGAAGTGGGCGTGGTGGTGGTCTTCTCTGGCGCTGCGTCTGCTAAAGTCTTCTTTACTGAGGTCAGTGGGGGTCAGGACATCACCAGAGAACTCTCTGTGTATATACACAAAACTGTTTAAAACCATTCTTATTTTTTGGGACACTTGCCGTGACTTTTGAGTCATTTTGGGAAAGCTTTCATCCAATTTGACCATATGCCATGTAACTTATTTTGCCACGTTTGTTTATTTATTATTTTTCGGGTCACATTTACATCTATGATTCTGAGGATAGTCATTTAAGAAAAAAAAGTTTCAATAACAAGTCAACATATTTGTTTGAAAGAACGTGTCAACCTGTCACATAGACTGACAGGCTGCTGTTCCCAGGTGATCAAGAGGAACATGACAAAGGTGTGGGTGGGCAGCTCTGCCTGGGCCCTGCAGACCATGGTGGCCAACCTCCCCAACATCAACAGAGTGGGCACCATCCTGGCCTTCACAGACAGGACGCGCACGGTGGCGCTCCTCCCCAGCTACACAGAGGTCCTCTTCTCCATGCTGAGTGAACAGAGGGCCGAGCAGCCGTCCCCTGGGCCAGACTCACAGCTCAACAACCCCTGCCCGGAGTGCTGGAACCTGTCCACAGAGAACATGAGTCTAGTGACAGAACCAGTGTTGACGCGAACGGCTTTCAGTGTGTACGCTGCCGTCTACAGCGTGGCAACGGCACTGCACAACCTGCTGGGCTGTAACGCCACCGGCTGTTTGGCGGGAGCTCACAGCAAGATCTTGCCCTGGCAGGTAAGGTCCCACACCCATGTGCTGTCTAATCTGACCTCCTAACAACAACAGACTGTCTAATCTGACCGCCTAACAACAATAGGGAATACATTCCAACAGTTCATCAATCAGCACTTGTGCCCACTCTCAAAATGAGAGTGAATACCAGCAGAAGAATATAGGGGATTTTGGCAAATATATTTGGGCCGCTACCCACACGTTTAGCTGTGTTGCTCATTCTACGTATGCATGATCCTTACAAGTTGTACCTCGTTGTAAAGGTGACTAATCAGGCTTTCCAACGATATAAAATACAATACCAATTGGTATTATTAAAGGGGAGGAATAATCGACCGAAATAACGTTTCCGAACTTTTTTTTAGGAGTTTATATAAGGCACTCATTTGTGACTTAACCCTTCACTCATTTGTGATTTAACCATTCACTCATTTGTGACTTAACCATTTACTCATATGTGACTTAACCATTTACTCATTTGTGACTTAACCATTTACTAATTTGTGACTTAACCATTTACTAATTTGTGACTTAACCATTCACTCATTTGTGATTTAACCATTCATTCATTTGTGATTCAACCATTTACTCATTTGTGACTTAACCATTCACTCATTCTTGACTTAACCATTCACTCATTTGTGGATCAAATGTTTAACAAGTAGCTAATTGGACAATTCTGGGGTGCTACTAGCCGTTTATTCAGGTTTTATTCAGTATTTTCTTATTCTCATGTAATTAATCAGTAGTAGTAATAGCTGGTCAGGTAGATGTGATTAGAGAAACCCTCCAATCACTGGCTCACATCTGGGGACTGAACCATCAACCATGCTAAATAACATTGGGGTGTCTTGAGTAAGTAAGTAAGTAAAGCTTTATTTATATAGCACCTTTCATACAAGAAATGCAGCTCAAAGTGCTTTACAACAGGAATAAGAACATAAAGTGAATATAAAAACATATATAAAAACATATACATGCATAGAATGAATATAAAAGCAGGGGAAAACAGTAAAAAGAAAAGGTAAAGATATAACTTTCCATATCCCTTTCATCTCCCTACCTTACACAGTCTTTCTGTACTTCCCACTGGCTTTCCACCAGCACCACAAACATCAGTTTTTGGAAAAGGTCTGTCTCAGTCTCTGTGTATGTTCTCAGTCTCTGTGTACGTTCTCAGTCTCTGTGTACGTTCTCAGTCTCTGTGTACGTTCCCAGTCTCTGTGTACGTTCTCAGTCTCTGTGTACGTTCTCAGTCTCTGTGTACGTTCTCAGTCTCTGTGTACGTTCCCAGTCTCTGTGTACGTTCTCAGTCTCTGTGGACGTTCTCAGTCTCTGTGTACGTTCTCAGTCTCTGTGTACGTTCTCAGTCTCTGTGTACGTTCCCAGTCTCTGTGTACGTTCTCAGTCTCTGTGTACGTTCTCAGACGTTCTCAGTCTCTGTGTACGTTCTCAGACGTTCTCAGTCTCTGTGTACGTTCTCAGTCTCTGTGTACGTTCTCAGTCTCTGTGTACGTTCCCAGTCTCTGTGTACGTTCTCAGTCTCTGTGTACGTTCTCAGTCTCTGTGTACGTTCTCAGTCTCTGTGTACGTTCCCAGTCTCTGTGTACGTTCTCAGTCTCTGTGGACGTTCTCAGTCTCTGTGTACGTTCTCAGTCTCTGTGTACGTTCCCAGTCTCTGTGTACGTTCTCAGTCTCTGTGTACGTTCTCAGACGTTCTCAGTCTCTGTGTACGTTCTCAGACGTTCTCAGTCTCTGTGTACGTTCTCAGACGTTCTCAGTCTCTGTGTACGTTCTCAGTCTCTGTGTACGTTCTCAGTCTCTGTATACGTTCTCAGTCTCTGTGTACGTTCCCAGTCTCTGTGTACGTTCTCAGTCTCTGTGTACGTTCCCAGTCTCTGTGTACGTTCTCAGTCTCTGTGTACGTTCTCAGACGTTCTCAGTCTCTGTGTACGTTCTCAGTCTCTGTGTACGTTCTCAGTCTCTGTGTACGTTCTCAGTCTCTGTGTACGTTCTCAGTCTCTGTGTACGTTCCCAGTCTCTGTGTACGTTCTCAGTCTCTGCTAGACCTTGCACCAAAAATCCAACTACTCAGTAACAACGTTACAGTTTCTTTCTTTTGCACACCTCTTTCAACTTGTTACGATGAGCTAATGTATTTGGACCCAGGTGCAGAGCAGAACAGAGTAGACAGATGCAGGAGTATGATTCAAAAATACTCTGTGTTTGAGCAAACGGGAATAATAATAACCGCACAGTAAGCGATGCAACAAAAGAGGAGAAAGCAAGTCTCAGATGAATGCTTAAATAATAACAAGAAACAAAACAACAAAACAAAAGGGCAGATGGCTTTAGTCTCCCAAAAACGCCGTCAATAGAACATGGCAAGGCAAGGTACTTACAATAGTCATTCGATACTTATTTCCTAAGCAGGCGAGGAACGATAAGGCTACGAAGGCACGCACACACACAACTAACGCAACGTATAGTGAACAACCGACAACGAGAGAAGACACAGAGGGATATAAATAGCCTAAGCCAAAACAAAACACACCAGGTAACAATCACAGTAATTAGGACAGACAAAAATACATACATAAAGACCAGAGGACGCCAAAGGGTCCATCAACAATTAGAGTGACCCCCCAAACCTTACACAACTGGTCAGTCTGTGTACGTGAATATAAGAGCAGGGGAAAACAGTAAAAAGAAAATGTAAAGAAAATACAATAAAAATAAATTTAAAAAAGGGCTAGTTGATAAAACATTTAAAGTGCAGTAGCTGGCAAATGAGCAGTAGGCAGAAGCAGATAAGCTAGTTGAAGGCTATATTGAAGAAGTGCATTTTTAGCTTTCTTTTAAAAATAATTAGTGTGCTGGCTTCCCTGATCTCTAAAGGTAATGTGTTCCAAAGCTTTGGGGCATAGTTGGCAAAGGCTGCGCTCCCGATCTTCTTCTGACTGTTGCTGGGAACCTCTAATAAACCTGTGATAGATGATCTTAGTGTTCTTGAGGGTACATAATTGGCAAGGGAATTAGCAATGTGTTGAGGAGTTGGTGCCTAAAGCGTGTGTAGCGTGTGTTCCCTATACTAAAGTGTTACCGGAACATTCTCTTTCTCCTTGCAGCTCTTGAAGGAGCTGAAGAATGTTTCCTTGCCCCTACTAGGAGGTCATTTTGAGTTTGACAGTGATGGGAACCCCTCCATCGGCTACAACATACTAGAGTGGATTTTCGTAGATAACGGTGTGGAATTCCGAGATGTCGGCATCTTTTCTAAAACCCTGACGATTAACAAGACCGCCATCAAATGGTACACAAACGACTCTCAGGTAATCAAATCAAACTTTCCAAAAATTGGCTTTTACTTTCGTTCATTAGCTTTTAGCTATTAGCTTTACCTCAATCTCAAGTTTTCAATTGTTCATGTTTACCTAAATACAGTCGACCTTTGACCCACTCAACCTCTGTTGCAGGTCCCCACATCTACCTGCTCTGCTGACTGTAGGACAGGACAGATTCGCAGAGTCAAAGGCTTTCATTCTTGCTGTTATGACTGTATTGACTGTTTAGAGGGTTACTTCCAGAAAAGCGAAGGTGGGTGATTACCTTTAACTGTTATTTTGGCGTTACACCTGTACCATCTTAAAAAACTCTTGAAACAAAGAGTTTTAATCCAGTCTACGCATTACATGTAGCCTACATTTAAGTCATTTAGCCTACATTTAAGTCAGACGCTTTTATCCAAAGAGACTTACAATAAGTAAATGTATCTAAGTAAGTGAACTACACATCAGTAAAACCTTCAGTTAAGAACAAGTGCGATTGACAGTCACAATGCTAGAGAAAGCATGCAACACATTTTCGAGTTCCATTACTCTAACATTCCAACTCTCTCTCTGTCTGTCTCTGTTCTGACTCATAGCGGACATACAGTGCACAAAGTGCCCAGAGGGTCAGTGGTCCCTGATCCGGAGCACAAGCTGCCACCATCCTACCTTTGACTACCTGGGCTGGGGTCGGCCTGTGTCCATGGGGCTGCTGCTGGCCATGCTGGTGGTGCTGGGGGGTCAGGGCGCCGTGGGGGTCTTGTTCCTGAGGCACCTGGGGACCCCCCTGGTGAAGGCCTCAGGAGGAGCTCTGGGGGGTCTGGCTCTGGTCAGCCTGATGGGGGCGTGTCTCTCCCTGCTGATGTTCCTGGGGCAGCCGGGGGACGTGGTGTGTCACATGCAGCTGCCCCTCAACTCTCTCTTCCACACAGTCGCCCTGTCGGCCATCTTAGCCTCCTCGCTGCAGGTGAGGCAGAGACCTGCCAGGGGAGGCGGGTGGAGGAGAGCTTGCTTGTTAAGGCCAACCTAAAGTGTTTTTTAGGGTATTAAAAACCTTATTTGTGGGGCGCTCAGGTGGCGTAGTGGGCTAAGCGTCGACCATGTTCGATTCCGGCCGGGGACATATCCTGCATGTCATCCCTCCTCTCTCTCTCACCCATCCTTCCTGTCAATTCTCAACTATCTCTATCACAATAAAAATGAAAATATGAGTGGGACTGCCCCACTCAGAAAAAAAAATAATAATAATAAAAAAAACGTATTTGTTAAGGAAGGCCTTATTTGTTAAGGCAACCCTAAAGTGGATTTAGGGTATTAGAACCTTGTTGCGCCGATGGGATTGGATTCTTATTATGTTGTTAAATGTTTATATCTATGTACTATTCTTGCCATTTTTATTTTATTTTATTACTATCTTTCTTTTTCTGTATTTCTTTTAATGCTATATGTAAAGCACTTTGAATTGCCCGTTGTATGAAATGTGCTATAAACTTGCCTTGCCTTTGAGGTAGAAATCAGAGGACGGGCTCATTGTAATGCATGGAATGGAGTAAGGAACGGTGCTAAACACAAGTGTGTTTGGTTCCATTCCGAATTCCATCCCATGCATTACAATGAGCCCGTCCTCTGATTTCTATCTCCACCACCCCTGAGACAAGTACACAATGCCTGGACAACATTGATAAAGATAAACACATTTCCTTCAAATTATCTTTGTTCTGTATAGGCTAATAATTTGAGAAAGATAAAAATACAATTCTAAATTGTATATAGATAACACATAAAACACAGGAAATAACTCATTTCCTTTTCCAAGTCCTTATGAAAGAGAACATTTGTATGAATATCAATACGAAGAAGGACATGTGTCCACCATCACATTTATCACATTCTCCCTCCCTCCCTCCCTCCCTCCCTCCCTCCCTCCCTCCATCTCCATCCACAGATTCTGTACGTGACAGAGTTCCCCCAGAAGGCTGCCTCTCACCTGGATGCGATGAGAGGTTACGGGGGCTGGCTGGTGGTGCTGGGCTGCTGTATTGTGCAGGCAGCGTTCTGTGGCTGGTTCATACTGAAGTCGCCCTCTCTAACCAAGTACCTGGCCGACATGGACGTGAACTTCTTGAGAAAGTTCCTGGTATGCCCCGTGGAGCCCGTCTTAGGTTTTGGCATAATGCAAGGCTTCAACGGCCTCCTCGCCCTCGTCTCGTTCATGTGCACTTTCATGGCCGTGAAGCCCGCCCGAGAGTACAACCTGGCCAGAGATATCACCTTCTCCACCCTGCTCTACTGTGTGGCTTGGGTGGTCTTCATACCCATCTACACAGGTCTCTCTGAAAAGAACCGGTCCATTATTCACGTGTTAATCAGTTTGCTGAGCATTGTAGGGTTAATTGCGGCCTATTTCTTTCCAAAGTGTTATTTGCTGTTGAAGAAACCGGACCTGAACAAAGCAGAGCACTTTAGGACCTTCCTGGAGGGTTCCGCTGAACCTCCTCTGGAGGAGAAACCGTCACCAGACCAGACGCCACAAGAACAGACTACTGCAGTGTCCTGAATGGTGTTCTTTTATGTGAAAAGGCTTGTTTCTCCTGAGACACCTACTTCCCCCCTGTACTGTTTCTCCTGTGTCATTAAAATATATATATACCGGTATATATCTTCCTTCTTCTAGCACGACGACTGCCAATGGCCCCAGGTGTGAGCATAGATGACTTTTTCCTGCTGTGACTAGTGGATAGATGATTCACTTACTTAGTCAAATATATTGATTGTAACTAAGTTGCTTTAGAATAAGGCGACTGCTAAATGCCAAAAATGTAAATGTAATGTAAAATGCTTATTTTAAATGAAAATTTCAAATGTAGAGAATACAATTCAAAAACATTAAAAAGATAAATAAATTTGATTTGAAACAGTATTTCACACACCACCCAACACATTGTTTATTTTATTTCACCCTTATTTTACCAGGAAAGTTGACTGAGAACATACAGCGTTCTCATTATGCACCTGGGGAATAGTTGCAGTGGAGAGGAGGTGGGGGTGAATGAGCCAGTGGAAAGGAGGATAAGGTGGCAATGGCAGTATGAGGGCCAGACTGGGAGTTTAGCCAGGACACAGGCGCTAACATGCCTAGTCTTGTGTTAGGTGCCTTGGGATCTTTAACAACTCGGGAGTTGGGACCTCAGTTTAATGCCTCTTGATGTCTCATCTGATGGATGCTTTCTCTGTCAGGCAGTGCCTTGGGTCTCTGTCAGGCAGTAGCCTATCTACCCTGGTGCCTTGGGTCTCTGTCAGGCAGTAGCCTATCTACCCTGGTGCCTTGGGTCTCTGTCAGGCAGTAGCCTATCTACCCTGGTGCATTGGGGTCCCTAGACCTGAGTGAGGAGTGCCACCGACTAGTCCTCTAACACCACTTCCAGTAGCCTATTTTTCCCCCCCATCCAGGGACTAACCAAGGCATACCCTGCTTAGCTTCCCAGACAGGCCAGCAAAGGGTGCAGCATATTCATTACAATAAAACATCTGCTATCAATGAGCTGCTTACCTGTGTGAGTACCATCTGGTTTCATCCATCGATGATCATGCATTCGATTTGAACACGTTTGCAGTTGCTTCATGTCTCTCTACTGCCCCCTCGTGTCTGGTTCATGTCTCTCTACTGCCCCCTCTCGTCTGGTTCATGTCTCTCTACTGCCCCCTCGTGTCTGGTGGCTCGTTTCTTAATCTCCACTTGGAGACGGTTGCTAACAACTGATCTGGAGCGAGGACAACTGAGATCAGACGTGTGGAACTAAAAAGTGTCAATATTGAACGTGCGAGCTACTGTAGTGAGATATTGCGCTGAATGTATCGAGTCCCGTACAGGTAATCGTCACTTTGGATTACTTTTGCTGTGTGTTTTTTGGTCAGTGTTCATAGTTCGTGACGTTAGAATTATACGGTTCTATCTCCATTTTTGTCAAAATTTAGTTTTTTACATAATCTGATCCATTAGGTGTTTATTAATGCCTGTGTGGAGTTATTTTAAAAATGTTGACATTTTTGAGTTAGTAATTCATAAAATACAAAGGTTCCATCTCACAGAACATAATGGAATGTAAAAACGTTGACGCTCAATATCTCTGAACTGCCCTGAACGGAGATAGAACCTTCTCATTCTAAACGGAGATAGAACCTTCTCATTCTAAACGGAGATAGAACCTTATCATTCTAAACGGAGATAGAACCTTATCATTCTAAACGGAGATAGAACCTTCTCATTCTAAACGGAGATAGAACCTTATCATTCTAAACGGAGATAGAACCTTATCATTCTAAACGGAGATAGAACCTTATCATTCTAAACGGAGATAGAACCTTATCATTCTAAAAACGGAGATAGAACCTTATCATTCTAAGCTCACAAGTTGTTCTCATGTTGCAACGTGCAGATAGTCCATGCAATACTCCAGAACGAGCATATCCCTTGAGAACATGACTGGTTGGCCTGCATTTAATATCATTAAATCATGATTGAATTCACGAATTCATACTCTCAATTGGCTACCTAGAAAAAAGAGGAATCCATCTCTAAGTCTCCAAAGTGCTTATAAATAACCTTTTTAACGTTTCTTGGTCATCTGTTTCCTCAGGTTAAAGCATGCCTCGTGGAAGGTCAGCCACTAGTGTCCGGTCTGACGGCAGTGACCTGGATATTGATGGCATAGGTAAGGGTGTTGTATATTAATTAATATCATTATTATTATTATTATTATTATTATTATTATTATTATTACTACATATGTAAAGCGCTTTTCATTATACAAGAATGATGTCAAAGGGCATAAAATAAAAGGTAAATAATATTAATGAATATACAATAAAACAATTATGCTCGTTCATTGATTCACCAACTTAAGGCCCTTGCACACCAACGCGTTTTTTACGCGCGTTTTTTACGATTGCTAACTCACCATGTTCAATACTGAAACCACAGTTTCACAACTCTTCATACAGTCTGCATTCGTAACACTCATGTTGGCCAATCACTTCAGTCATGTCTCAAAAGAAGCTCGTTCAACCACACACTGTCAACAATGTTCACTCAGAAACATACACTGTCATTCATAACATTCTGACTTACAAAACACTAACAACAGGGAGCATTACATAGTTTGAATGATTTTCACAAGAATGAATATTTCATTATAAAAATGGTTTGATTTATAGTATTCATAGACAGAATAGTTGACTGTACAACTGTAAAGTATTAGGCAACAAGAATGAATCAGAAATGCCACAATTTGCTTCTATCCTTTACAGTATTCTATCTTTTGCTTCTATCCTTTATGTTTTATCCTTTTTTTCAGTATCTTTGCAGAAAGTAAGTTACGGTACATTTACTTCAAAGTACACTACATTTACTTGTGTAAAATGAAAAGTGAAAAATAAAGTGGAAGATGCAAAGTTCAAATACTGTAAAAAAATAAAAACAGAAATTCCAGGGCTACAATACAATAGCAATCACACAAAAAATGTCTTTTTTTTCAGTATCTTTGCAGAAAGTAAGTAAGTCACTTACAAATTACAGTTTACTTGTAATGAAAAGTGAAAAATAAAAAGTTCAAACACACAACAAAAAATAAATTCCAGGGCAATACAATACAACAATACTATACAATAGAAATTACAAATGTCTCACTCCTGAGGGTTCTGGTCCACCCTCTGGTCTGCATCTGGCCACAGATTCTCATCGACATCACATATAATGTGTTCCCTGGCAATACATCTAGGGAAGTACCTCCTGGAATGTCGGATCCACCCCTGGCAGTCTTGAGGAGTCGTATCCTCACACCCTGCATTCATGGCATCCAGTAATCCCATCTGGTCATGAGGATGGTGGTCATAAACTCTCCACCTCCACGCAGAGAAAAACTCCTCGATGGGGTTTAGGAAGGGGGAGTATGGAGGCAGGTATTTCACAATCATCCTGGGATGAGCAGCAAACCAGAGTGTGACTGCAGCAGAGCGGTGGAAGGCCACATTATCCCACACAATTACAAAGGTAGGGTTTGCTGCTCCCTCCTCTGCCGGCACAAGTAGTCTGTGTAAGTCTTCCAGAAAGGCAATGAGCCTCTCTGTGTTGTATGGGCCAATCAGTGGTGAGTGTAGAAGGACACCTTCATTAGACAGTGCTGCACACATTGTGATGTTGGCTCCCCTCTGGCCTGGGGCGTCCATGGTTGCCCTCTGTCCAATGATATTCCTCCCTCTGCGACGTGTTTTTGCCAGGTTGAAGCCAGCTTCGTCCACATAGATGAAGGTGTGCGGTGTTGGCCTGGCTTCCATCTCCCTTACACTCTGAAATACAGAAGATGTTACGTTACATTATGCATAGCTAGCGGTGTATGTATACCTTGTTTGGTTATTGAGCAGCCATCTTACTGTACCTGGACATATTGATACCGTAGATCTTTCACACGTACACTGTTCCTCTCAAACGGTACAGTGTACAACTGTTTCATTCTGATATGATGTTTGGACAACACCCTGGAAATTGTTGTTATGCTGATTGTATGCACGTTTGGAAATGTGTTGTTGTCTGCAATCACTCTTTCACTGATGTCCCTAAGTTGTATGGCATTATTTTCTATCACCATATCAACAACAGCAGTTTCCTGGGCATCAGTCAATATTCTGCCTCTTCCTCCTGAGTGAGGCAACCTTTGGACCCTAGTGTAAAACACAAAACAATATCAATATATTTCAAAATGTCATGTAACAATGTCAATATATTGTATAGCCCTAGTACTGTAACGTGTCATTCAATTATCGTTGAAGGATGCACATCTCACCTGTTGCTTTCCCGAAAGATACGTATTATTGATGCAACTGTTGTGCGCTCCAGATTTGGTTGCACCCTCAACCCTGCCTCTCTCAAAGAGAGACCATGGTTGACGACATGGTCAATAATTGTGGCCCTAATCTCATCAGAGACCTGTATTCTTGGTCTTCCTCTCCCTGGTTGTCTTCCACCTCTTTTCCCTGGTTGTCCTCCATCTCCTCTCCCCGGTTGTCCTCCATCTCCTCTCCCTGGTTGTCCTCCACGCATTCTCACTGTCAGCTGTTGAAAAATATAGATATAAACTTGACTGGTGGATAGTCCAAATCACTGTGGGTAGTCCAGTTAGAACTATGATGTCCTTTTATGCGTAGATACAATAACCAGGCCAGGTTACTATCAAAGGCTTTAATGAATGCATGAACTTGTGGTTCTGCAAAGACAACAGAATGCAACTGTAAGAACATTACACAGACTCCACTGAACATACATATATACACATATACCTATGCCACATGCTATCTACCCTATAACACATATACATATATATATATACATATACATACTCACAGCACATCAAACATACACCTAGCATACATACAGCATATGGGCAGTAGTGTGCACGCGCCAGTCATAACATCACGCAATCTCCCCAACCGACAAACATTCAACATCTAATACACATTTATCTACCTCACAGAACTACTCTCAATGCTGAGGAAACACGGAGGATTACTCACTTTATCGTGGACGCACAACTCACGATACATAACAATCTTAACTGAACTCTAATGGGTTAACTAAACTAAGAGGTATTCGCAACTTTCTCGTAATCCCTGCTCAACTGCTCAACCTGCCAGTATTCTTCTCTCGCTCGTAATTCCTAGAGCCCGCCTCTGCTGGCCAGTGATTGGCCGCTTTGACCACTCAGTCCTCCAAAGCCTTTTTAACAGCCGCCCCTAAATTCACAGAGCGAATTTGAACATCCGAAAAGGCCAGAGGGTCTGAGAAGCCGGCAGTTTCATCCAACACTCTAACCCCATGTCCTCAGACATCAATGGAAATTCCTGCTAAAATAAAAGTTTTTTTTAAAACACACAAAAGCCCACTGAATTACCTCCTCCACCGAAGCCTCCTCTTCCGCCTCCTCTTCCACCTCCATCTTCACCATCTGAAACCAGGAAATCACGTTTGAGATCACACCCATCAGCAACTCAACTAGTACATTCTTATGAGCATAGTTGGTGTTCATCTTCACAGATTAACCAAGCATCTGCGTGTGCCTGTATCAGGTGTGTAAGCAGCGACGATCACTCTTCTTCAGGAAGGGCAGGGAGGCTGATGATTTCCATTTCTGACGGGCCTGGAGTCCTGGAAGGTAGTGCCTGAGAAAGTGTTTCCAAAAGTGGTCAGCCAATGTCTGGCTATATCGCCATCTTCTGCGACCTAGGGTCTTGGGACCCTCATAAACGACCTGAGGTAGGGATGCATCCCGCCGCCCCATGCGGAGACAGTGGGGGGTGATGGGATCAGGGTCCGCCACGTCTGATGCGAGGTCGCTGCTGCGGCGGAGACGTCCACCCACTCTGATGAGTACTGTAACCTCGTCAAGCTCTGGGGCAAGTGCCATGAGGCGGCTGGATTTTGCCACCGGTTTACTGGCCTTCAGCTGGGCTACCTCATCAGCAAAGGAGTCTCTCTGTGCCTGTTGCAGGGCTTCCAGTTCGGCAACAGCGTAGGTGTCAGCTGTCAGGGAAGTTGACGGGTCCACCGCCCCATGAAGCTGGCGGGCAATGACTTCCAGGTAGTCACGCAGGGTCTGTTGTTGCTGTAGATCTGACAGCGATGAAACTGAGATTGTCAGCACAGCATCAGCAGGTCTCATCTCGTGGTCGGGCTCGTTGCCGGGTGAACCCGGCTTCTCAGGCCACGCTGTTGGTGGCAGTTTCAGGAATGCTGGGCCATGGGTCCACCTGCAGCCATCACTCAGGTCTTTGTGGGCGAGTCTTCGCGTGAGGTCGTCAGCTGGATTGACTCTTGATGGCACGTATCGCCATGTGGCAGACCCTGTTAGTCCTTGAATCTCCGCCACTCGAGTGTCCACAAAAACTTTGTAGCGACACGATTCTGACAGCACAGCCAGAAGTGAGGGGCCTAAGGCAGGGCCTGGAAGTAGGAGCTCGTTGGGGTTGTGGCCTTGGTATGGAAAGGAGCAATTATACACCACCTGGTTCTTTCCATTGTGTTGGACTATATGGTGTGGTGTATACCATGCCTCTTCTGTCTTCTGATGTGGCTCCAATTTCACAGCGTAGCCTGCTTCTTCTAGTGTGTGAATCTCTGCCGGGTAAGTAGCGGTTTGTTCCGGATCCTTAGCCAACTGTTTCTCAATTCCCCTCAGCTGCGGGAGCACAGCTTCCGGTGAGGCATGTAGCTGTGGCATGGTTTTGACTCGAAGTAGGGGTGTGGCGTGGCGCTCAAGGCCATTGACGTTCACTCTCACCGTCTGCTCTTGAAGGAGGTGCACGGCCTCCTGGTCTTGATGCGATCTCACAGCCAACTTCTCACTACGATACGGCAGCACGTCCGTCTGCCGCAACTTCTCCACGTGAGGGGACGGGTCTGTCGGGGATGCTGTGGATGTGAAGAGACACTGTGGCTGGTCACGATCAAGCTTGATGTCTTGAGCTGGGCCTTGCAGAGTCCATCCCAGCCGTGTTTTCACCGCAGCTGGTCCACCAGGCGGGCCCAATCTAACAGGCTCTATGGGGGTGATGAGGTGGGTGTAGTCAGAGCCGATCAGCAACACTGGATGAACTCTATTCAGTGGCTGGAGAGGTAACCAGTAGGGATGCTCCGATCTGGATTTTTGGGGCCGATACCGATCACCGATTTTTTTCCTCAAGATCAACCGATACCGATACCGATACCGATAATTTTTTAAATACATAACTGTAGGCCTACTGACTGGATAGCCTACATATTTTTTGCTTTTTAGACAAAAGTTTTGATCCATTAGGCACCAAGCAAACGCAGACCCATTTTTATGGCATAGTAAAGGTCTGGCCTATCACCCAGTTAGGGCCTCTCCCTGGAGTATGTGATGTGCTGTATAGTTCCATATTCCCCCTGCGTGTTGGTCGCACGGCAGCGGAGACGGTCGCTGATAATTAAGACCAGCAGTAGAATTTTGCCGATAGACATATTTAGGGCTGCAACTAACGATTATTTTGGTAGTCGACTAATCTGTCGATTATTTTTTCGGTTAGTCGTGTGGCATTTCGCTGCGCGTAAATGGCGACGCAGAAGCATAAATCCGGCTTAACTAGCTATCTAACCTAACGTTACGCCAAGCTACAGCTGCTCACAGAGCTAGTTGACTGGCTAGCTAGCATTGCTGGCTAGACTACAGACAGCTCACGTTAGTAGGCTACGCTTGGCGCTGTTTATCTTACAGACAGCTCGCTGGTGGACTCAACATAATTGAAATAGCATTCACTTATCAAGCATCATTCATGATCATCCACCATGACTACCTGGTATTTTAATAGCGACCACCCCTCACTTCATTTCATCTCGCGTTCTCCTGGCTTCAACATGGAAAACCCCTGCTACGTAACGTTACATACAAGCGCCTCTGTCTGTCACATGCGCACAGGGCAAATAAATTAATAGCACAAACGCTCATAGCATGTACAGCCCTGTCCATGAGACGTTGTTTTCCAACATGTAACAGTAAAGCTAACATAAACATTACGACCCTAACAATATAACGTTAGCCAGTTGGCTAACAACGTTAGCTAAAACTTACCCAGCTGATTCTTGCATGGCTCCCTAAAAAAAAAAAAACTTTTTTATGCGATTAGTCGACAACAACATTTCACGTCGACGAATTTTCGTTGTCGGTTAGTCGTGACTAGTCGACTAATAGTTGCAGCCCTAGACATATTACACAAAACACAAAACGAACAAAAAAAATAGAAATCCAAATGTCCCGCTAAATTCGGACCAATCACAAAACTGTTTTGAAAAGCGCGTCGCCGCGCGCCTGTTTGAGAGCGATTCAGTCTCGATTGCAGTGCGAACACAAACGACGAGGTTAATTGCAATTTGCAACATTGTAACATATTGTAACTAACTACCGCTAAATCGTAACGAAATGTTGGTCTGGAAGCGGCCTAAATCTAGCTTCAATCTGCTTTTTTTCTGTTCTCCGGTCATAATAACTCGCTGCCTTTCTGCGCAGCCAGAATCAAAGTGGACTGTCTGAATAATTTGGTGGCGGAGGAAATTCTTTGGTGGCGGCCCGCCACGAATAAATGCATATAGAGGAAACACTGGGTTGCAGACCTGGATGGGGCTCTCATATTTGACACCAGGCTCTGGTACTGTTGCTGGAGCTCTTTGTTCTGTTGCTTAATTTCTTTCAGGGCAGTAACAAGTCCCAATACCTGTATAGTCTGGTCCCACTCCTTTGTCAGCTGGTCCCACTCCTTTGACATTTCTCTCTGGTCTGGTGCATTGCCTTGGCTGATCGGCGATGCGGCCCTGGAGTGGAGGGGCCCTACCTCTATAGTATGGAGCCGCCTCTGGGACCCTGGTCCGCTTAGGTTGTAGTCCGACAGGTGGGAGGGAACTATTCCCCTTCTTCTGGGTCGGGTGACCATCTCATCTGGTTTGGGGTGTTGCATCTTTCACAGCAATTTGCCTATCCGGCTCGAAGGACCATTGAAAAATATAGATATAAACTTGACTGGTGGATAGTCCAAATCACTGTGGGTAGTCCAGTTAGAACTATGATGTCCCTTTATGCGTAGATACAATAACCAGGCCAGGTTACTATCAAAGGCTTTAATGAATGCGTGAACTTGTGGTTTTGCAAAGACAACAGAATGCAACTGTAAGAACATTACACAGACTCCACTGAACATACATATATACATATATACCTATGCCACATGCTATCTACCCTATAACACCTATAAGACCTAGGTTCTGGGCCCTGGACAGTCTGGACGGATTGATGGCAGCTGCTGGATTGAAAATCAGGTGTAGTGCTGAGGCACAAATGTGAACATTTCAAGCCTGCAAACTGAGACACTTTAAATGAATGTGCAATAACACTATGTGCAATATGACAACCCTAGGGTACATAAGGTTGCAGAGAAATAGGAAATGTTAGAATAGGTATAGCATAGCATAGAGTACAGCACAGTGTTTTATTTGTACAGTATAGTATAGTGGATAGTGTACATAGCCTTTATTTATGTAAACCAGCTCCTTTCCCTTCTTGCTTTTTGTTTTGTTTTGTTTTTTCTTTCCTAGCACCAGGGGAGCCACCCCTCCCAAATGTCGTTGTTTGGTACCTGTACTATATCAATGACAATAAAGACCATTCATTCATTCATTCATATACATATACATACTCACAGCACATCAAACATACACCTAGCATACGTACAGCATATGGG
>NC_137685.1:30244584-30247084 GCF_963989245.1 Nansenia antarctica | reverse complement strand
CCAGCCTCCCCTGTACCTCCACCAGCCTCCCCTGTACCTCCACCAGCCTCCCCTGTACCTCCACCAGCCTCCCCTGTACCTCCACCAGCCTCCCCTGTACCTCCACCAGCCTCCCCTGTACCTCCACCAGCCTCCCCTGTACCTCCACCAGCCTCCCCTGTACCTCCACCAGCCTCCCCTGTACCTCCACCAGCCTCCCCTGTACCTCCACCAGCCTCCCCTGTACCTCCACCAGCCTCCCCTGTACCTCCACCAGCCTCCCCTGTACCTCCACCAGCCTCCCCTGTACCTCCACCAGCCTCCCCTGTACCTCCACCAGCCTCCCCTGTACCTCCACCAGCCTCCCCTGTACCTCCACCAGCCTCCCCTGTACCTCCACCAGCCTCCCCTGTACCTCCACCAGCCTCCCCTGTACCTCCACCAGCCTCCCCTGTACCTCCACCAGCCTCCCCTGTACCTCCACCAGCCTCCCCTGTACCTCCACCAGCCTCCCCTGTACCTCCACCAGCCTCCCCTGTACCTCCACCAGCCTCCCCTGTACCTCCACCAGCCTCCCCTGTACCTCCACCAGCCTCCCCTGTACCTCCACCAGCCTCCCCTGTACCTCCACCAGCCTCCCCTGTACCTCCACCAGCCTCCCCTGTACCTCCACCAGCCTCCCCTGTACCTCCACCAGCCTCCCCTGTACCTCCACCAGCCTCCCCTGTACCTCCACCAGCCTCCCCTGTACCTCCACCAGCCTCCCCTGTACCTCCACCAGCCTCCCCTGTACCTCCACCAGCCTCCCCTGTACCTCCACCAGCCTCCCCTGTACCTCCACCAGCCTCCCCTGTACCTCCACCAGCCTCCCCTGTACCTCCACCAGCCTCCCCTGTACCTCCACCAGCCTCCCCTGTACCTCCACCAGCCTCCCCTGTACCTCCACCAGCCTCCCCTGTACCTCCACCAGCCTCCCCTGTACCTCCACCAGCCTCCCCTGTACCTCCACCAGCCTCCCCTGTACCTCCACCAGCCTCCCCTGTACCTCCACCAGCCTCCCCTGTACCTCCACCAGCCTCCCCTGTACCTCCACCAGCCTCCCCTGTACCTCCACCAGCCTCCCCTGTACCTCCACCAGCCTCCCCTGTACCTCCACCAGCCTCCCCTGTACCTCCACCAGCCTCCCCTGTACCTCCACCAGCCTCCCCTGTACCTCCACCAGCCTCCCCTGTACCTCCACCAGCCTCCCCTGTACCTCCACCAGCCTCCCCTGTACCTCCACCAGCCTCCCCTGTACCTCCACCAGCCTCCCCTGTACCTCCACCAGCCTCCCCTGTACCTCCACCAGCCTCCCCTGTACCTCCACCAGCCTCCCCTGTACCTCCACCAGCCTCCCCTGTACCTCCACCAGCCTCCCCTGTACCTCCACCAGCCTCCCCTGTACCTCCACCAGCCTCCCCTGTACCTCCACCAGCCTCCCCTGTACCTCCACCAGCCTCCCCTGTACCTCCACCAGCCTCCCCTGTACCTCCACCAGCCTCCCCTGTACCTCCACCAGCCTCCCCTGTACCTCCACCAGCCTCCCCTGTACCTCCACCAGCCTCCCCTGTACCTCCACCAGCCTCCCCTGTACCTCCACCAGCCTCCCCTGTACCTCCACCAGCCTCCCCTGTACCTCCACCAGCCTCCCCTGTACCTCCACCAGCCTCCCCTGTACCTCCACCAGCCTCCCCTGTACCTCCACCAGCCTCCCCTGTACCTCCACCAGCCTCCCCTGTACCTCCACCAGCCTCCCCTGTACCTCCACCAGCCTCCCCTGTACCTCCACCAGCCTCCCCTGTGCCGCACACAGACACACACACACACACACACACACACACACACACACACACACACACACACACACACACACATAAGTAAACAATCTCTGCATTTCGATCCAATGAATATGTTTCTACAGACGACGCAGAATCAATCTGTAATAGGTTTAGATTCTATCCGTGTAGAGTAGCTTATTCATCCCATTGGCCTCACCTTTTCCACAGGTCACCCGCAAGGAGGGCTCCATCAGGCACGCAGGAGCACGAGACGGCAAGGCCTCCAAGACCAGCGCTCTGTCCAATAGCAGAGGGCGCCCCCTAGAGGCCTGAAGGAGACGTAGCACCCTCAGTAAAGTCAAAGAAGACCTGACCCCTCTAGTCCAGTGTTTCTCAACCGGGGTGGTGGAGGCGGACATCGGAGGACAGCTTTATTGTAATGCATGGAATAGATCGAGAAATGGTATCAAAGAAACGTGTGTTTGATACCATTCCTCATTCCATCCCATTCAATATAATGAGCCCCGTCCTTCGATTTCTACCTCCACCAGCCACCCCTGGATTTCAAGTACTTTTAACTCCTTTCTATTACGTTTTTCAATATCATGGTCTGTTACAATATCTTTATTGTGATTTGTTTGGATTTAACTCATTTAGAGTAAAGACTTCCTCCATTCTGCTAGCCAGCTGTCCTTCTAATGTGT
>NC_137685.1:30227084-30239584 GCF_963989245.1 Nansenia antarctica | reverse complement strand
ATAGGTCCTCTGAGCTGGCCTGTAGCCATGGGGTCAAAGGTCAACAAGATCCTCATCCTCAAGAGAGGGTATACATGATCACATGAAACGCGTCGATCGGGGACAGACATGGCAAAGAAGGACAATGATGTCAGAGATGTGCTGTAGACATTATCATTTTATACTTCGGCTCGCTCAATCTAACCCCAGTGGAGGTAGAAATCGGGGGACAAGCTCATTGTAATGCATTTACCACTGTACTGCACCCTTTCACAATAACAAAATAACCTGTGTGGTCTAAACTGAAATGAAAAATGAAGAAAACTCAAATAGAAAGGTTAACAGCAGTCAGGAGTCACCTCAGGCAACACACAGAAACAAATCCATGCATGTCAAGAATGGCTCTGATTGTAGGTGCAGGAGAAAAGGGAGACGAGGAGGTCCACCAATGAGGTCTCTCAGCAGGGATTATCTTGACCAATAAGCAAGTGAAAGAAACAGGTACGCGGGAATCCTTGAAGGAGGAGGAGCCGTAGAAGAATCACCATGAATTACTGGAAATTTCCACTTGCTTCTGGCAGAGCAGTAGTGGGGGTGGGGCTGTGAGGTGGAATAAGGTAGTGTTTTACCAACACAGTCCACATGGAGAAATCCCCTTCTCTCCACACCACAACAACTGTTATCAACTTGTTTCCCTCCCAAAAAATGTCTCTCAAGCTCTTACTTCATCTACAACGGTCTCGTGTCTCTACCTGTGTGTCGGGAATGTTTGAGTTAGGAAGAAATAACACAAAGTATAAATGATAGATAATCATGTTTCAGGAACGGTGGTATAATCAGATGAATGCAAACACCTAAAGCAGAGGGCCTTCATTCTAATCACAATCAATCTCAGTTATCTCCATCGTTGTGAGGCAGCTTTTACATTTACATTTACATTTTTGCCATTTAGCAGACACCTTTATGCAAAGCGACTTACAACAAATACACATTGTGTCTAAGTAAGAAGCTAGTTAGTAATCTATTCTCGGGCCAGGGGCTATTGGCAGTCATAATACTAGAAGGGAGAATTAAGTTGTTGTTTTTTTTTTACCATAGAGAAACTAAGCTTCCGTTCTCATGTCTCTTTAATGCTTTGATTTGATCAAACAAGGTACTCACTATATGCACTTAAATCTTATAAAAGTTATTTTTTCTGAGTGGGGCAGTCCCACTCATATTTTTCATTTTTATTGACAGATACAGTGGAGATTTAGACAGGAAGGATGGGTGAGAGAGAGAGAAGGGATGACATGCAGGATATGTCCCCGGCTGGAATCGAACCACGGACCCTGCGGTTACATGGTCAACGCTTAACCCGCTACGCCACCTAAGCGCCCTACAAGCACTTAAATCTAATCAAATCATTAAATGTCTGCATGCTTCAACATTCCTGTCACCTCAAACTGACCGTGGCCAGACAGGGCAGAGGCCATAGAGCCACATACCAGGAAGTCTAGCCAGCCATGGTGTTTATACTTGTCATCCACAGGTTTAGGAAGAATGAAGAGCATATAACCCTATATAAGTTATATAGGCTATCAATATTTCATTATGGCATGTAAAGCAGCAGGGGAGAAGAGATTTGAGGACAGGCTCATTGTAACATAATGTGGTTGATACCATCCCTCATCCCCCCTTCTGTGCATTACAATGAGCCCCGTTCCCCAATTTCTACCTCCACCTGCCTCAGATTTGTGTAACTGGTAAGGCAAGGCCAGGCAACACCAGTGTTGCCACGAATAGCAGACAGACAGACCCCTTAGCAGGGACTACCCCCCTTTCAGCTCTTCCACTTCCACTGTCAAGGCATTTAACGTGTCACATACACTCAGTCCATGGGAGAAATCAACTTATATGTTGTCCCAAATCCCCTGCAGGATCAGCATGGGACCTCAAGAAAGCCATTCGGAGCGTGTAGGACACCACTGTTCAGAAGAAAAGAGCCCAGTTAGCCCCCACCAATTCTCCCAATTACGGAGACCCTTCCCCCCCGCCATCCCCCACCCCGTATAATCCTGACCTCTGCTCTTCGATGGCCCCCTTCTCCGCACTCCCCTCAAGCACTGACATTCCACGGGTCAGGTTGCATTCTTTTGTTCCCCTATTTTCAGGTGTGCTTGTGAGGAACTCTGCCATTGGATGATAAGATCTTGACGAAGGTCAATGCACTTACACTATATGGACAAGAGTATGTGGACACAATTATCGTCCCGGGCTGTTTTCATGGTTTGGGCTAGGCCCCTTAGTTCCAGTGAAGGGAAATCTTAACGCTACAGCATACAATGCGATTCTAGAGAATTGTACGCTTCCAACTTTGTGGCAACAGTTTGGTGAAGGCCCTTTTCCAGTTCCATGGTTTGCAGAGTTTGTCTGGGAGAACTTGACTGGCCTGCACACAGAGCTCTGACCTCAACCCCATCGAACACCTTTGGGATGAATTGGAACGCTGACTGCGAGCCGGTCGTTCTCGCCCAACATCAGTGCCCGACCTCATTAATACTCTTATGGCTGAATGGGAGCAAATCCCCGCAACCATATTCTAAAATCTAGTAGAAAGTCTTCCCAGAAGAGTGGAAGCTGTTATAGCAGCAAAGGTGAGACCAACTCCATATTAATGCCCGTGGTTTTGGAATGAGTTCAACAAGCACATATGGGTGTGAGGTTCGGGTGTCCCAATACTTTTGTCCATGTGTTGTATTAGAACGTATTACACTTGCAGGCAGAGATAGTGTGTGGAGCCTCTTTCTACGTCTTTCTCTTTCTATGTCGAGATCGTTATTCAGCCATAGGAAATAACGAGACGGCAAAGCTTTTTTATTTACTGTGAGAATCTCGGACAGACCGACTGGAACTGTTGGCGGTTGCCAGTAATTTTTCAACATATCATCATCATGTAAGCACAAAGAGTCTATTCTCTTCAGGCCAGTCGAGCTCTCGATGGCCCAGCATCAGTTCATACGTTAGAATAAGGTTCCATAACAGCTTTCCAAGTTGTGACAACTCCGAGGAAACACTGTGTCAGAGTGTCAGGTCCAACAGAATTGTGTCTAAAAGACTACCCATGATCCTTAGAACTTTTCCAGCCAATCAAGAACCTCACTTGAGTAACACTGACAGCAGTATACTCAGAAAAAGAAGATTAGATCTATGGAGGTTACCTTTATTACCCTGCTACTACCGTAGTTATGAATAAATGATCATATCATAATTATGTGTAAAATGTTCCAATCTGGGTAGAAATATAATGTCTCACGAGGGTGATGAAAAGAGAACATTGCTCCCTCCCACTCATTTTATACTTCAACTCCATCTGACCCAGCCTCTACCCCAGGGGAGGCTGGTGGAGGTCGTAATCGGAGGACGGGCTCATTGTAACGCATTGAATGGAATGAGGAATGGTATTAAACACGCGTTTGATACCATTCCTCATTCCATTCCATGCATTACAATGAGCCTGTCCTCCGATTTCTACCTCCACTAGCCTCCCCCGTGCTCTACCCGTATTATCAAACAACCCATCAAGACCAGCAGGATCTTTTGGAGGAGGTCCAGTATCCATGGGAACAAGTTGAGTCTGTAGGCAGTAGAAGCACACAAGAGGGTGGAAAAAAATTACAGGAAATTATTTCACAAACACTCCCCCTCTCCGATTGCTCCCATTTTCCAGCTCCGGAGAGTGAGTAATGCCTAAACTGCCGGCTTTTTTCACTGCAGCTTTTTACTGTTTCTTTCACTGGACCAGGCTGCACACAGGCCGAGGACATTAGACTGCAGATGTCTGCTTGAGTGCTCTGCGGTCCCCACATGGTCTTCATTTCCTAAATGAATGGATGCCACTATACTATACTGCGAGTGAACTGCACTGCGAGTGCATGATATACATGTTTCCCTTTGCTGTCTTCCATTGAGAATGAATAATAATAATAATAATAATACATTTATTTTATAAGGCGCCTTTCAAGGCACTCAAGGTCGCCGTACAACAAATTTAAAAAACAGTTCCAAAATTCAAATACAATTAAAAATCAGAGGAGAAATATACAGTATATACATAGCTGTGAAGACCTCAAAGGCAACAATACACAATCAATATGCAATCAATCCCATTGGGGTAATTACATGGTTTTGTCTCTTGAACATAATCTATCTGAATGTTTTCCAAGATATTTCTATAGAGCATACACTGAGCAACATTGTGCAGATAATATATATAACACATGAGATAATAAGGTAGGTGCAATAAGGTCCATCCTTGGCATTCATACAATCACAGTGTTTCATTCTCATTTCTCTTCAGAAATGAACTTATCGGGTGTGTAGTACCACTCTGTGTAACCACATAATTTTCTGATGACACTGTTATGAAGAAGACAAAAAGACGCCCTTCTTTACTCTACGAAAACCCCAGATTCCTGCAGGTCATGACAGCTGAAACAGACTCCCACAGACAGACAGACTCCCACAGACAGACAGAGATCCACAGACAGACAGAGATCCAGACAGACAGACAGAGATCCAGCCCACCGTCACACAGACACCCTCCTTTGATCTTCCTGCATGTAATTACAGTCGGTTGCCTCCGCCACCAGTCGTAATTATCTTCCAGCCGAACATGGGATTAGTGACTGAATGAATGCTTTGAGGCTTCATCGTAAGTGGTTTGAATGCTGGTGAGTAAAAGATAACCGAAGCAGTCAGAGTTTTACACATTTGCTCTCCGGGGGAGCCTATAAATAGAGGCTGGACCCATGTCAATATTTGTTATGCTTACGGGATGCTCAGATTATTACTAATATCATGAATCATCTGAGCATCCCGTAAACATACAAAGGTATTAACAATAACAAAGAGGGATATTGTTTTGCTCTTGCATGTATGGTGGCTGCATGGAGCCAAAAGCTGAATGGTAAATACACACCATCTGGGAGGACTCAGGTGGCTTTGTTACTAAACTGTACGACTTCAGGGTCAGATCCAATCTGCCATACGACACGATTCCAGAACCTCTGCCCCCTATCGGACTGCAATACCACCAACCACAACAACACGATGTTCAGGTGAATATTGCCCCACTACCCCGCCCCCTCCCCCGGTGGTCTTGAATCACCCAGGGCTTAGCGGGGGTGGGGGGGGGGGGTGGTCCCCTGTGTTGTGTAGCCCCTCCCCGAGATTCAACAGTTGGGCAGAACAGGAGGGCAGGGCTCACCTCAGATGACCCTGGAGAGGTCTGTCATATGGAGCATCACTCTCTGACATCCAATGATGAATTCATGTGATCAAATATTTAAAAAGCACTGTTGTAAATCCAAATTATAAGAAAATGACAGCAGGTCAAACAGAGGAATGAGAGGCAGACTGGGGTAGTAACAGTAATAATATTGGGGTAGTAACAGAAATAGTATTGGGGAAGTAACATTAGTTTATGTTTTGCATAAAAGAGGGGGGTTATCGCTGTATCTATTATACAACAACATCACGAGTGACCAAGACTGCATCCTAATGAACCAGATGCCTCGTGTGGCATCATCTGCAACTCAAAAGCCCCCACGCACCATGTTGAGACAAACAGTGCCCAAAAACAAAGACCCCAAAGTGGCTTGGCTGTGAGAGTGTGTGGGTGTGTGTGGGTGCGTGAGTGAGTGAGTGTGAATTCTACTCTCTCTCTCACACACCAATTACTCAATGACACATTTTATGAATGCGTGTGTATGTGTGTGTGTGTGTGTGTGTGTGTGTGTGTGTGTGTGTGTGTGTGTGTGTGTGCGTGTGTGTGTGTGTGTGTGTGTATGGTTTGGGATCTCACAAATGCTCTGAACTCTTAGGCCTGCTAAGTTATTGCTTAGCCAAATAAGAACTCCAAAGGGTGCCATGCAAAGTTTCTGCAGGTCTGCAAAAGAAAGAAAAAAAAGAAGGAAAAAGAAAGTCCATACTCCTTTACCCCCCTCACCCCCCTCCTTCTTGCTGTCAGGCTCACAAATCAGACAGCCACAAGTTAATTGCTGACCCCATAACCCCCCATAATGCCATTGTGTTGCATATGAACTTGCGTGCCATAGAATATGCGGCCTCAGACAGAGCACTGATTTCTGACCAGTCCTCAGCATGTATGCATTGTGTACAACTTAACGTAATGAACGGTTACATTAAATCAATAGGACATGGCCCCATAACTTATCACAGAGAGAGAGAGAGAGAGAGAGAGAGAGAGAGAGAGAGAGAGAGAGAGAGAGAGAGAGAGCAGCAGATACATCCTGAATTACTCAAAGTTCAGCAAAAAAATCTGTATACGGTGTATTAATTCAAACCTCATAAAGTTTCCCTAGTGAAATACTACACTCTATCAAGAGTCAAAGTCCTAGTCCAAGTGCAGGTGATAACACTATCAATGAATCACTATCAATGATTAAATGTGAAACTAACCAGTTGAGAGTTGAATTTTAATATTAATTAAATAGCCCTAGGCTGTAAGGACTTCTCTTGAAAAATAGATTACACTACAGACTAATCCTGAATAGATAATGGTTAAATAAAACCCATAGCCTACAAATGTGGAAGCCACTTCTCTTTTTTGGCATAATAATAGTGGATAGTTTAAAATAGAGACGTGCAGCCGAGCCAGGAGGAGTGGTTTAAGTAATGTAACTTGATACATCTACGAATAGAGCGCACTGGAGACAAAGGCCAATGCAAATAATAGACTTGAAGTCAGAATGTCGTTTATTCGCGTTTCCGTGTAAATAAAACGAGTCATACGAAAAGAGAGAAAAAAGAGCCACGGCCTACATGAAAGCTATATTAATAAATAAACTTATTTTAGGCCGTTATGTGCAATTTTCCAGACAAAGGGATTGAATTTGCCAAAGCGTCACTGTCTTCTCTGAGCATACACGTTTATATAAAGCACGAGGAGAATGTCCTTTACGCAAAATTGAGACACAATAAAAAACGAAAATACATTCAATTTCTAACATTTGATGTCAAATAAATCTTTACGCTAAAAACTTGTTCACACACAGGGCTGGCAGTGGAGCGGCTCGAGACGCTTTAAACATTCGACCAATCAGGAGAGAGACAGCGAGGAGTAGTTTGAGAGGCGGGACAACTTAGGAGGATTGACAAACAGTTCCTCCAATTAGAAAACACTACCATATGTTTCTTGCCTGACGTTGTCCAATGAGATGTCACGAATACTTACTCCACTCTAACTAGTGGATTACAGTCGCGAGCCTTGGACAGATGTAGCTGGTTTCCGTCAGTCTCTTCTCTCTCCTCTCTCCTCGCAGCACCGGTGACAGACAGGTTCAAGCTGAGGCAAAAAGTAACGAATTATAAATTAAAGACGATTTATTTTTTCTCCCCTTCACTCTTTCATTAAAATTAACCATGGCTGACACCGCAGTAGACACGACCGCCACCACACCGACCGAGAAGACAGCGAAGGTGAGTTTCATTCATTTTCATGTCACATCTTTTTCCTAGCCATGTCCGAGCTTAGCTATTCTGAACTCTGCATGTCTACGCGATACAAGACAGATACAAGACCTCGCTAAATAATAACCATGTCATATAAATAATAACCATTTAATATAAATTAGGCGGTCAATAGTCGACGTCACGGAAACACTTGGGATACTTTTGTCCTTCACGAATCATAATTTCATTGACATTTTTTTCGGAGTCAGACATCGCTGATAGGTAAATGTATGAATGATCATTTAATTCAGATTAATACCTGAAAATACCGTTGATTTAGAACAGCTCGAGCTACAAGCCTGCCCACACAGACCCACAAGGCGGGAAGGCAGCGCTCGAGCTCTTCTCTCCTCTCAGAGCGCGAATTCAGAATTCAGCCCGCGAGCGTCGCTTGTTGTGAGCCGCGAGCCAAGCTCCCCGTGACGTAGGCTATGGGGACGAAACCCGAAGAAACCCGAAGAAAAACGAAGGCGACGAATAGCAGATTTAACACTCACAACCCTTCTCATTGGATTTAGAGGGGATGTATGGCTTTAGAATTGGGAGGACATAGTAGTGCTGCTATTATATCAGTATGTTAACTCAGGACACGCTTTATTTATCAGTATGTTAACCCAGGACACGCTTTATTTCCAGGAGCTGAAAGAGAATAACCCTTCTCATTGGATTTAGAGGAGATGTATGGCTTTAAAATTGAGAGGACATAGTAGTGCTGCTATTATATCAGTGTGTTAACCCAGGACATGCTTTATTTCCAGGAGCTGAAGGAGAATAAAGCGGTTGTCGAGGAGGCCAAGGAGGCAGAGAAGGAGAACGGGTCCGGGGACACACCTGCACCTGCCGCCAACGGAACAACAGTGAGTTGAGGCTGATTCTCCTCAGCGAGCCTCATGGCCTTTTGTCTCCTCGCTCTCTCATCATGCAGGTGTCGCTAGAGCCCGCCCCCTCCTCTGCTCCCCGCCCAGTGCCACCCCCCCCCACAGGCCCTTTGTTTGGGTTGTGAAACGGCACAGATGTTCCTTTTTTAAGACATCTCACTCAATGACCACTGACTCGTTTCCCTTAACTGAACTGACTTTGTGGGGAGATGAACATGTGCAACACAGGCCTGTTTCTGTTTCTACCTATTTACTTTAGGCTACCAGTGTCTTGGAGGATTATTTCAATATTGTCTTTCCCAAAGGCTAAATTCAGTTCCTTGGACATATTCCGAATCTTTGAGTTAGAATTCACCCCCACATTATTATGTGACAGCCACACACAAGAATTTGATTAAAACCTTTTTGTTTACCCTTTCTTTCCTTTCAGAAGACAAAAAATGGTGCTGACGAAAAAGCCCCTGAAGCTAAAGAGGAAGACAAGGATGGAAAGAAAGACAAGAACGGAAAGGAGGATGAACATGAGGCTGAGCATAAGAACGGAAAGGAACAGGAGCATGAGAATGGTACAGTTCATAACATCCCTCTTGTTGAATAAATGCTCTCTAGTTTGAAAAGTTGTTACTGAGCCATTGAACAGAGTCGTTGTTGAATGATCACCCCTAACATGTTGTGTGTAATTGTAGGAAGTGGAAAGGATGCAAAGAAATCCGCTGATAAGGAAGAGGTTGATGGCCCTGCAGTGAAGAGGGCCGCTGAGGAGGAGGTGAGTTTCACAGCTAATGTTTGAACAGTCAAAACACAATAACTAAACTCTTAACAAGGTCCATATATTATCATGTTTGTCTTTTCTATCATCACATGTTCACTACATTTAAGTAGAGAGTTTCATCCTAACAAACGTATTTTCTTGCCCACAGGAAAAAGTGGACACAAAAAAGCAGAAAACAGAAAAGAGTGACTCTGAAGTGAAAGAAGCCGAAGCTAAAGTCTAAACAGCGTGGTCAACTTCACCTTGTAGAGCTTGTGCTTTTCTCTATGTTTTACAGATTCTGTTGGCCCCCATATTTCATTGCACTGGAGTCCTAAAACATAGTAGTCCCTCTTCCCTTTTTATAAGATGTTATTTATTGGTCTCTTTAACAAACCCTTTTTTACTTGTACAAATAGGGCCATCCTGTGAGTCTTTCTCAGTATAAGTTTGAAGCACATCCTCTACTTGTTAGTTAGACCAGCTGATTCCCTCCAGGCAGCTGCTTCTGGCTCCAGGGCCTCTGACATTTCATGGTGACCTCTCAGTCTCACTGAAGACCAAAGAAAAGTTTTAAGCAGGGGCTAATATACAATTGTCAGCATCATTAGTTCAAGACTTTTTTTTCCTAATCTTTTTTTGTTTTGTGCTACTAGTAAGTTAATCCTTCGCCTGGCTGGTCTGTGAACACAACAGATGGCACAAATGAATGAAGGGGTCTCCCTGTATACGCCTCCACCATAAAAGATTGCTTGACCTTGTTTTGGGGGGCTGGCTTTTGCAATGTTAATTAACCCCTCTTAAATCTTAACGCTTTGGTCCAATAGTTCTTCTGAATGCATTTTCACGCAAGTTTGTACCATTTATACATATACTCTACAGATTGGTTTGGTTTCGCTTTCAGTACGGTTATTATGTCTACTACTACAAGCTGCCTCCATCAGCGACAGAGCCACTCTGGTGCTGGTCTCTTCTCACGCAGTTTATATTTCATTATTGCCATTTGGTTGCTTCGGCCACTGCTTTGTACATTCTGGTTCTTGATGATTAAATAAAACAGTCTTGTCTTTTTAAATCCTGTGTTGCGTGTTATTCATGCATGTAAATTCAATGTATTGGAAATTGTAAGTGCACCTTTTTACCTCTTATTTATAGACCTTGAGACTAATGCGGTTTAATAATCAGATATAAATTGTGACTCATTTCAGTGTTTTAACGTACGAAAGCTTTACGTGATGGATTCAAGTCTTAGTGTTATTAGTAGCTACAGTCAGTTGACCTAATTTTGATGAATATTAATGGTTCCGTTTAATTAAGTGCAACAGGAGGAATTCCCAAGCGGTTACGTTTGATACGGGAGTGAGAATTACCTTTCAGTGTGGCTTGCCCTCCATGTCAATCAAAATAGAGCGTATAGCGCCATCTAGTGGCACATAGTGGTAGATTGCTAGTAATTATTACGCAGGTCAGCTAAGGTAATGTGTGCTGTTGAGGACAGATATCATATCAAAATATCAATATGATAAAAACGTAGTAAGACAGGAATTCTTACATCTATCTAGGTACACCGGACAGTGGTACGTTATGAAAGTGGTTGTTGATTTCACAATAGCAATAACTATTAATCTGTAGTACCAATACTGTATAAAGAAACAAGAAAAAGGAAACAATTTTCTGCATAGAAATTAGAAAGGATATCTCGATATACACGATGTTTGAAATCCCATGAGAACGATGAAATGATGGAACCCTAACCCTAATCCAAAAAAAGACAGTAGTCCAAAATGACAAAATGTTTTAGTGTTTTTTTTACTCAACCCTTAAGTAAAATAGCAGTTACAGTTAACACTGTTGGTATTAGAGTTGTGAAAGGAGAACAGAACATCATAAAACAGTTATTGTAAAACACTGAAAATGTTGTTGTTTTGTTGTATTGAAGCAGGTTGTAACAGCATGATTACAGTTCCTATTTCCTCAGAAGAAGAAATCCTTAGAAACATGGCATGGCATATGTCCAAGTCTGTTATAGTGGCTTTGGTGGAAGACCCTGATCAGCATTCTGAGGCACCACCTGCCCTAAGATGAGTGGTATGAGGCGGTCTCGGTGCGACAGATGAGGATTAAAGGTGAAACTCACAAATGAAGCTGAAAGCAGGCAAGTGTTGTAAGAGCTCAAAACGCCTGGGAGGGTCTCAGCGTCCATTACGTGGTACGGATGTTCAAAGCAGTGCAATTAAAAGCAAGCCCGAACACTTTCAAAATTCAATTTCAAAATTGAAAAAGAAATTGGTTTTGACAATGTTTTTCATTGGCTATACCTGATGAAGATAGTGCATGGATGACTATATGCCGTGTGTGAGGAGGCTGGATATAACTAACCCAAACGTGAGAGGAACACTCCAAGTGAGCCAGTTTGGGTTTAGTGTGGTGAAAGCCTAAACCCTAAAGCATGCGCCCTAGTGAGAAAGATACGCACTTCCCACTGGCATATAGAAACCCACAACTCTTCCCACTCCACGGCTTTCCAGACCAGCTCCATCTTTAGCATAGTTCAACATCACAGTATCTTCCTGAATTCTTTCTCACCAGCCAAAATAAGCTGTTTTTGTCGTTCTTCTTTTGCGTTCGGGTTTCTTGTTCGTTCGATTTGCTGAATCACACCCCAGTTTCAACTTCTCCTCTTCCTGATAATGACAAGAATCACTGTCATTTACAACGGTCAGGCCAGGAGCAGGGTGAAAGGTCAGAGTGCTGCTGTCCAAGGCTTAGTGAGGGTCCAAAGACTACTAGCCATCAATACAAGATATTTTGTGTGTGTGTGTGTGTGTGTGTGTGACATCAGTCATGAGTAAACAATAGCAATGTTTATCAGGGGGACTCTGTTTAATGTTCACAAAGTGTATACTGGAGTACTGTGTGAGTGAGTGTGTGTGTGTGTGTGTGTGTGTGTGTGTGTGTGTGTGTGTGTGTGTGTGTGTGTGTGTGTGTGTGTGTGTGTAGTTGTAAATGTCGGTGTAATTACATGTATTCAGGGATTCAAGCAGAATGTTATCTTAGCAACACATTCAGACAGGTGTTAAGTCTGCCTCGGGTGGGAAGACTGTGCTCACTGCTAACTGAGAGAAACAGGCAGGTAGACATTCGCATGGCCGTAGGCCCACAACAGAAGGCTTGGAGGTTGAAGCTCATGCAGACATTAGGCAACTGATTAAAAATTAAGAGTCAGGGTTGCCAAGTAACTGTAAGTACATCTGGTGGACAAACCCCCTAAACATCAACAAGCAAGGAGGAGTGAGGATGGAAGAGATTCTACTGTAGTTCCAGAAAGAACTCATCAGACACATAAAAGTTAGTCACATGATCTGTCGCTCGCACAC
>NC_137685.1:30177084-30222084 GCF_963989245.1 Nansenia antarctica | reverse complement strand
TCTGCTTCTCCTCCTTCTCCAGGGCGCGGATGTGCTCCTCGAAGCAGAGCAGAGCGTCTTCCTGGTTCATGGTCTCCAGCGCCTCGTACGCAGCGAAGAAGGGGTCGTCCAGCAGGTACTGCTGGGCCTCGGACCAGGTGGTGCAGTGGGTGACGTTGGCCATGTTGTCCAGAATGCTCGTCAGCGCCTCACAGTTCCTCTTCCTGAGCTGCTTGGCTTGTTCCTTCTCCTTCTTAGCCTGGTAGGCCTTAAACACTTGCTTCTTATCACTCAGCTTGGGCAGGGCGCTGTAGCGTGGGTCGTTGATGATCATTCTCATGGTTTGCTCCCATGACGCGTCGGATGAACCACCATCCTCCTCCAGAAGCTCTTTGAAGGCCTGCTTGGCCTCCTCTTCTGGGTTCCACTTTACTCTCTTCTTCGCCAACTTCGGCCTTTCCTCCTTGGAGGCGTCTACAATACTGGCTGAGACTTTCATGGCTGACGTGTACTCGACGGAGTTGACGGGTGCGTCAATGCTGACCTCGGCCACGTGAGGGTGCATGGCCACCTGCAGGTGTTCCTCGGCAACAGCTGTTGCCGCCATGGCACGGTAGCGCCACCACCGGGACTCCTTAGTCTGGGAGTTGTAGTAGTAAGGCTTCCCATCCAGAGACTTATGCTCTGTCCACAGAGACTTCTTCCTCGGTTGGTCATCCTGTGGTGAACCATTTGTGGTACTAACTGTTCCAGGTGCACTGGCAGCAATAGATTCCACTCCAGGCGGTCCGGTTGGTTGGTTTGCTTCTTCGGTTCGGACATGGAGGGATGACGTAGCTCTCCCGTCCCTCTCTCTCCACTCGGTAGCGCCTTGGAGGGCCCACCCAAGCGCAGTCTTAACAGCCATCGGGCAGCCTCGTGGTCCTCTCAGCGGAGGACGGAGCGACACGATCAGTTCAGCGTTGTCCGAGCCGATGAGAAGGGTTGGCTCCGCTCCTTCTATCGGATGTAGGTCTACTCCCCGTAGGTGGGGATATCTTGCGCGTAACCTCTCCAGGGGGTAGTCGTAGCGGGAGAGCGCTAGCTGGTCGGCGGTGAAGACATTCTGAAGCCGATGTCTATCCGACGGCCTCCCCGCCGGGGAGATAGAGAAGTTGATTCTCGCCCCGGTGACCTCTTTAAGGTCGCGACGTATCGTGCGCAGAGTCAGCTTCTCCGCAGTCCCTTGGAGCCCCAACTGGCGCACTGCCCCCTGGAGAAGGATGGTCCGTTCCGACCCGTCGTCTAGAACGGCGTACGTGTCGTACACAGCGTTGTTGTGGTGAAGTCGGACCTTCACCACCTTCAGTAGAACCTTGGAGCCGCTGCTCTGTGGCGAGTCTAGGTAGTAGACAGGGGTTTCCTCTTCCGGTGCGCGACCGGACCTAGGGCTTCTGTTGCCCTCCGTGGACCTGGCGAGGGAGACCTCGTGTAGGATGTGGAGGTGAACCTCCTCACAGCGGTTGCACTTCCTCCTCAAGGTGCAGTTCTTCGCCAGATGGTCGCGCCCACAGTTCCAGCACCTCTGGTTCTTCTCGAGCCACCTCTGCTTGGCCTCGGTACTCAGGTTGTTGAAGTCACTGCACTCATTGAGCCAGTGCTCGCTGGTGCAGTACGGACATGGCGGTGGACCTCTCCGTCCCTTTGGAGGGGGTTGAGAGGAATCCTTTCCCTCAGGTCGGGTGGTCCTCTCTCTCCGAGGCTCCTCCTCCGTGTGCAGCACTCCTACTGGGCGTCCTCTGTTCGAGCTCGGCCCGTCCCAGCGGTCTCCCTTCTCCCTCTCCTTCTTCGGCTCAGCGTAACCCATGGCGTCTACGTTGGTGTCATGCACTTCCTCCAGTAGGAACTCCGCGAAGGCAGCCATGCTCAGACCCAACTTCCCGGGGTGACGAACGCGCTGCTGTCGCCGGAACCTCTCCTGCCGGAAGCGTGGGATCTTGCGGAGCAGCCGCTCTACGTTGGAGGTGCTGTTGATCTCGCTGGCGCCAGCTGGGCCCTGCGTCTTCAGCATCCCAACCAAGGTGTGCACGCGGAGCGCGAAGTCATCCAGCGCCCGGTCATCCTTGATGGGGGCCTGCTGTTCGAGGGCTTGCAGTTCAGCAAGGGCGTGGTTCCAGGGACGACCGTAGCGGGCATCCAAGTCAGCGAGCGCTCTGGTGTAAGGTGTCGGTGCGGAGGCATGGGCCAGTACCATGTTGTGGGCTCTGGGGTTCCTCACATGCTGAAGGAGAATCGCATATTTGTAGGACTCTGAGCAGGAGTTGTCCAAGAGCGTGTCTAGGCAGATGCGTAGCTCCACATACTGGCTCCTGTCCTCGTCCTTGAAGAAGGGGAACTTGGGTCCCTCCACCTGGGGGAACATCCTGTAGTGGATCATCGGTGCTGGAGTGACGGTCTGGGTGTCCGGCCTGCATGCATTTTGGTGCACTGGAGGACCTAGGGGTGTGCTACGCTCTTGGGGGATGACTCCCCCCCCGGGCAGCGACGCTGGCTCCCTCTGGGCCGCGTAGCGGTCGGGTCCCTGGTCCTCTTCCTTCCAGGTGGTCAGCTGGGCCTGTAGTTGGACAGTCCTGGCGGGGGTCATGGAGCCATCGGCGGGGGGTTCAGGAGATGGCACTCGAGAGGGCCGTGCGGATGATACTCTGGAGCTACAGGCCGACGGAGTTCTGCTGATGCACACGTCGCGCATGGTCTGCATCATTTCCTCCATCTTCTCTGCGTGCAGTTGCTCTCTCGCCATCTGCCTCTCCGCCGCGCGTTCCGCCCCCTCCATCTGGAGGCGCTCGCGCTCGTACTGGATGCGTTCCCGTTCTAGCGCCTCCTGGCGCTGGAGGCATTCACGTTCTAGCGCCTCCTGGCGCTGTCTCTCCGTCTGGAGGCGGTCGCGCTCCATCTGGAAGCGTTCACGTTCTAGCGCCTCCTGGCGCTGTCTCTCCGCCGCGCGTTCACGTTCTAGCGCCTCCTGGCGCTGTCTCTCCGCCGCGCGTTCACGTTCTAGCGCCTCCTGGCGCTGTCTCTCCGCCGCGCGTTCCGCTCCGTTCATCTGGAGGCGTTCGCGTTCTAGCGCCTCCTGGCGCTGGAGGCGTTCACGCTCGAACTGGAGTCGTTCCCGCTCTAACGCCGTCTCGGCCTGTTGGCGCTCCCGCTCTAACGCCATCTCGGCCTGTTGGCGCATATATTCGGACAGCGCGGCACCACTCCCTCTGGAGTGCAGGCTATCCGCCCCAGAGGCAGAACTGCCCACGGAAGCCCTGGACCGGTAGGAAGCCACTGAGCGGCAGGAGCTAGGTCTCGAGCGCGCCGTACTGGGAGGCAAATCGTTAAGGCTGAGGCCCTCCCTCTTCCGCCCGCAGGCGCTGTCGGACCGGGCCTCTCCTTCCTGTTCTTCCGTTTCCACGGCAAAACCCTGCGGTTCTGCCATCTCATCCTCAGGCTGGTGCTCTTTGAGGGCTGTCTCAGTGCTAGCCACCTGCTCGCCGGCGGACACCTCGGCCTCTCCGACCACTGTATCCCGTGGAGTGCGCTCCTCGCTACCACTCAGTGAGCTTTCAAGCTCAAGCTCATACTCCTGTAACCTCGGAGGCAACCGCGGGACTCTCTGTGGTCGTGGCTCTGGCTCAGGGGGCGGAGAAGGGGGGGTAACTGTCTGGTCTGGTTGGCTGCGCTCAGCCATGCTATCACTACACTACCAATCCGGCTCGAAGGACCAATTGTAACCAGGGAGTAGCTGAAAAGGACTGTATACTTTTAGGAAAGGGCTGGTTATCTAACTAAGGGAGCTAAATAGGCAGTATAAGAGGATACAGGCAGGGGGCGACAGCAAACCGTTAGACTAGCAGTTAAGGTCGTTAGCATTAGCAAGGGAACTAGCATTAGCATTAGCCTTCAAACAACTAGCATTAGCATTAGCGCTACAAACAACTAGCATTAGCATTAGCGCTACAAACAACTAGCATTAGCATTGAAGCTACAAACAACTAACACACGGTATTACAGATGAACAACACATTTATTACACGACGGTTGTATACATCCCCATATATACATTCCCACCCTGCCGGCCACACACACTCTCAATCACTCACTGACAGTCTCTGGCCTGAACAGGCCTATAGTCCAGTGGCGTGGTGCGCGTCGAGGCCTGGTTGACTGGCATGTGCGTCGACGAAGTGGTCCGCGTTGAAGCTCCGCTGGAGTCTGTGTTTGCTCGTGGAGACGACGATTAATGTCCAGCTGGCGTCCCGCTTGGTCCCACGGTGAACAGCCGGCCGCTGGCAAGACGGTCCAACGGGAACACAACCAACAGGCTACAGTGGCTCACTCAAGAATCGCTTTTCCTGGCGTCTTCAGTTGCTGCACGGTGTGCTCGCTGCTGGATCCGCCATCTTAGATCGGCTTCGTTGCTTCTCTCGTTCTAGTTCTCTCTCGTTCGGCTTCTCTACACACACTCTGACTGACTCCGCCCTTCCGTCTCTTATATACCACCACCGAACGTAGCATCCGGGTCACAGACACACCCCGGATACTACGTCATCAAACATATGCATAAAACATTACAAGAATAATACATATACTTCACGAAACGTATATAATTGTATAGAAAATAACAAAGGAAATACTAGGGGCAAAAATAGGGCTGGTTTGGGGAAACTAAACTGGCACTAAACTGTGGGCCTTCACAACAGAGAGACTTATGGGTAACAGAGAGAATTATGGGTAGACTCCGGGGCTGACCTGCTGGCTGAAGGTCACTGTTCTCCTGCGGCCGTTCTCCATCACAGTAGTCGACATGGGTTCTTCTATCAGTGCAAGGCTCTGAGGGCGCTTCAGGATCCCCACCGATGCTCTCCGGAGGGACCCTGGCCCTGACTGAGGCCCAGCCTCGGCCTGGGACGCTGCTCCTCCGGCCTGGGACCCCCCTGCGGGCTGGGACCCTTCCCCAGACTGGGGCCCTGCCCCTGGCTGAGATCCCTGGGGAGGTGGGCTGTCCCCTGGAGGTAGGGGCCTGGCTGCAGAGTCAGGGTTAAGAGACTGCGGCGTCTGTTGTCCCGTGTAGCAGTCGATGAGAACACTGTCTATGTAGGAAGTCCCCAAGGAGGAGGCAAAGTCGTTGATGCCCGTGAGAGAGTTGTCCCGACTGATAAAGCTGCCGTATTTGGGGGTGAGGGGGGAGAGGGGAGAGATGGGACTGCTGAGGCCGGCACAGAGGCGAGCGTTGGCACTACAGGAGTGACCCATAGGGTCCGGATGAGTGGGGTGGGGGTTGGAGAAGCGGTAGCTGTACAGCCCCTCCCCCTCTTCCTCCTCCTCCAGGCCCAGCCCTGCTCCCCCGGGAGGGACAGGGGGGGACGGGGGGAGGGGGAGGCTGGGGCTCTTCAGGAGGCTTTTGGGGGTCTTCTGAGGCTGCGTTTTTGGCAAGGGACGCTCTGGGATGCTGGTGAGGGTCATCGCTGTGGCCGCCACCAAGGTGATACTAGTGAACATGTAGATGACGCGGAGCTGACCTCCCATTGACCTCCCGAACTCGGTGTGGTCCCAGTTGATTCCACCCACAATGTAACCAAACCCACCGCCCAGTCCTGCAGGAATAAGAAGATATCATTAGAGAACTGATAACAACAACAACAACAACAACAACAACAACAACAACGACGACAACAACAACAACAACAACAACAACAACAACTATATAAATCATATTTATGATTGCTAAATGCTATGACTCTCAAGCATCTAAGACATGCATTATTATTTTATTCAACAATACTCAGTAGGGTATGTACCTAATGTATCTAATTAACTAGTAATTAACTAGTAATGTACTAGTTATTAACCTGCTAGTAGCGCGTGGATGTTGAGCCCGCGATCCTGGTCCTCTGGGCTGCATACGTCCATCATGTAGGCGTGGCTGGGGTTATCGGCCGAGTCCGCACTGAAGTCCATCAGAACTACTCCGCAAATGGTCAGTATGATACCCCACTTGTGATTGGCTGCTGTGTCTGCCACCGCTCCTCCTATGTCCCGCCCATTCAGCACCAGTGTCAAACCGAGCAGGGCTCCTACCAACGTAAACCAGAGGAAGAGGCTTGATCACTACAGTATGACAATAGTCATATTCAAAAACTGAAACCCAGCCGTTGCAGAAAGGGTGAGAAGGATTCACCTACATAGAGCGTGAATCAGAGGAGCCAGGTGGAGGTAGACATCGGAGGATGGGGGTAATGTAATGCATGGAACGGAATCAGGAACAGCATCAAACACGTGTGTGCTTGGTGGTTTGATACCATTCCTCATTCCGTTCCATGCATTACAATGAGCCCGTCCTCCGAGTCCTGCCTCCCCCAGCCTCCCCTGGTGCGCCTCCCTCACCTATAGCCAGGGCCAGGATGAAGGGCCTCCTCCTTCCGAAGCGTGACGTACAGCGGTCGCTCCAAGCCCCTAGAAGAGGCTGGACGAGGAATCCTTGAAGCCAAAAGAGAGAAAGTAAAGGTGTTTAGAGGGCATTCAAACGGGACAATGCAAGTGGTAACAACATGATTATGGGTCTGGAACTATTCAAATCGTTTGGATATGTTTAAGGAAATGCGATTCCTTTTTGTTCTATTCATTTTTAGGGGCATTTTCTCTTTCTGTTTCACTTCATCTTAATCTTTAATCTTAAACTTCGTCCCTTAAACTTTCTCCAGTCCATTACCCAGTATGGGGCTGATGAACCACACCAGGCTGTAGAACTGATCGGGCAGGCCCATCTGGAGCAGCACCGGGGTGACGTAGGCCGTCTCCATGGCGTAGCTGAACTCGATGCCGAACAGGACGCAGCCGTTGCAGAGCAGCTCCGGGAAGGAGCGCCGGGGGGGCAGCACGCTGAGGTCCAGCTGGTCCAGGGGGCACGGGGTGTTGGGCGGCGGGGGAGGGGAGGGTCGGATCAGCTTCCGCCGCTTCGGGTGTCTTTGGAAGTTGTTGGCGCGGTGACTCAGGTGGCGCGTGGTGGAGGAGGGGAAGCTGACGGTCTTGGGCAGGGAGTTCCTCCAGAGGCCGTCCTGAGAGGCGCCGCCCGACGCCCTCCCGCCCGGGCTGGCCAGGAGGGGGTCGCTGGGGGTGCCCATTCCTGGAGACGACATCACTCTGGGCCCGGTTTACTCTGCAGACACTGGGAAGGTTCCTCGTTTTATTGAATCAAAAATGCACATTACAATTTCATGAGGGATTGCAGTAACATAATGAGGGGACAGACATTCAACTGAGGTAGCATTTATAAACTATACAGCATTGCAAACACTATGTAGGCTACAGTGGCCTGTTCGTTTACATAGTGGCCCTCATTACAATTTAGAGGACATTCAAGATCACTGCGGGCTCACATGCTTATAACGGGACGGTATAACGGACAAGGCGAATGAAGGTAACCGGGACTGCCCTTCCCGGAGAGAACGGGTGACATCCAATGCGCATGTAAGGTAGTGAGGTGCGCAGAGCCCATGTGCTCCATCCAGCGGGACGGTCTGCGGCATCTCTCTCACGGAGGCTGTTTCCATTTTAATTTTTCATGGATGAAATGTGCTCACGCATCTAGCAGATCGGATGGGAGCGACTGGTATACGCGTTTAGCCTATTCTCTAAAAAGATATTCGGATATTCAAAATAAAAATATTGATGCGTAATTATCTAGCCTTCTGTTGTTGTGAGACGCCTTGGGGAGATTAAAGACATCCCCGCATGCCTGTGATTGTGCCGATCGGCGTGTTTAGATATGTATTTAATTTAATAATTTTTAATAATATTTCGCTATAATCACCATCGATGATGTGCTCAGTGACTCAGTGACATGCCATTTTTTGTTTCCAAGGTGAAGATTATTATACAATCGCATTAATCTGCTCTCAGACAGGACATGGCGTGCAAATTGAAACATTATTAAAATTAAAATTACCTTTTCCGGGTATCTGGTCATGTATTGCGGCGTCTACCATAGTTATGCTTTGATTATTATGGACGTTGGATTTAAAGATTCACGTTTTTTTCTTTTGATGTAGTCATCCCACTGCCTTATCCTCCGTCCCTTCTCCTTCCCTCTCCCCCCTCCCCTCGCCTGTCCCTCCCTGGTCTCACCCATGACGTCACGACCCCCCCCCTCTCCCTCTCTCCCCCCTCCCCTCCCCTCCCTCTCTCCCTCTCCCCCCTCCCCCCCTCCCTCTCCCCCCTCCCTCCCTCTCCCCTCTCCCCCTCTCTCCCTCTCCCCCCTCCCCTCCCTCTCTCCCTCTCCCCCCTCCCTCCCCTCCCTCTCTCCCTCTCCCCCCCCCTCCCTCCCTCTCCCCCTCTCCCCCCTCCCCTCCCTCTCTCCCTCTCCCCCCTCCCCCTCCCTCCCTCTCTCCCTCTCCCCCTCCCCTCCCTCTCCCCCCTCCCTCCCTCCCTCTCCCCTCTCCCTCTCTCCCTCCTCCCTCCCTCTCCCCCCTCTCTCCCTCCCTCCCTCTCCCCCCTCTCCCCCCTCTCTCCCCTCTCCTCGCCTGTCCCTCCCTCTCCCCCCTCTCTCCCTCTCTCCCTCTCCCCTCGCCTGTCCCTCCCTGGTCTCACGCGTGACGTCACGACACCCCACCCCTGCACCCCTGCAGCATCAGCACCATTCTCTCTCAGTCGCAGATATGAACATCATCAGTGATGGCAGATATGAACATCATCAGTGATGGCAGATATGAACATCATCAGTGATGGCATCAATGTCCGCAGACGCTTTATTATTCAATCATAATAACACTGACCCAGAGCTATGTAGTCAGATAAACATGTATCTCATGTAAGCTGAAACATGCTGAGACTGAAATGGATCAGTTTAATTATTATTATTATTTGCTGTTGGTTGGCTGTGCTTGTTTTAAAACGTTGGACAAAGGTCCTTCTGGGTGGAGAAGTGGGTTACATCACCTGGGAGCATGCTTTAACCCTTGTTCCCAACACCTGCCGCACCCTGGTGTTGAAAGCTTATGCAAGCTTATGCAATTTGCAAGTTTGGTGCTTAATAAATATAGGCACACTACGTAAAGGCACTGAGGACGATAGGAAATGGAATTCTAGGTATGCGTGAGTTACAGCTAATAACTCAAATGCACTCAGATTATGTGGATTCGATCACGCACGTGCTCAAAATTATTGTATAAATAAAGAATAAAACCCGCCCCAAAGTTGTAAAAGATCTGTTTCATGATTGGTTATCGCAATGTCAGGTCAATTATTATTGGATGTTAGGCATTCTAGTGGGCGTGGTCATAGAAGCGTGAGGGCGTCTTCACTTCAGACAGTTGATATAATGAGTTTTTCCTCGTGACTTTAGCCTTGTCAACACATTTTGCGGAAATGGCGAATATTGATATTGATCTAGTAAAAGTTGGAGCAGATTTGTTGAAGAGCGCCGTTTCTGGAGAGGTATGTCCATGTGCAATGTGCACAACCACCTGAGTCGTTTTCGGGACAGTTTTGTTGAGGATGTCTTGCAATTGCCTGTTTATAATGTATCTAGCACGAGTCATCAGAGCTATTTATATAGTTCTATATTATTATTTAGATTTCATTATAGTGTCTGTGGTTTGTTGCTGAATGGGGCGCTTTCTGACAGCCCTGGGGGGTATTCCATCAACATCGCTAAAAGAAAATCCAGGTTTAGTCTGACAAGTCTCGCGAGAGTTCCTAAAAATATCCAGGCATATTCTGATAAGTCTCGCGAGAAGTTATCAAAAATAAGCCAGGATTTTCCTTTAGCGACGTTGATAGAATACCCCCCTGGTAGTGATCTGCTGAGTTGTGCAGTGTTGCTCTCCCTAAACAGCTGTACTTGCTGTGCTTTCTAATTCTCCTCCCTATGCTCCCAGCAGGCTGCAGCACCTAAACGACTCATCTAATGATTTTCCTTCGCAAAACATGCTGAGATGTCTAAGCCAGCATTACCTCTTAATTGCATAGAGTGTGTAATTTGCACTCCCCAGTAGGTGCGGGACATAATGAGCAAACTGCGCCTCACCCAGGGAGTGTTTGAATGAAACACAATGGGTGCACAAAATGTGCCTTAATGTAAGATTTCTCAATGGGAGGGTTAGGGTTGATTGAATTGAATCTGGCCTAGACATAGTCCATCTGTGCACCTCCTCCTCTCCTGTGTGTAGGTGCAGCCACCTGTCTGTGTTTTCTACTTCTGCACCTCAGAGTTGACTGAGATCTCTTTGATCCTGTGTTTCTGTGTTTCAGAGTGTGGAGCTCCGGTCTCTGTGGCGCGACCGGCCGGTGGTCCTCTTCTTCCTGCGTCGGTTTGGCTGTCAGGTGTGCAGGTGGATGGCCTCAGAGGTCAGTAAGTTGGAGGCGGACCTGACAGCGAACGGCGTGGCGCTGGTGGGCATCGGACCAGAGGAGACGGGACTGAAGGAGTTCAGAGAAGGAGGGTTCTTTAAAGGAGGTGAGCGCCATCACGTCATGCTCTGATCTGCTCCAGAGAAAGGGCCTCCCTCCCTCCAGCAATCTGGTGACTAGTGAGTTGGACTGGTGATCAGAAGATCATGAGTTCAAATCCCACTTGGGAACACCACCACTAGTGTGCCCTTAATTAAGGCACTTAGCCCTAAATGACTCCAGGGAGACTGTCCCTGTAATCTCTAATTGTAAGTGGCTTTGGATAAAAGCGTCTGCTAATTGGTTGAAATGTAAATGTAATGTAAATGGTGACCAGACCAGACGCTCAGTGTCTCTTATGACAGTTGGGTCCCAATTTAGACCAATAAATGTTAAAAATATATATATATGCATAAGTCCAGGTTTATTTTAGCAAACATAATTTCATCATCTCTGTTTCTTCGAAAATCTTGTGTCATGACAACATGATAATTTTGTTTAACGTTAGACTCAAGGAGAGCTTCGTCAGCCTTACACAACGTTTGTTTTGCAACCCCTCCGTAAGAGAGCTACAAGAGAGGACGTGTCACTGGGAACCATGGTTACAGTATGTAACCTAGCGCTGTAACAGGAAGAGCCTAACAGGAAGAGCTTATTGGAACTCGTTAACCAACCATCTGTTTTAGTCAGGGGAGGCTGGTGGAGGTAGAGTTCTGAGGACTGCATGCATTACAATGAGCCTGTCTTCTGATTTCTACCTCCACCAGTCACCACTGTACAGATGCACTTAAATGCCCTACCTTTAGATGTCAGAATGATGGGAGTTTTATTTTATATACAGTGCATTCAGAAAGTATTCAGACCCCTTCACCTTTTCCACGTTTTGTTGTGTTATAGCCTCGATTTAAAATGGATTAAATTAAAAGAATTCGCTATCAAACCACACGCAATACCCCAGAAGTGAAAACAAGTTAAATGTAATGTATTATGTAAATGTATTACAAATGATTGAAATACATGCACTGTCACTGTGTGTATCGTAATCCTCATGACTTCTTCTGTCGCAGAACTTTACATTGACGAGAAAAAGCAGTGCTACAAGCATTTGGGCTTCAAAAGGTGAGCTGGGTCTGCTTCAGTCTACTTCAGTCTACTTCCTGGGAGACTGGCGGTCTATAGAGGGATCACACTGTCCAGACGTGCAGCCATCAAAGTATTGTCATTGTTATCATAGTATTGTCATTTTCATTGTCATAGCCATAGTCTCCCAAGGTGGGGGGGGGGGGGATACGGAGAGTCATAGACAAGTGTGTGTGTGTGTGGGGGGGGGGTCCAAGAGAGGTCCTCGGAGATGTGGACCCCCAGAAGCTGGGAACACGCTTCACCTCCATCCTGTTGATGTAGATTTTGCATAACAAAATCTGACTTTGAATGAAACGCAGGATAAACCGAAAACCGCCACGGTTCACTAGTGTATTGAACCGTGGAAGGCGAACCGTTGCACCCCTAGTGCATACATACTGTATGCCCATGTCGGTATGGGTTCGAATCCGGCCCATGCTCTGCTGACATGCCCTCTTCTCCTTACTTTCCTGTCTATCCTCACTATCTCTCTCCAATAAAATGAAAAATATGAGTGGGACTGCCCACTCTTTAAAAAAAGAAAGGCAAATACTGCCTAGCCTTCAGATGTAGCCTAAGGGTGACAGATTCAAACCTCTCTCGTGTGAGAGGTGAGCTGTGTGTTGTTATGCTTGATCAGTGAATCTATTGGCCGAGGACACCCACCCTAACCCTGACCCTACATTTCATTGTCTTAGTACTTGTACTCTGTCAATGACAATAAAGTTGAATCTAACCTGAGTCTGACCTCGTCTCTGCCAGGTACAACGCTCTGACTGTGGTTCCTGCAGCACTGGGGAAGAAAATACGAGACGTCTCTGCAAAGGTATTTGTGAATCGCCCCCTCTGTCCTATCACATTGTGCATACGTGGCATACAGCCGTAAGTGATACAGTGAAAAGCTTTTTGAATCTAACAGGAGGAGCAGATCGAACGGCAGCCATTCTGACCGCCATCTTGATTCAGGACCATCATCGTGGTCAACACCTGAACAGAGTTCCAATTCAATCCATATTTCTTCGCTCAGGCCGTCTAATATTTTACAGATCTGTTTCGGTGCTGTTACTGTACATAGCCTAGCTGACATCTGTCTGCTCTAAGGACGCCACAGCCCTAGAGGAGGGGTGAGGGGGTTAGAGAGATTTGGCGGCTGCGGCTCAGGAGGTCGAGCGGGGCGTCTAATGATCGCAAGGTCGGCGGTTCGATCCCCGGCTCCTCCTGTCCACATGTCGAGGTGTCCTTGGGCAAGACACTGAACCCCAAATTGCTCCCAATGAGCTTGCATGGTAGCTTGCCGCCTTTGGTGTGTGAATGTGTGTGTGAATGGGTGAATGAGAGGCCGTTGTAAAGTGGTTTGGAATAAGGCGATATATAAGTGCAGTCCATTTAGAAGACTGAGCGGTGTTGTGTTGTTTGTGCTCTGTCCTCAGGCCAGTGCTCAGGGCATTGAGGGAAACTTCAGTGGAGACCTCCTGCAGAGCGGAGGGATGCTCATCGTCTCCAAAGGTGAGTCCACACAAAGACACAGACAGACAGGTTGAAGTTTTACATTTTTACATTGACATTTTTGGACATTTAGCAGACGCCTTTATCCAAAGCGACTTACAACAAATGTATATGGATGAAAGCACAGGTGGGTATACCTGCTGGGCATTGCTGCCTGTCGCACCTCCGACGGTGCCAGTGGGCTGACTGCAGGGTCGTCAGCCGGGAGCCACCCTTCACTGATGTTTCGCTCCTTTAATCCCGGAACATCTCAAGGTGGTGGAGCAGTGACAGGGACGTCTCCCTGCCACTCCCTGCAGCCAGCCCTAGGATCCTCCTTTCCCCCACGCCTTGTCCTTTCTTCTGAGCCAGAGCCAGAAGCTCCCTTGTTCAGCCTCCTCCGCCAGGTCTTTGAGCGCCTTTCTCAGCTTGGATCCTGTGATCCCCAGCGACCTCAGGAGCCGCTGTGTAGATGTTCCTGTATAGCCTCTGCACCCAACTTCCACAGGATAGGTGACTGCCCTCCACCCTGCTTGCGAGCACGCAGCTGCCAAGTCTGTGTACTTTTCCTTCTTTCTCTCGAAGGCAGCCTCCATCCCCTCTTCCCATGGAACGGTCAGCTCCACCATGATGACTGTCCTCATCGGGGTAGACCAGAGTACGACATCTGGCCGAAGGGAGGTTGATGTGATCTCGTGTGGGAACTTCAGCTGTCGATCGAGGTCAGCTCTCATGTTCCACTCTCCTCCAGGAGACAGGAGGGACCACTGCTTCGTGCTGCTGCCCTGACTTTCTCCCCCTTGCCGGACAAACTGGATCCGCTGCTGTGATGTGACTGGGCTGCTCTTGTTTGATTCCAGTCTGCGTGCTTCCAGAATTTCTGCTAGTTTGCGCAGCACCCGGTCGTGCCGCCATCTGTACCGACCCTGCGTCAGTCCCGCCTTGCATCCAGAGAGGATGTGTCGCAAGTTTGGGTTGTTGGCGTTGCAGAGTTGGCAGGTCTCCTCTGTGCCGTACCAGAGGTGCAGGTTCCGGGAACTGGGAAGGGTGTCGTAGGTGGCCCTGATCGAGAAGCTCAGCCTTGCTTGGGGCAGCCTCCACATATCCTTCCATGTGATGGCTCTGTTGATCACAGCCTCCCACGTTGTCCACCTTCCTTGCTGTTGTTGGCCCACGGCTCTGATTTTGTAGCACTCCTCTTCGATCTTTACGACTTCAGAGATCACTAGATCTTTCCTTTCCTTCCTCGTTGCCTTGGACCACATCTTGGGTGCTGATCCCCATCCAAAACCAGTCCTGCCTGGCTGCAGCACCCCGACGATCTCCTGGTGTTTCAAGCGATTGATGGCCTGGTCAACTGCCTGCGTGGCATCCCACTTGCGTCCTGTGCGAACCTGGGCCTTGCTGTGTTGGACAAACGGGTCGGGTGAGTCTCTCAGCTCGAACACGAGTCTCACTTTCTCCTGTTTATAGCCCAGGCTGATGGATTTCAGTGGGAGCTTCAGTGTGGTTCTTCCAAACAGCGCTGTATTAGTGAGGCAGCGGGGAAGGCCCAGCCACTTGCGGATGTAGTTGTTGGCTTTTGCGTCCAACTTCAGCACTGTTGTTAAAGTGATGTCACACAACTTCAGGGGCCACATGAGACGTTGGTATAAGGTGAACTGGTAACACCACACCTTGAATTTCCCTGGCAGGAGGCTTTGGTCGATCTTCTTCAGGCCGTCCAAGAGCTGGGAAGTGACAGAAGAAGCCATGTGCTTGTCAGAAAGGTCAGCCATGTAAAGCCTTCCGAGGCTTCGCACAGGGTGGTCCACTAGCAGCGGGATCTTTTCGCCATCCACTGAGAAAGAGATGTTGTCATTCCGGACTCCTTTCCTGATTGAGAGACTGCGGGACTTAGTTGGTTTTATCCTCATCCGGGCCCATGTTAGGAGCTCCTCAAACCTCTTCAGAAGTCTCGCTGTGCACGCTGCTGTCTGAAGGAGTGTGGTGACATCATCCATATAGCTCCGTAGGGCTGGGAGTCGCAGACCTGACTGGGATCTGATTCCTCGGACCATCTGTCTTCCGCCGATTAGGATGATCTCAAACGCTGCTGTGAAAAGGATGGGGGAGATCGAACAACCCATCGCTATCCCTTTCTCCAGCCGGTGCCAACACGTTGAGAACTCCTGGGTTGTGTAGCATACATGGAAGTTGTTAAAGTAGGTTGCTAGTAGGCTCTGGATGCACGGTGGTATGTGGAAGAATTTGAGGGCAAAATGGATGAGCTGGTGGGGAACAGACCCATATGCATTTGCAAGGTCCAGCCAAACGACGTGCAGGTCTGATTTGCTCCGCTTCGCTGTCTGGATCTGTTCCCAGATCATAGCCGAGTGCTCCACGCAGCCAGGAAATCCTGGGACGCCTGCCTTCTGACAGCTGGTGTCGATGTAATTGTTTGCCAGGAGGTAGCTGGTCATGCGCTTTGCCATCACTGAGAAGAAGATCTTCCCCTCCACATTCAATAAGGCTATGCCTCTGAATTGGCTGATGTTATGGGAGTCTTTCTCTTTCGGGATGAAGGTAGTGACTGCTCTGCTCCATGCTGAAGGGATGGATTCTGTTTTCCAGGCAATGCCCATTAGTCTCCACAAAAGCTTCAGGGTCATTGGGCAGTTCTTGTATACCCTATAGGAGACGCCATTTGGTCCGGGTGCAGATGCAGCTCTCGCATGCTCCACCGCCTGCTTAACTTCAGACCATCTGGGGGGAGTGGTGTCAAACTGAGAAGAGGGCTCGGGTGGGAGCGGTACGTGCCCTGGGGAACCAAGGGGACTCTCCTTTTGGCTGTCACTGAGCTGGTCCTTGATGTGTTCCTCCAGCTCCTGCTCGGTGGTCTGCAGCTTCCCCGATTTCGTCTCCTCAAGCAAACCCCGGGCGTACTTGAACGGGTCCCGGAAGAAGTTCGTCCTTGCCTTTTCCTTGTTGCTTCTACGTTTCCTGATCCTTTCAGCTCGCCTCAGGTGGGTGAGTCTGGTTCTGATCTGACTCCAGAGGTTCTGCAAGCCCTCCTTCTCCTCTTCCTCAGCTCTCCTCCATGCCTTCCGCAAACGTCGCCGCTCCTTTACCAGCTGGAGGATTTCTCTCTCCCGTCTCCCGCTCTGCCTAGGAACGGTCCTCCTCTGAGGCATCTCTCTAAATCTTCCCTTGCCTTCCTCATAGATGATATGGCCGAAGATGTTCAGCTTGGACGTTGTGCTGCCTCTTAGACTGTTCTGGAGGGTGGTATGTAAGCTTTCGTCGAAGCTTCTCCATGAATCCTTGTCGCTGGCCTTTGGCCACCTGATCTTGGGTTTCCGGTCTGGCTTCTCTGGGGTTTCCTTGGTGGATTCTCTACCTGGCGTTCTGCTCTGATGCTCCTGTTGTGGGTCGTGCAGATGTGGTTGCAAATCCTGCTGGGGAGGCTGTTCTTGCTCTCTCTCACCGGATGCAATGGTGGGATCAGTAGCACTGTGGTGCTCAACCTGGCTCTGATTCCTCCTTGTCTGACCTGCTGGCGCAGTGCAAGTTTGCATCTGATAGCTGCCGCCGCATTTTGTCCTCCCCTGGTGGATCCGCAGGCCCAAGTAGGTTGTTACTTTGGACCACCCACAGCTGCATTCTCTCAGGATCCTTTGATCGTTAGTCGTTGCCGTTCCAGTCGTTACCGTGTTATCTGTCCTGATTGGTCCATCTTCCATCCCGCCTCTCGGTGGACCGCCGGGTTGTTTTTTCCTTATTTTGCTTGTAGTTAGTTTGGGGAGTCCCTGTAGCAAGGCTACAAGGACGTGTTTAAAGGGTAACTAGCCCCGCCACCCCCGGTGCAGTCTTTCCTGCCGCCAGCCAGACTTCCCTGGCAGCCCACCAGTCTTTCCTGGATGCCAACTGCTCTTTTCTCAGTAGTCACTGGCAAGCCAGATTAAATAGATGAAAGCACAGGTGGGTATACCTGCTGGGCATTGCTGCCTGTCGCACCTCCGACGGTGCCAGTGGGCTGACTGCAGGGTCGTCAGCCGGGAGCCACCCTTCACTGATGTTTCGCTCCTTTAATCCCGGAACATCTCAAGGTGGTGGAGCAGTGACAGGGACGTCTCCCTGCCACTCCCTGCAGCCAGCCCTAGGATCCTCCTTTCCCCCACGCCTTGTCCTTTCTTCTGAGCCAGAGCCAGAAGCTCCCTTGTTCAGCCTCCTCCGCCAGGTCTTTGAGCGCCTTTCTCAGCTTGGATCCTGTGATCCCCAGCGACCTCAGGAGCCGCTGTGTAGATGTTCCTGTATAGCCTCTGCACCCAACTTCCACAGGATAGGTGACTGCCCTCCACCCTGCTTGCGAGCACGCAGCTGCCAAGTCTGTGTACTTTTCCTTCTTTCTCTCGAAGGCAGCCTCCATCCCCTCTTCCCATGGAACGGTCAGCTCCACCATGATGACTGTCCTCATCGGGGTAGACCAGAGTACGACATCTGGCCGAAGGGAGGTTGATGTGATCTCGTGTGGGAACTTCAGCTGTCGATCGAGGTCAGCTCTCATGTTCCACTCTCCTCCAGGAGACAGGAGGGACCACTGCTTCGTGCTGCTGCCCTGACTTTCTCCCCCTTGCCGGACAAACTGGATCCGCTGCTGTGATGTGACTGGGCTGCTCTTGATTGATATTAGTCTAAGTAAGTGGTTAAGTTTCAACACACGTATACACAGGGCTGTCAGGGTCTCACAGTTGTCTCACATTTTTCTTTTTAATGTATGTTATTTTACCAAGTAAGTTGACTGAGAACATGTTCTCTTATGCTGCAACAAGGGGAGAAGTTGCAGGAGAGAGGCGAGGGGATGAATGAGCCAATTGAAAGCAGGGGATGATAAGGTGGCCATGACAGTAAGAGGGACAGATTTGATAACATATGCTATTTAACAAAAGGAAACACTGTTCTGTACAGTATGAGTTCATATTCTCCGTGGAGTTTTTCATACAAATCTCAATTGCATCAAATGAGTTGCATTGCCATAGACTTTCCACTAGAGGGCAATGTGGTATCACAACATTTGCCTGTGTGGCTTGTTTGAGGGAAATGGATTGAAAATGGCATATTTGTTTATCTGCAAAGCAGTTTGTAGCACTGTTTTGAAAGGTGCTGTATAAATAAAGTTGTTTATTATTATTATTATTATTATTATTATTATCTGGTGGATGTGTGTCATGTGTTTGTGTACCTGTCCAGGTGGAGAGAAGGTCCTGCTGCACTTCGTCCAGGATTCCCCTGGAGACCACGTCCCTCTGGAGGACATCTCCACGGCCCTGGGTGTCTCCGCCAGCGTCCAGGCAGGGCAGAGACCACAGGTAGGTGGGGGGAAGGACCAGGATCCCACACCAGAGAAACAGTGTTCAGGATAATCATCTGCATCTTCCTGCTTCAGTGATTCCTCTCGTCTGAAAATGCACAAGGTCTTGTCTTGCGGCTCTGAGATAAAGACACAGTCCCAATGTTGACGCTGTAGAGCGACGCTGTAACCCAGTCACACTCACCTCCGCACCAGAGAATATCTTCTTTATTTCACACACGTACGTTCTACACACGATACACATCTCTTTTCAATTTTAGATAGAGAGCCTTTATCATGACTGTATTCCCTATCCCCCATTTTCTTGATTGAACCCCTTTGCTCCTCGACAATGGTCTCTCTTACGGCTGTGAAAATACTAGGAGATCAGCGGTTTTAGAAATACTCAAACCAGCCCGTCTGGCACCAACAACCATGCCACGGTCCAAATCACTGAGATCACATTTTCATCCCATTCTGATGGTTGACGTGAACATTATCTGAAGCTGCTGGCCTGTATATCTGCAGGATTTGATGCATTGTGCTGCTGCCACATGATTGGCGGATTAGATAATTGCATGAATGAGAAGGTACAGGTGTTCACCTAATAAAGTGCTTGGTGAATATATACACACACACACACTGTATATATGCATACAGAATTATGATAGTCATATTCCTAGTAATACTGATGAATCAGTAGGACACAGTAGTTGCCTCTGCTGCCTGCCACTGTCAGAAATAACAATAAGATTATGATATATGAATCATATGATGATATATGGAGGGGTTTCCATGGGCTACAATGCAAGTTAATGGTTAATAATAAAAGTAATCAATCACAGGTCATAAAGTAGCATTTAGTTTGTCTAGTCAGTAGTTTGTCTATACTGACAGAACAGTGCATTTGTGTTAGTTCTTGTGTAATTTACCTTTGAGAGATTATAATAGAGATATCACAGAGAGCAGTGAAGGCTGGTAGAGGTAGAAATCGGAGAACAGGCTCATTGTAATGCACATAATCCAATGAGGAATAACATCAATCACACACGTTTCCAGGCCATGCATTACAATGGGCCCTTCCTCCGATTTCTACCCCCACAAGCCTCCCTTGAGAGAGATTATCATCTCCATGCGGTTGTTTATATTGCCAATGAATGCATTTGCATTGCATTGGTCCAGCCCTGCTTATCCACCCATCCATCGGCCCCCCTGGATTCAGCACAGGATGGTAGAGCAACAACACAATAGCCACAGGAAACTTCTAGAATTATAGCCTAGAAACAAATAAACAAGAGTATCAAACTGCCTGCTGGTTACCGTCTTCACATTTTAACCATTAATCCAAAGCGATTTACAATTAGAGATTACCGGGACAGTCTCCCTGAAGTAACTTAGAGCTTCTTACTCAATGTCGTAACTCAGTGCCTTTACTCAAGGGCACACTAGCGGTGGTGTGAACTCATGACTTTCTGATCACCAGGCCAGTGCAGTGTGGTGAGGTTCCTCAGAAGCCAAGGCATGTGGTGAGGCGAGCGCAGCCTCCTGACTGTTCTTCCAGCAACCAGCGGAGCCAGGGCTGCCTGGGGGTGCCAACAGAGCTGAGCATGTGGTCCCCCCCCCCCCCCCCTCAGAAGCCAAGCAGATGGTCTTCTCAGCACCCAGAGGAACAGAGCGGAGCTTATGTTGTCTCAAAAGGGTGTAAAAGAGTTTGGCTGGAAATTTGGCCTCGATGCTTTTCGTCTTTCGTCACTCCACTCAGCCGTGCCGTGTTCCCGACGGCTGTTTACCATTAGAGTCAGCCTTGTGGTGAAGTGGCGCGTTTCACAGATAACAGCCATGAAAGGATGGCCGTTTGATAATGAGGTTCAACTTCAGAGTAATGCAGTAGGAAACCACAGAGGGTCGCCACTGTCGTCAGGTCCTGGGAGTGTGGGGAATGTGACCACACAGGTCTGCCAGGGAACACACTCACAAGGCCCCCTGTATCTCTGGATCAGGCCTGGACATCCTACAGTTGTCCCTCAGGGTTGACCCCTCTGACCCCTGCCTCCTGCCCACAGTGCCCTTGGCCAGGGGGGAGTGGTGGCCTTGGCCAGGGGGTAGTGGTGGCCTTGGCCAGGGGGTAGTGGTGGCCTTGGCCAGGGGGGAGTGGTGGCCTTGGCCAGGGGGGAGTGGTGGCCTTGGCCAAGGGGTAGTGGTGGCCTTGGCCAGGGGGTAGTGGTGGCCTTGGCCAGGGGGTAGTGGTGGCCTTGGCCAGGGGGTAGTGGTGGCCTTGGCCAGGGGGTAGTGGTGGCCTTGGCCAGGGGGTAGTGGTGGCCTTGGCCAGGGGGTAGTGGTGGCCTTGGCCAGGGGGTAGTGGTGGCCTTGGCCAGGGGGGAGTGGTGGCCTTGGCCAAGGGGTAGTGGTGGCCTTGGCCAGGGGGTAGGGGTGGCCTTGGCCAGGGGGTAGTGGTGGCCTTGGGGATAGTGAGTTGGACTGGTGATCAGAAGGTCATGGGTTCCAATCCCAACTGAGAACACCACCACTAGTGTGCCCTTGAGTAAGGCACTTAGCCCGAAGTTACTCCTGGGAGACTGTCTACAGGGAGACTGTCTACAGTGAGACTGTCTAGGCTAAATGGTAAAAATGTAAATGTAAAATGGGGCCCCAGAGGATAAGAATATTGTTCCACTGTATTATTGTTTTAATAATACACTTATTAAATTATTAACTAAATACATAAATAAATTAAGGCATACGGCACTTTCTAAGCAAACGTTGCAATTTATACAAAACAAACTTGGCGGGAGAATGTGTAGTCCTCCACAGACACTGACCCATGCCTACGCACATAAACTGGAGAAATTAGCACCTGTGACTCCGATGGCAGAAGGAAGATACTTGAGAAACGCTTTGAAATTGATACTATTGTGTAAAATAAAACCCAAATATTATCTCTCACATATTATATATGAAGAGTTCCCTGGAGTGCACACAAAAATACATGATTTAGGACAATAAATACAAACAGAGATATCTGTTTTTGCACAAGAACCCCTCAAATATGTTGTACAGTTTAATCAGGAATTATATTTAATTGGATCTGTAATTATTAAACAATACTTGCACGTTATGAAATGTATTCTCGTAAATAATAAGGTGAACAGTAGGACAAGTGACATTTAAACTGATGCCGTTTTCGATGCCTCAGTCAGGCAGAGTGCACAGCTTCATATTTATATGTAGAACAATATTATTGTTGTCACATGTTGCACAGAACTGTTGTGCAGATTTGGATTTGCCTTCATTGTCGTCCTGCAGTATAGGGGAATAATAATTTGGTGCGTTTCACTGTCCATTTATAGGCAACTATGGGCGTTAAAAGGGTGGGACAAGACGCTCACTCACTTGTATACATTTTTTTGTTGATTGCGATTTATGACAACCGGCGTGGGACGTGTGTACTGTGTTATAAGTCAGAATCCTTTTGTGCAAAACCTTCCGTGTTTTGTCCGTACACAACCTTATCACGTCAATCCTACGTACAGTTTTATAAACGAGGCGCCAGAGCTATGACTGTAGGCCGTGTTCTGTTAACAGGCGATGTCACGTGCGGTTGCATGTAACGTCCGTTTCGGACACCAGGAGGCGAGAGAGGAACCGAAACGAGGAACCGAAATCTCTGTTGCAATTCGGTTCGGTAGGTACCGAATGTAAAGTAACCGGTACCATACCGGTACCGGTTTTCGGTACCCAACCCTAGTTATCAATGATGTTTTTACAATTAGAGTGTTTCAGCCAACACATAGCTGCCCTAGTTGGCTGTCAATCCTAACATTGTAGCATTCCTTACAACCTCTTAAAGGTTTAATTTCCCCCCCTTGGTCATAAATAGGTTACAGGCTCTGTGATTTCTGAGTAACCACTTTCATAGAAAGTAAGGTTGCGTTCAGGAAAAAAAAAACATCAGCATCATTACATTGTGTAACTCTATTCATTACTCTCAAACCTCAGAGTCTTATTTTCGAGCTTTTTCCTCAGGCTTAAGCCCATCAATAGACCATTGTTCTTAAATACCATATAGATCAGACCAAGACTCAGGGAGAGGCACAAAGAAGGAGAAAATAAAAACAGTGTCAGAGAAAAAACAGAACAGAGATGCTATGCCAAAGTTCACCTCCGTCGGAGGAAAAACATTTTGAATTGATTGCATAACGGCACAATGCCGTTATTGAAAACAAGATGCAGCTCTTCCCCTATTTACACTTAACTGAATACTGCCCACTGTTGTGCTGGACACTGCTTAATCTTAACACTGCCATTGCCACTTCCTCATATAGAATAGAGGGATGTAAGAGCTCTTGCTTTGATATAATAGCCGCAATAGCTACTGTACCATGCAGAGTATTATAACAGCCCATAGACTTAAGACTGGTCATGTGTATTTTGATACCAAGTCTAATGATCCTCTTTTCATTACGTTCTTGAGGTTATTGAGTGTTGAATGATTGTCTTGGCTTTTCATCATCAGTATGGAGTACCGGTACATGAACAATGTCATTCTTCTTTCAGCCCGAGGTCTATAATCTAGCTGCCCTAGTTGGCTGTCAATCCTAACGTCGTAGCATTCCTTACAAACTCCAAAGGATTTAATTTGACCTCTTGGTCAGAAATTAAAAGGTTACAGGCGCTGCATTTCTGAGTAGCCACTTTCATAGAAAATAAGGTTGCATTCAGGAAGAAAAACTCAAACAGCTACTCCCTCTTCACCCATGACTGCGTGCCTGACTGTGCATGGCTCTAACTCCATCGTCGAGTTGGCAGAGGACACCACGGTGGTAGGCCTGATCAGTAACAACGAGTCGGCCTACAGGAGGAGGTCCAGCACCTGGTGGAGTGGGGGGGCCGCAACAACCTGACCCAAAAAGACCAAGGAGCTCATTGTTGACTACAGTCAATCTGGGGGGTGGATTACAATGGACACACCCCCATCGACATCAATGGGATGGAAGTAGAGTGTGTCTCAATGTGGCTTCAAATGCGTCCTAACCCTAGTCTGGTTTCAAATGCTTCCTAACCCTAGTCTGGTTTCAAATGCTTCCTAACCCTAGTCTGGTTTCCAGATCTGTGGGTGCTTATTTTTTTAAGTTATTTTTTCTGAGTGGGGCAGTCCCACTCATATTTTTCTTTTTTATTGACAGATACAGTAGAGATTTAGACAGGAAGGATGACATGCAGGATATGTCCGCGGCCGGAATCGAACCGGGAACCCTGCGGTTACATGGTCAACGCTTAACCAGCGCCCCTAGATCTGTGGGTGGCTTCCATGCTCATGCCAGACATGCACCAGAATGGCATGACAACCATAATTCATTGCAGTTGTCTAAAGCACATGCAGATCTGCAGCCAAGACTTTCCTGTGACAGTATACTCCATGTTTCTCCCTCTCTCCTCCAGTGCAATGATGACGTGTGTACAAGATGATGACACCACGGACCCCATGACATCTCAAGTGCACTTTGGAAAGTTGACGGAGGCGGAGAGCTGGGTGCGCCCCCTGGACAGCTTGTGGCCAATCAAGACTCTACAAAGCAGCATGATTATGATTTTAAACAGTATTGTAATGAATACCACCAACTCTTTTGAATCAAATCCGTTTTTAATTCCTGATTAGGTACTTACTACATACTTCATGTTTCCAGCCTAGAAACAGCTCTCAGGTTATGAGAAGAATTACCCAACAAATGCCTACCTCAATACATGCTGTGACAGACATCCATTGGATAAGAATGTAATCATTTTTGCCAATTAGTAATTAATTATACAGACAAGTAAGATCATATTTATGAGTTATTACTTGAACTGAACTGTGTTTGAAGCTGAGTTGTATATCCCTTCAACTGACATTGTGTTCTCTTTTTAAATGAAACTGTGGTTTATTAAATTATAATAAAGATTGAATCAACATTCTATACAGTATGACTCGTTTTCTATATACAAATACATAATAACAATATATTGAAACAAACACAGCAAAGGATGCTTAGACAAGAGCATTTAATCCATTGTACTGAATACATACATGTAGCTGTTTTTACACCAAGATATAACTTTACAAATTGCATACAGCATTATATATGCAATATTGTTTTGCATTTAATCACAAAACACAGCACATGTTCAGAACATCATGAGTTTACATCTCATAAACCTTAAACATTATCAAAAGTTTCAGAATAATACACTAGTCTGAGAAATAAACCACAAGGACTTAGCTCAATAACTATGTATACTGTCATTATATGTTGATCACAATAAAAACTATTGAGAGCAGATATTTGAAACATTCCAAGTGAACAATGAATCGATAAGCGCTAATGACAGATTTCAAGTCACAAAAGTAGCTGTCATTTAGGTAATTATATAGCTGCGGATGTTTCACCTGTGAACACCAGAGGAGAAAACAGAAATATCCTATTGTTGCCAACAATGATATATATATATATTATATAACACCTTTATAGGCTTATAACATTCATTAAAAAAAGTATTTACTCCCTCCTTAACCATGGGGACTTCTGCTTTCATTGGCAACATTCCCAGAGAAACAGTCCCCATTCACAAAGCTATCGTTTTCCCTCGCAAAGGACAACAGTACAAGCCATTATGATTCATAAACAAGCAAAAAACAAGAATAAAGGCAAATAAAGCTTCAAAGGCAGATATATATGCACATTCAATAAATCTCTGTGGAGACGTAACAGTCGTGTTCAATTGACCAAGGCATCCTGAATGTTGTCAGTGACTGTCCAGCCGTCGAGCATTCAGAACATATCTGTGCGTTTGTGGTCCTCTAAAGTCTTGTTTGTTCCAATATCCCCGGCCGCCCGCCACCCTGTTTGATCATGTCAGGTCCGCCTGCCCTCTCTCCGGTTCTGCCCTTTAGCTCTGCTGTCATTACTGGTTAATCAAGATAGAAAATAACAGTCCTGGCCCTGACCACTTCTTAAATGAGAAGACATGAGTGCCTTTCCCAGAGCGGCTAGCACCACTCAGGCACACAACCTTTCATCTGTGTGCTGCTGATCAGTGAGACCACTTGATCTGCTGCTGCTCTGTCTCTCTGCTCCCAGTGTTTTGGCCTTCACTCCTCATCCCTACGCACTCAAGTTCTGTGTGGTGGTCCCGGTATGGTAGCTGTTACCAGTATGGTAGCTGTTACTGTTACTGGTATGGTAGCTATTACCAGTATGGTAGGTGTTACTGTTACTGGTATGGTAGCTGTTACTGGTATGCTAGCTATCACTGTTACTGGTTTTGGTAGGTGTTAATGTTGGTGCTATGAAAGGTGTTACTAGTATGGTAGCTGTTACTGTTACTGGTGTGGTAGCTGTTACTAGTGTGATAGCTGTTACTAGTGTGATAGCTGTTACAAGTGTGGTAGCTGAAAGGTGTTACCGGTATGCCCTATAGGTCTCATACTCATAGTCAAGGTTGAGCTCTTAGATGTATTGAGGTGCATCTCTTCTCAGAGGATCGTGTGTTCAATCATGACAAGTCATATTTCATAACAGGTTACACAGTTACAGTATATACAACACGATGCAGGTCTATTATTCAATAAATGCCCAGATATTTCATTTGGACTATCATTTGGACTATTGGTATTATAGTATTATAGATCCTCTCCAAAGTGTGGTGCAATACCTCAGAGTGACCACTAGGAGGTTTAGACAGCCAAATCAGACCATGGGCCATAGACATGCACAGCTACAGCACAGCACACACAGACAATACTTATCCAGATCTCCTCTAACAGGCATTTGCCACTTGTGTCCACGTGATTTGTGTTTTCAGTTGAGAACGCTACACTCAGCAGAGGGGTAGGAGGGGACGTTATTTTCAAACATTTAACAAACTTCTGGAGGAACTCTGAACCCATGTGTACTGTTTGTACGGGGAGTGGTGGAAGGTCATGAGTTCAAATCCCACCTGGGATCACCACCACTAGTGTGCCCTTAAGTAAGGCACTTAGTTAGCCTTAAGTTACTCCAGGGACACTGTCCCAGTCATCTCTAATTGTAAATTGCTTTGGATAAATGCTCAAATGTAAATGTATAAAGCGCCTACCTCAAGGGGGTTTTCATTTCTCTATGCCTGGAGACTGTCTTTGTTTTGTAGGTGGGTCACCAGCTGAAGCAAGACTGCACATTCCTGATTATATTACATAAGCATGTCCCCCCCCCCTGTTCTGATTCTGCTAGTGATGTCATGAGCACAAACGCTAGGCGCTGCTACCCTAAGCCACTTAGGCAAAGGTGCGAAAGCATCATGACTGAAAACAACAAGTACTTCTTCTCAAGTTTTTGTTTTTTGTTTTTTAATCTTTAAATCAGAAACCCCACAATATCATATACTAAAAGGCTTCTCTCTGCCCCCTTTTTGAAAAAGCATCGCTCTGTATTCTGGATGCTGACCCTACTGTACATTCTGACCCTACTGTACATTCTGACCCTACTGTACATGTACTGTTAAAAGGCCCAACCTATACTGCCTGGTCTGGTGGACAGTCGGTAAAACCACCTACACTTTCATGACATGATGCAGGTTATTGAGACTGAGTATAGAGCAGCCGTCATGAATAAAACACTCTCCTTGGCTTATCATCAGCACATCCCAAACAAAAAAACTGTGCTGGGCAATTTTCCAGAACAAATATCCTCTTAAATAGCTTCATATGCTGTAGATTTCACATAGAAAGTTAAAGCAAATCATTATAATCCATCCTTATTTCTTCTTCTTCTTATTATTATTATTATTATTATTTTCTTTGAAAAATGTTCATATAAGGTTAAAGCTGCGAAGGTTTAACAGTCTTGAAGTCGTCACATAAAATTGTTTCATTAAAAAGTGGATTAACAGAGTCTTGGGAGTGTGGCTGGCCAGTTCCGGCCCTCTGCTCTAACTCACCTCCACTCCATTTTCTCACCTAGCTCCTACTCCTTCCACAGTCATGCTGCGATGACTGAGAGTTATCTCTCTGCCTCGTACCACACGGTTAGAGAACACCTGGCCTCTCGCCCAAATGTCTCAGAAAACAAATATATCTGGTATCAGATAAAAACCGTACAAGGCATCTCAGTGCCAAAAGAAACTCGGCACACGTGGCTTTAAGCCACTAAAATATGCGGGCTTCAAAGCACGGTGTATTTTTTGCCAGTTGAATGACTTGGCATAGAGATCAAGGTGTTGTTTCGGAATACGTTTTTAAACGGATTTAAAGCTAGCATATGAAACCAGCTGTATAGGCTTGGAGACCTATTTAACAAGGTCTCTTTTATATGTTTGCCCTATAATTTATCACATCCTCACTCACTCACTCACTCACTGCCCACAGTGGTATACAGCAAAACCACTTGTAAACAAGAACAAGCAAAACTATTCACCCACAGACAACATTTCTAAGTTGAGTAGCCATGTACACACATGTGTGTCCCTCCTGTCTCACCGTACTTTATGTCTGCTCCAAGTGATGAAACTGGGGTATAGGACAGATACACAGTCTATTTATATTCTGTATATATTTACACACTGTTAAACACGGGTGTAAATATCTGTGTTAGCTTCTGCCATGTAATGCAGATCTGTGGGACATACTCGGAGGCAGAATGCCCCATGTGGCGTGGTGAATATAACACACGTTGGTAGTTTAGTTTATGTTCTCAAGTTCAGTCGCCCCAGTCCAGAAATAAATACCCATGGTAGGTAGTTGGAGGCAGGAACTGGCTACCACACCCGGCACTTCATCTCAGGGTTCATCGGACTGCCTTTTTTGCACTGGAATGCTTCGGAAAAGGCTTCGAAATTCTGTAGGGAGCCAAGAACCCTGTGGGAGAAAAGAGGTGAAGAGTGATGGCTGGAGATTGACAGAATATGTAACAGCTGGTGCCAAAAAGCACATTTCTTCTGTTGGTTCTGACCTGTATTCCAGGGGGCTATGTGAGTCGGTCTTGATGGACTGGCTGGCATATTCAGGCCGATAGGAACCGCACCACACCTGGAGAGGAAAGATATCGATCCAAATGTTATAAAAGCAGACCGTGCTATGCGTTATGACACTGTGAAGACATAATATTGATACTACAGTCTATGTGTCAACCGGATTTGAAATCAGTATCATACACTATGTTCATATTGTACCTTGTTTGAAAATGTACAGCTTTTATCTATTTTGGCTAAATATGAATGCAAACCATGAACAGATGATGATTGCCAGAAGCACCTATAGTACAGGTCTGTTGGCGTTGCGTTGCTTTTTGATTGCCCAAGTTCATAGTCGCAGCAGGTATTGTACGGGGATGTCATACAGATTTGGAATAGGCTTTTTGACCTGCTTCTGCATGTGGAGCGTCAAACACAGCCTGGCTAAGATCTGGCCTTGTTTCCTCTGGAACCACAGCGGTTCTCTTGGCACAAAGTCTGGACCCCCAGGTAGGAAGCCTGACATAAAGTTACGATCTGTTATTGTTTTAATAGAACATTCCAACCCTCCTTTGTCCAATTGCTTATTTTAATTTCGGGGAAGGAAAGAAACCCTTTGCGGGTTTTCCCCCAGTACTACTCAACTGTGTTGTGTATGTATTTTGTTTAAAACAAAGATTTAGTGCATTCTGTAATTCATTGAGTTTCATTGAAATTACACTACAACCACGTTTTCCTTGTTACTCACTTGGGCGAAGTTAAGAAAGAAAAGCTGCTTGTGGTCCATGTCTAAACCAGGTAAGCGAGGCTCCTCCCCTTCTCTGTCCATCCACTTCAGGTAGGCCTGGGACCGCAGGAGAAAACATACATGTTACATGTGTTCAGATCAGGGGAGGCTGGTGGAGGCAAACATCGGAGGATAACAGGCTCATTGTAATGCACTGAATGGAACGCAAAATAGTATCAAACATTACAATGAGCCCATCCTCCCTATTTCTACCTCCACCAGCCTTCCCTGTTTCACAGACACTGTTTAGTCTCAGTTTATGTTATTAAATTGGGATTCAATGGCTTTTATAAGGACTATTGTCTTGTGATTCTGATCACACCTTATAAGCTTGACGAACTCCTCCATTGTCTGCAATGTTCTCACCCAGAGTGCTGATCCCACTGACCTGGGCGAGGGGGCACACAGAGAGAGACTCATCAACACACAGAGAGACACACAGAGAGACTGGTCAACACACAGAGAGAGACTGGTCAACACACAGAGAGAGACTGGTCAACACACAGAGAGAGACTGGTCAACACACAGAGAGAGACTGGTCAACACACAGAGAGAGAGACTGGTCAACACACACAGAGAGAGACTGGTCAACACACAGAGAGAGACTGGTCAACACACAGAGAGAGACTGGTCAACACACAGAGAGAGACTGGTCAACACAGAGAGAGAGACTGGTCAACACACAGAGAGAGACTGGTCAACACACAGAGAGAGACTGGTCAACACACAGAGAGAGACTGGTCAACACACAGAGAGAGACGGATCAACACACAGAGAGACGGATCAACACACAGAGAGAGACTGGTCAACACACAGAGAGACTGGTCAACACACAGAGAGACTGGTCAACACAGAGAGAGAGACTGGTCAACACACAGAGAGAGACTGGTCAACACAGAGAGAGACTGGTCAACACACAGAGAGAGACTGGTCAACACACAGAGAGAGACTGGTCAACACACAGAGAGAGACTGGTCAACACACAGAGAGAGACTGGTCAACACACAGAGAGAGACTGGTCAACACACAGAGAGAGACCGGTCAACACACAGAGAGAGACTGGTCAACACACAGAGAGAGACTGGTCAACACACAGAGAGAGACTGGTCAACACACAGAGAGAGACTGGTCAACACACAGAGAGAGACTGGTCAACACACAGAGAGAGACTGGTCAACACACAGAGAGAGACTGGTCAACACAGAGAGAGACTGGTCAACACACACAGAGAGACTGGTCAACACACAGAGAGAGACTGGTCAACACACAGAGAGAGACTGGTCAACACAGAGAGAGAGACTGGTCAACACACAGAGAGAGACTGGTCAACACACAGAGAGAGACTCATCAACACAGAGAGAGACTGGTCAACACAGAGAGAGAGACTGGTCAACACACAGAGAGAGACTGGTCAACACACAGAGAGAGAGACTGGTCAACACACAGAGAGAGACTGGTCAACACACAGAGAGAGAGACTGGTCAACACAGAGAGAGACTGGTCAACACACAGAGAGAGACTGGTCAACACACAGAGAGAGACTGGTCAACACACAGAGAGAGACTGGTCAACACAGAGAGAGAGACTGGTCAACACACAGAGAGAGACTGGTCAACACACAGAGAGAGACTCATCAACACAGAGAGAGACTGGTCAACACAGAGAGAGAGACTGGTCAACACACAGAGAGAGACTGGTCAACACACAGAGAGAGAGACTGGTCAACACACAGAGAGAGACTGGTCAACACACAGAGAGAGAGACTGGTCAACACACAGAGAGACTGGTCAACACACAGAGAGAGACTGGTCAACACACAGAGAGAGACTGGTCAACACACACAGAGAGAGACTGGTCAACACACACAGAGAGAGACTGATCAACACAGAGAGAGACTGGTCAACACACAGAGAGAGACTGGTCAACACACAGAGAGAGACTGGTCAACACACAGAGAGAGACTGGTCAACACACAGAGAGAGACTGGTCAACACACAGAGAGACTGGTCAACACACAGAGAGACTGGTCAACACACAGAGAGAGAGACTGGTCAACACACAGAGAGAGAGACTGGTCAACACACAGAGAGAGACTGGTCAACACAGAGAGAGACTGGTCAACACACAGAGAGACTGGTCAACACACAGAGAGAGACTGGTCAACACAGAGAGAGAGACTGGTCAACACACAGAGAGAGACTGGTCAACACACAGAGAGAGACTGGTCAACACACAGAGAGAGACTGGTCAACACACACAGAGAGAGACTGGTCAACACAGAGAGAGAGACTGGTCAACACACAGAGAGAGACTGGTCAACACACAGAGAGAGACTGGTCAACACACAGAGAGAGACTGGTCAACACACAGAGAGAGACTGGTCAACACAGAGAGAGACTGGTCAACACAGAGAGAGACTGGTCAACACACAGAGAGAGACTGGTCAACACAGAGAGAGACTGGTCAACACAGAGAGAGACTGGTCAACACACAGAGAGAGACTGGTCAACACACAGAGAGAGACTGGTCAACACACAGAGAGAGACTGGTCAACACAGAGAGAGACTGGTCAACACAGAGAGAGACTGGTCAACACACAGAGAGAGACTGGTCAACACAGAGAGAGACTGGTCAACACAGAGAGAGACTGGTCAACACACAGAGAGAGACTGGTCAACACACAGAGAGAGACTGGTCAACACACAGAGAGACTGATCAACACAGAGAGAGACGGATCAACACACAGAGAGAGACCGATCAACACACAGAGAGACGGATCAACACACACACTCACAGCAATATGGGAAAAAAAACACTGTTGGGGAGCTCTCTCATCCAAATATAGTGGCACATCAAAAGTCTTCGGTTACAGTGGGGTGTGAACATTTGGGCACCCCTAGTTAAAATGCCTTTTACAATTAATATCTAAGTGAAAAGAACAAAATCTAACCTCTAAATGGTACAAAGTTAAACATAACACATTTTAAAGCAAGATAAAAACATTTTAAAACTTTTTACAGTTTCAAAATAATAAAACAAGGAAAAATGCCTTGTACAAAAGTTTGGGAACCCTGTCAGCTAGTACTTTGTAACTCCTCCTCGGGCAACTATAACAGCTTGCAAACACTTCCAGTAGTCAGCTCTTCCCGGCAGAACACCTCTAGCTCAGAAATATTCTTCGGCCTTCTTGCATGTACGGCATGTTTGAGATCTCTCCACAGATCTTCAAGGATATTCAAGCCTGGGGACTGTGATGGCCATTCCAAAACCTTCATGTCTTTCCTGGAAGTACTTCATGGTTGATTTTGAGGTATGCTTCGGGTCATTGTCTTGCTGGAATACCCAACCTCTCTTCAACTTGAATTTCTGGACTGACCTTCGAACATTAGCCTCTAGAATGTCTTGATATTTGGTGGAATCCATTCTTCCTTCCACCCGCACAATATTGCCTGTGCCCCCAGCTGCTACACAACCCCAAAGTATAATGGATCCACCTCCATCCTTAACAGTTGGCAAGGTGTTCTTCTCTACAAATGCTTCACCCTTTATTCTCCAAACATACCTTCTTTGGTTGTGGCCAAAAAGTTACATTTTGGTTTCGTCAGTCCAAAGCACATTGTTCCAATAGGCTTCAGGTTTCTCAAGGTTTTCTTTTGCAGACTTCAAACGCTTAATTTTGTGTTGAGGTCGTAGGAAAGGCTTCTTTCTGGCAACTCTGCCATGTAGGTCATTGTTGTTTAAGGTACGCTGTATTGTTGTCTTGTGAACTAGACCGCTGTCGGCTACTCTTTTTTTTTTGCAGCTCTTTTGTAGTGATGTGTGGGTTCTTCTGAGCATTTCTCACCAGATCTCGGCCCATTCTATCTGAAAATGTTCTTGGTCTTCCAGATCTTGCCTTACTTCAATTGTTCCATTTATTTTCCATTTTCTGATGATGTTTCTGACAGTGGACATTAGTAGTTTGAAACGTTGAGAGAGTTTTTTGTAGCCTTCTCCTTGATGGTGGAAGTGAACTATCTTGATTCTGACTTCCTTGGACAACTGTTAGAGGTACCCATGGGTTTTTAACACCAGACACAACAGCCACCGCAGTCGGATACTTTAGAAGCCATGGAGTTACTTCAGAATATATAGTTCAACCCTGGAATTATATTCACCTGACTCATTGAAGCCCTAACGAGTAAATCACCTCAGTAATAATCTTCTCAAAAGGTAACAAAGAATAATCCAAAAGGGTTCCCAAACTTTTGCTCAGGGCCCTTTTTCATCATTTAAAAAAAAATGATTTGAATGAAAATGAAAATAAAAAGAAACCTTGCTTTAAAATGTGCAGAAAGTGTAATTGTAGCATTTAGTGTTCAGGTTTACTTTCAATCACTTGGAGATTAATTGTAACAGACATTTAAACCATGGGTGTTCAAATCTTTGTACCCCACTGTAAATAGTTTCATTAAGCAGAGGATTAACGGAGCCTTGGGATGTGGCTGGCCGGTCCTGCCCTCGGCTCTCTCAGTACCACTCCATATGTTCTCACAGAGTTCATGCTCATTCCACAGTCATACTGCAATGACTGAGAGTTATCAATACAACACACAGTATTAATATTACACTCACTTTATTAGGAACACCTGTATACCTTCTCTTTCATTCAGGTGGTGTAATGGTGTGGGGAATGTTTTCTTGGCACACTTTGGGCCCGTTAATACCAATCAATCATCACTTGAAAGTCACAGCCTATTTGGGTATTGTTGCTGACCATGTGCATTCCTTCATGGCCACAATGTACCTATCTTCTAATGGCTACTTCCAGCATGATAATGCACCAAGTCCCAAAGCAAAAGTCGTCTCAAACTGGTTTTCATGAACATGATAATGAGTTCAGTGTTCTTCAGTGGCATTCCCAGTCACCGGATCTGAATCCAATAGAACACCTTTGGGATGTGATAGAACGGGAGATTCACAGCTTGAAAGTGCACCTGAAAAATCATCATTCATCATTCATGCATCATCAACATCTTGTGGAATCAATGCCACCAAGAATTGAGGCTGTTTTGAGAGCAAACGGAGAGTATTAGTATAGTGTTCCTAATAAAGTGAACGAGTGTATTTTTCTCACTAGGAAACTCACATTTTGTCCTCCTGCAAGTTTCCAGTTGAAGTTGCCATATTGTTGCACCATGCACTGTGACTGGTCGTTAAAGTGCTCAGCGGAGAAGTTACTCCACCAGTTCAGCATGTTTCCATCCTTGTCGAAGTTCCGCCCTGTGTGCAAAGGTGAAGAGTTGAGAACAGTTGGAATACTATCAGGTTAAATGCTTGAAGAAGAAGCATAAGCAAATATTTCCCCACAAATAGATAATACCCCAATGCACAATCATAATGCAATGTTGGAGCTGAATAGTGACTGTTGATTTGCAACTTAATGTTTATACTGGCCCAGCTGGATGACAACTACTAAAGTAATTTAGTGTAAAAATAGTTTAGCAGCCTCACCCTTGTCATCAAATCCATGGGTGATCTCATGTCCAATCACCATCCCTATACCACCAAAGTTCAGCGCCTGGAGCTGTTGTTTACTGAAGAACGGAGGTTGCAGGATCCCAGCGGGGAACACTAGAGTGAAAGAAATCCCAGATGAACTCAAGAGAGCGTCCATAAACCCGCATCCTAACAGAACAAAACACGGTTGTCATGACAACGACATTAAACAGGAGTTCGAACTAATAGATACATTAACAGATCTGGGGGCAACCCAGGCTACCCAATCCCAGCTCCCAGATCGTAAGAACCACCAGAACATTACAGTCAACAGTACTAGCAGTCTGTCATTGTGGCACCCCTGGGCCAATCTCTTTTTCACAACAAAGCTTGTGTGCACTGGAGCCTGAAACTAGCTTTACTCTTATCAACAGCGGAAAAAAGCATTATAGAGAGTGATTATTCTCAACGATGTGAGAGTGGAAGTGAGGTTGAGAACCAAGGCACGGAATCTCACGAACAAGGATGTTGTATCAGAGCCAAACCACCACATCCGTCAACATTTCGTAGGAGTCTCCGGTGGTTTGTCTGTCACCGGGTGGTCCTTCAGTCGGTAGAAGTCATACCTATCTGGTTTCTGTTTGGTGAGTAGAAGGCATTGACCACAGCAGCGCCAATGATCCACCTTAATGAAAAGAATAGCGTTTAAGTATCTATCAGGGGAGGCTGGTGCTGGTAGAGATCGGAGGCTGGCTCATTGTAACACATGGAACAGAATCAGGGAAGGTATCATGATACATGATGTATTTGAGACCAATCCTCATTCCATTTCATGCATTACAATGAGCCCGTCCACCAATGTCTACCTCCACCAACCTCCCCTGATGTAAATGTGCTTGTGTTCATGTGTGTGTGTAAGGCTGAACGGATGTGGCTTACAGGTCAGGGTCCACTGGTTCCCTCAGCTTCTTCAGACTCTTGTGTGATTCAGATTGAAGATTCTCAAGTATGTTCTCAAAGTAGTTCTCCTCAGTAAAGTTCAGCTGCAGCGAGAGAGAGAGAGAGAGAGAGAGAGAGAGAGAGAGAGAGAGAGAGAGAAAGATAACCAGAAGGCACAGATCACCAGACACAACCAAGACACATTCATGTTTTTCATGTCATGTTTTCTATGTGTATCAGAAGACATCCCTGTATCCCTGCGTTGGTATAATCACTTAGAGCCAGGAGGAAGAGAATGCCCAGGGCCAGGGACGGAGCTAATGGTTCATTGCAGGGGGGGCGGGGCCTTGTAGTGGGCCCCTATTGGCGCTTTTCCACTACCAAACCGTACCATACCAGAACCCGTGAACCCGGTCTGTTTTGCTTTCTCCACTGCCAACTGAGGGCACAGATAAGATCTCACTCACATGGGCAAACTCTTCATCAAGCTTCTGATTGTCCTCTTCAAGGATGTGGTCAGGATACCCAATATGCTCCTTGATGGCCATGGCCTATAACGCAGAGCAAATCAAATCAAATCTAATCAAATCCAACTTTATTTATGAAGCACATGTCATATAGCGTACTGATACAACACAATGCACTTTACAGGAATATTAATAGAAAACAATTAAAAGACAATGAGAGAAAACATGATAATCAGTCATGGGGGTTGAATACAGTCAAAGCAGGGATCACATGAGGACTGTTGGGATTAATAAATGAAAGCTGAAATGAATAGTAATACAAATAACGTTTTAAAAAGGAGGAGATAGAAGACAAAAAAAGCAGCAGCACATGGAAACAGGATGGTAAGTGCCTCCGCCAGTCAAATGAATGTCTTATCCATGTGCTGCTAGAACATTAACTTCATATTTTTGTCCATCAAAATGTAATATAACAGATAGTGGAAGAATGACATTGATTTATTCATGTTGAGCTTTTCCCACAAATTGATTTTCATTATGGTGTAGAGCAGGGGAGGCTGACGGAGGAGAAAATTGGAAGACAGGTTCTTTGTTATGCATGGTGGGAATGAGGAATGGTGTCATACTGTATCATTCATGCATTACAATGAGGCCGTCCTCCAATCTCCACCTCCACCAGCCTCCCCTGGTGCAAAGGGTCTTTTTTGGTTTTGCACCACTGTGTTTGTACCTTCTCTCTGGCCTTCTCTTTAGACTGAGGATCCATCCAGCTCAGCTCCTCCAGGGTTTCCACATATGCTTCCTGGATCTTACTGATGAGGTCACTGACCTGTCAACACAAGAAGTGTATACAGTGGGGTGCAAAAATGTGGGCACCCCTAGTCAAAATGCCTTTTACAATTAATATCTAAGTGAAAATAAGCAAACCTAACCTCTAAGAGTCTAAATGGTACACAATTAAACGTGACACATTTCATCACTTTTTAAAGCAAAAAAAGTAAAACTTTTTACAGGTTCAAAATAATAAAACAAGGAAAAAGGCCTTGTGCAAAAGTTTGGGAACCCTGTCAGCTAGTAACTCCTCCTCGGGCAAATATAACAGCTTGCAAACACTTCCTGTAGCCAGCTAATAGTCAATCAATTATTGTTTTGGGAATTTTTGGGAATCTTCCTGGCAGAACACCTCTAGCTCAGACATATTCTTCGGCCTTCTTGCATGCACGGCATGTTTGAGATCTCTACACAGATTTTCTATAATATTGAAGCCTGGGGACTGTGATGGCCATTCCAAAACCTTCTTCCGTCTTTCCTGGAGGTACTTCATGGTTGATTTTGAGGTATGCTTCGGGTCATTGTCTTGCTGGAATACACAATCTCTCTTCAACTTCAATTTCTGGACTGACCTTCGAACATTAGCCTCTAGAATGTCTTGATTTGGTGGAATCCATTCTTCCTTCCACCCGCACAATATTGCCTGTGCCCCCAGCTGCTACACAACCCCAAAGCATAATGGATCCACCTCCACACTTAACAAGGTGTTCTTCTCTACAAATGCTTCACCCTTTATTCTCCTAACATACCTTCTTTGGTTGTGGCCAAAAAGTTAAATCTTGGTTTCATCAGTCCAAAGCACATTGTTACAATAGGCTTCAGGTTTCTCAAGGTTTTCTTTTGCAGACTTCAAACGCATAGGAAAGGCTTGAGGTCGTAGGAAAGGCTTCTTTCTGGCATTTCTAGCCATGTAGCATTTCTAGCCATGTAGGTCTTTGTTGTTTAAGGTACGCTGTATTGTCGTCCTGTGAACAACTACACTGGTGTCTGCTACTCTTTTTCTTCTTTCTTTTTTTCAGCAAAAATAAGCTCAATGTACGGGTACACAGAGTAAAATTCTTAGGTTCAGGTTCTTCGACATTGGCATTGCAACAAAATACAAAATCAACAATAATAGAATAAAGCAGAATACAAAATCAACTAAATCAACAATCAACAATAGCAGCAGAATACAAAATCAAAGTCAAATAAGGTGATAAAAAAAAGAAGAAGAAAAAAGACACACACACCCGTGCGCGTGCACACGGGCACATACACACACACACACACACACACACACACACACACCCGCACACTACACACGTACACACAAACATACACACAAACACACATACACACAAATGAGCTGCACTCAGTCACCTAAACTGCTGTGATGACAGTGATTGAAAGTCAGTGGAGGATTTTCCTGTCTTGTCTGCCTCCTGTCTGCACCAGTAACTCACCATGCGTTTGCTCTCCCCAGCGAACGTCTCGCGCACGTACAGCGCTCCCACGGCGTTCTCCATGGTGCTCTGGACGTAACGCACACAGTCTCGCCACCTCGCCTCCTCCACCGTCGTCCCGTACAGAGCCTGCCAACACAACAAAAGAGTCACATTCTGTGGCCTGGGGTGGTCCAGTGGTCTAGCACCGTGGTCTACAGTGCCCATGTCGGCATGGGTTCGAATCCGGCCCATGCCCTGCTGACATGCCCTCTCCTCCTTACTTTCCTGTCTACCTTCACTATCTCTATCCAATAAAAAAAAAAATTACCTTAAAAAAAAAGAGGCTTAGGTTCTTCAACATTGGCATTGCAGCAAGATGACAAAATCAACAATAATAGAATAAAGTAAAACCTCAAAGGTGAACCGGATTTATAGTCCATCCCGGCTTGGCTTTTTGTCCACTCTTGTGTTTCCCTAAAACCTTCCCATTGTTGTTTTTCAGTTATTTTCTGTCATCTGTGTGTCTCTCTCACCTTTTTATAGTGCGCCCTGGCGTCTTTGAAGCGACGACTCAGACAGCTGAGCCTCTCGATGATGAGGTGCCATGTGAGGTAGTTCTGCATGGTTCTGGAGGAGAACATGGATATCAGACTAACGTCACATAAAACATATTTAACTACTTGTATGGCCACATCATGGGAGGCTGGTGAGGGTAGAAAAGGGTAGAAATCGTTGACAATGTAATGGGAAGGAATGAGGAATTGTATCATCTATTCCATGCGTTGCAGATGACCCCCCCCCCGTCCATTTTTACCTCCGTTTCCTTCCTTCCACTGACCTACATGATCAGACCCTCCGTTTGTGGGTATGTAGGACGGAGCCTGACCTGACGCTATGTTTGGAGAGCACGCCATCCATCTTCTCCAGGTAGGGGGCACTGTAGACGACCACGTCCTCCTCAGCCTGCACCTCAACGGCCACGCTGGACAACACGCCTTGGATGTATCGAGTCCAATTAAAACCCTATCCAAAAAACCAAAAGCTATATTTAGTTTGAGCCTTGAGCTGTAACCCATTAATACAGGTAGAGCACAGTACAAAACAGGGGAGACTGGTGGAGGTAGAAATACAAAGACGGGGTCATCAAAGACGTCCTCCTCATTCCATTCCAGCATTTACAATGAGCCCATCCTCCGATTTCTACCTCCACCAGCCTCCCCCCCGATAGAAATCGTGTGGAGTGGAGGAACTGACATTGAGGCTGTAGGTCTCCTGTAGTTCACTGAGGGTCATCTTGTTGTAGAGGACGGTGACATCCTGACGCTCCTCAGCTGGGGACGTGGCCTAGTAGAGAAGGACAGCATAGTGGGATGTCTGATGCATGAGGACAAATACAAACCATTGTATCCACCCAAAATCAGAAGAGGGTGTCTGTGGATCTCAGTCTAATAAATGTATGTTGTTTATGTAATTCATTAAGGGGTGGGGGGGGGGGTCTCCCTTTAATATGGCATCAGTGGGGTCACTATGGCTGTGTTCGAAATGGCATACTAGTATACTGCATGCTAGCATACTCAGAGTATATAGGCTACTGCATACTGCCTACTAAATTCATAATAAGTATGCCAATACCAGCCGACCGTTTACACTGCAGTATGCATACTGCATCCCAGAATGCATTTCGCACCGGCTGGCAGCGGGGATTTTAAATCCTGAATTTTTAACCTCCATTGGCTAAAAGCTGTAATTTTGGTGTCATTTTGATGTCATTTTATGACGTTTTTATATTTTTTTGTTTTTGTTGTTTTATGTTTTCAGGCGAGAAAGTAACCATATACAGTATATTCCCAAAATGTGTCCAGTTTATCAAAATAACCTGTTTATATATAAGATCTGACGTTTTTTTCCCCACTTCTGTTCGCTAGCTACATTACGTTGCTTAGATACCTTCATTGCGGGGTTCGACAGAAACGTCGGAAGATATTAGCTAAACAAGTTGTAAAATATTTGGGGGCCAATATCTTTAGCTAGCTAAAGTAACTAGCTTACTATATTGTTGTCTTAGCAGTTGGTAAAAGAACAGGATTAAATATACATGAGCAATAACATATCGTGGGCTTGCTACAGCAATACTGGGACCATTCGTGACTGGGCTACAGGCAGTCAAATACTAGGCGAACGTGTGTGTAAGACACAAATAAACTTGGATTTCATTCATTTCAAGTGGCATCTTTGTATTGATGACGATGTAGTCATGTCTAAGAATTCATTTCACCATGTAAATTCTCAATATAGTGAAAATACCACCGCTCATCCGTGATCAGACTTAGCTGGGGTGCTGCAGCTGAAGAGTATCAAATAGAGTGCAAAAAAGCAGCATCTGCACACTTGAATCTGTGCAAAAAACAATGTTTATTGCGAGCTTTTGGTCTCCAGGCTATCGGACAATGTAAACAACAGCTGTATGACGAGTTTGTATGACGCAGTTTGACGAGACTGAAGAGACACGCAAAGCATTTTGGGGATTTAGTACCCCAGTAGTGTCCAGTCATGGCATACTCAAATATTCAGCAAAATCTAGTATACATACTAGATTTCTTGCATACAAAAATGTTGCATACTGTACAGTGTGAACGCTCTCGCATACTCAAATCTACATCATATCTAGTATGAGTAGTATGCTAGTATGCCATTTCGAACACAGCCAATGTTTCCTTTCGCCTTCTCTTACAGTTCCACTTCCTGTTGTGGCGAAGACGGGCACTCACATTGGCGATGTCTGTCTCCAGCTCCAGCACTTGCGTCATCTCCTCCCACACATGCTCATCATCCTGAGTCAGGTTCCTGTCGTCCCGGGCAATCTTCACAATGGAAACCATGAACTGTAGGTAGGCCTCTCTCACCTAGAGGGATACACACACACACACACACACACACACACACACACACACACACACACAGGCAGTGACAATACTCTAACCTTATCTTTTCCAGAATTCCAGTGAAATTACATTAATATTTTTTTTTTTTACTTTCAAGAAAGTACCTTTTTGTAGTTTCCATCGTTGAAGTAGTAATCCCTGGAGGGCATGCCAAGTAATGGTTGGTCAATCTGTCAAAAAACACATCAGTCACTCCCAAATCACTACTGTTGAAGAATTGATATTCTGTACAGTGAAATAGAAATAGACGAACAATTCTCAATGCAGCCCAAATTAATGTAAATATTATTGTCTAAAGTTTTCGATTTGATCTGGTGTGTCTCTATTCTGTTTTTGTTTTTTATTGTTTATTGTCCTGCTTCTCTTCTTCTTTCTTTTTTTTCTGTCCTCTTGTGTCTTTTTTCAGTCTTTTTTTTGTGTCCTTGAGTTTGAGAAAGCCGGACATTAGTTATTATTATTAGTAGTAGTAGTACTGTAGTAGTATATATAAGTATATCTAGATAGAGAGAGAGAGATAGAGAGATAGAGAGATAGAGATAGATAGATAGATAGATAGACAGCACCTCACATCACAAACAACAACAACAACAACAACAACAACAAAATAAAGTGCCAGAATAATAGAAAAAATATATAAATAGACCTCGAAACATTATATACAGTAAAGACTCTACACCGTTGTGACTTACATAGATGATGTGACGCCGGGAGTCGCGGTCGTCGGTCCACACGTACAGGTCCAGCAGAACCTTCTTATGGTACCGCGAGGTGAGGACGGCCAGGGTGTCCTCCAGACTCCACGCCTCCTCTGTCATCACAGTTCAAAGGTCACACCACATCAACACACCTGCCGCACGGTGTCCGCAATGCAATCAACAATCAACCCACTAAACCCAGATGTTGTAGAGACGGTCTCCCTCTCGCCAACAGCCAAGTGTGCTGTAGTAGTGTTGCTCCGCATTAAACAAGAGGCATAACTCTGTCTGTGCAGATGCACTTATGTGGTTAATTCAGTTTGGGCCGCCATCTTTGATTATATTTAATCACACTGGCGACAGTCAGTCACAGCAGCTTGTTTCAGATGCTCTATGTTAGGGGTCAGTCACAGGGCTGGTGGAGGACCTGCCCACTCACACTTTTTTATATTGCACCGTTTTGCACGTATACTGACTTATATTCATTTACTTATACTCACTGTAATACTGTATACTGTCCCACCATGTATTATCCTTACATTCATGGCTTTTCCACAATTTGCTCTGGTTAGATGCTGAACTGCGTTTCATTGTCTTAGTACTTGTGCTCTGTCAATGACAATAAAGTTGAAATAAATCACCATGACCCCCCCCCCTCCCCTCCATCACAACACTGTACCAGACTGCACTGGATGGGAAGAGTGATTCTGGTGGATTAATAAGCCAGGTTGATAAATGACTCTGGCTCCCCCCCGCCCCCAAGTCTGCCCAGGACTGAATATGCACTGGACTCACTGTAAAAACTCTGCACTGCACTTTTATATATGTAGCACTATCCAATGCACTGTTGTCTGTCCTGTGTTGTCCTGTTTTTTGCATTTGTTTTTGTTCATGTATACACGTGGAAAAAAAGTATAAACGCACTTACAGTAACGCCAAAGCAAATTCCTATATGTGTATGCATAATGGCAATAAACGTTATCTGAATCTGAATCTGAACATGATGATGCATTGGTCATTGGTGTTACAGTTCAGTCAGATCAGTTCCAGGCCTCCGTCTCTGTTTCTGTGCACAGAAGGTCCACAAAAGGATTAGTTTTGTCCCAGGCCAAGCTGCGGGTGCCATTCCCCTACTCAGCGAGGAAAATACTTTCACCTCAGGAGGGGCACCTGCTGCCCATGTGATAAGACAGAGAGCGAGAGGGGGAGAGCGAGGGGTTGAGGTCATTAGATTTGCTGTCTCACTCTCTTTTCCACCGCTTGTAGTTTCTTTTAGAACTGAGGACCGGTCTTTGGCTCCTCAGAGAGGAGGACTCTGTATATCTCCTTTGTGTAGGCAACATTGTAATACTGAACATTGACGTTTTTTTCTCATTTCTTGACTCCACACCTGAATCTAGGATTTCTAACACCCTGCAGCACAGCGATGGGGACCAGTCTCTCTCAGGAGGTCACGGAGGCACATGTGTGTGTGTGTGTGTGTGTGTGTGTGTGTGTGTGTGTGTGTGTGTGTGTGTGCGTGTGTGTGTGTAAGCACAGACTCATTAAGCATATAAAAAGTCACATTCCAACTCCTGGATTTGCAGGAGGTGGCAGATAGCAAGGTGGGGAGAGTCCTGCAGGAAGTCTGTGTTACTGAGCCTGTGGTTTCACATGAACACAGGAAACGCAAAAGAAAACTAATTCTTTGCAACCTGGCCACATAGTGAACACTGCTTCATAAAACTTCACTCAGACAACCCAGATATCATATTGCAAAGCATGTAGGGTAATGTAGTACAGGACTGCTACAGATTCCATAGCCTAGCCTAGTGACATGTGCATCTGATGATGTCACAATAGCAATCTGACCAGGGCTCTGACCCACTGCTCTGGTTCTGGTTACCGAGGACGATGACAGAACTTGATTGTGATGTCATAGTCGTGTATATGTATTTATGCAGTAGCTTTATAAGCCACAAACAGTGTAGTACCAGACATCGAACAAGACAAGACAACGTTGCATTTACCATTTACCATTTACCATTTACAAGTACCAGACAACGAAATGCAGTGAGATGGACAATCTACAGTACCTGAGCTATTTCAAACCTTGTGCTCCCTTTCCTCTGGATCCAAACACATACGACGTTCTGGCGAGATCTTTCTCCAAGGAAGGAGGAGCTCAGAACCAGAACCAGACCCAGACCCAGACCCAGAATCTCCACCTGAGTCCACAGAACCAGGCCCATGGCCATCTGAACAGACCTATACTCCGTGCTGCTGGTGAGTTTCTTAAAGGTCCACTATATATATATATTTTTTTATTTTTATTTATTTATATATATATATACTGTATGCCTTGCCACATAAAGCTCTTCAGCATTTACTGATTAATTCAGTTTATATAAATTCATTTTATTTGTATTTCACACTCCAGCCTTCCAGTTCCCGCCAGCTGTCCCCACAGTCTCTGCTGCTGGTGAGTACATTTCTTAAAGGTGCTAAAACTATATAAATATAATGGAATTTGTATTATTTAGACTCATGAATGCATATGATATGTTGTGTCTAGTGACTCTGCACTGTACACTGGATGTAAGCACTTCCACATTAAGTCCAGTGTATCTGACACATTGTTTTACTCTACTGTATAACTTGCCACATGAAGATCATCAACATTGACTGATACAGTTTATTTAAATTAATTGTATTTGTATTTCACACTCTAGCCTTCCTGCCTGCCTCCAGCCATGGACACGGTCCTGACTCCTTCATGGACTGGACTGCAGGACCTCAGCTGGTCGCTTCCCCTACAGTCTCTGCTGCTGGTGAGGACATTTCTTAACACTACAACATCCGTGCCTTTTTTACCTACTATAAGAGCCGCCTCGGGGGTCAAATGTCCCACTCTTTAATGCTAACCTGCTATTTACACACAACGACCACTAGTTGGCCATCTTTTAAATTAGCCTGCCTCCTTCACAGAAAAACTGCAAAATATCTTTATACTATCTTATCCTGATGTGATTTAGAAAATGTAAGGATAGTGGTTGGTAGAACGCACATATCTAGGAAAAGTCATGAAAGGAGGGTCATGAAATTTGATCGAGTGCAAAGATATTACATTTATATTACTCACAGGGTCAAATGACCCTACCTATGGCTGT